>NC_080070.1:10781458-11096763 GCF_949987535.1 Balaenoptera acutorostrata
TTAACTGGAGTAAGACGGTCCAGAGTGTCAAATGCCTATGTGTTAGACTGCTGGGCCTGTTGGTGTATTACACCTCCATCATTCCCAAGGTTATACCAGTTTAGTTTAAATTCACTTAGTTTCCAAAGTCCTCCCTCCATGCCAGGAGGCTGGGTCTGGAGGGGCTTCCTGCCCTCCTTCCTGACTATGGGGCCCCCGTGCTGAGCCAAGGTAACCAGGGCAGAAGGTGGCTGTGTTTTCACAGTGAGTACCCTCTGGAGGGTCCTGGTATACTTTCCTCTGAATCAGCCTCAGGCCAAAATAGCCATTCGCCAATAGTTAAATTAACTGAATCTCTAAAACGGAAAACTGGAGGGCTCAGTTCTCTTCCTTTTAAAGCAAATTGGCTCACTTTGTCCCAAAGGAGAAGCTTTAAATACATAAAACTATTGGCAGGGCAGTCCATTTCCAGTCAAAACAAAGAAGAGGTAATATCTCTTGCTCCCTTAGAACACTTAGCTGTTCTTTTCTAACATCTACATAACTAAGAGGGGCAATTCAAGGGATTTTTCCCAGAACAAAGAAACTCTACTCCAAAATGACTTATATCTTCTAATAGAAAAAACAGCAGCAATAATATTAGCAAAAATGAATTTAAGTTCTGTCTGACTCATTTTGCATGCCCATAATCCATCCTAATAGTTTGTTCAGGGATTGCGCATATTAAAGATATTAAACATGTCCTATTTATAAGTAAAAATAAATAAATAAGATTGTAGGGGTGGGGTGGGGGGTATATGCATATATTCTGTTAAGAAAATGCCAAGAATGATTCTAGATGATGAGATGGAAGATCTGAAGGCAAAAATTGCCTTTTTTCCCCCTGTAGTTTATGTTTAAGGTCTATCTTGAAAAGGTTTTTGTTTATTTATTCATTTCTTCAACAACCATTATTATGTGCTTACTCTGTTGCAGAGACTGTGCTAGGTCCTGGTTCAAGGATAAAAAGTAATTAAGTGAAAGTGTTTTGTAATGTATTATATAAATATAGAAAAAAGGTTAACTACTACTGTTAGGGAACAAAATTTAACTGAGTAAAAGTTAAAGATCTTACTGCCTTTATTCAGTGATTCATGAATCAGGCAGCTTCCAATCTAGCAGAGAGAAAGGAGCTCCAAAGAGCTGTACAAGGAGAGATTTTTATAGACCAAAGGGAGCAGGAAGTTATACTGAGCATGTGCTGATTGCTTGAAACAGGGTTGCTCCCCTTCCATGAGCAGAGTAAAGACTTGGACCCGGTCAGGTACCCTGAGCTGAGCAGGCAAGTGCTGACTGGGTGGGCTGGGCCTTCCTTGGTTTGCTGATGCACGGCTTAGCATGAGTGACTCCATCTTGGGTCTCATCTGGTGACGTTAACACTATAATAATATCCAGGAGAGTGCATGTGCTTTTGCTGTTAAGTCCATACTGTTAAGGAAACAGAAGGATTGGGATGTTTTGTTTTGTAATGGCATTACAAAGACCTCAGACGCTAGAGTTAAAAAGTTCCCTAGAGCCTACATTCAGGAACAGTCTCAAATTCAAGTCAACCACCCCCCACTGAAGGCTGACAGACTCCAAAGTGTGGAAGGTTCAGCTGAGTCTTGGCTGGAAGTGAAACTGATGCAGCAGGTAGTGCCCCCTGCAAGGAGCCAACACTGTCAGTGACTACAAGGTAAACCTTCTAATAAAACCTGGCACTGCTGTTTTAATAGAATTTCATACATATATTTGGATTTCACCTATGTGTACAATGCTGCAAGTTGGGAATTGGGGTTTGCTGCAAGAGATCATCTAATTTGGAGAACAAAATTCTCTTGGATGTTTACCTGTGGTTAGTTCACAAATGCAAGGTCTGTGGCCCATTCTAAACCACTCTGGCTATAGTGAGATAATACTTTCTTACATTTCATGGTGAGATGAGATGAAGAAAGCTAAAATTACCTGTGCATTCCCTCATCCCCTACCTCCCATTTCAAATATCCTAATCACCTCCAGAAGACCCCACTTAATCAAATGCCTACATGAAATAAAACTATCAGCCAGGAGGAAAAATGATACAGCTTATTCAGAGCTAGGAAGAAAAATGCAAAAATCACATTTTTCTAGCTCTTCCATTCATTCTACAAATACATATTGAGTGTCTACTATTTGTCAGGCACTGAGCTTGGTATTTGGGATAAATCAGTGAACAAAAGAGAAGGAAAGACCATGAAAAATAAATGATAAATGTTATAGAATTGTATTAATATGAGTCATTCATATTAGCTTTTGCAAAACAAATACCCCCAAATCTCAATGGTTTAACCAGAAAGGTTTATTTTCTCTCATATTGCAGTCTGTTATGTGCTGGGGCCGTCATCCACCGTATGAGTATCCCATCTGGAAACGTGACATCTAAAAACTGTACCAAGAGGCAAAAGAAGAGAAAAATAAAGAGAGCACAGCTGCCTTGACTAAGAAATGGCATATATTACTTCTGCTTATATTTGATTGGCCAAAATCAATCATATGTTCCCAGGCTAATTGCAATGGAAGCTGGGAATTCTAGAGTAGCTCATAGATATTTGATGAACAGCCTCTGCCATAGCACATTAGAAGGTTAAAAATGCAATGGAAAAATAAAGAATAGGGAAAGGAGGCATAACGAGTGGAGCAATGAGTGGTGAGAAGGTTGTGGTTTAAGTTGGGTGGTGAGGGACAGCCTCATTCAGCAGGTGACTTTGGAAACAAGGATTTGAAAGAGAGGGAATGATTCATGTAGACATTTGGGAGAAGAGAATTGTAGGCAGAGGAAATAGCCAAAGGCAAAATAACAAGGCAAGAATGTGTTTGGCTTGTTGAAGGGGTGTCCAAGGAGGCCACTGTGTCTAGAACAGACTGAGCGAGGAGAGGGGAGAGAGAGGCCAGGTTGCTGAGGGGCTTGTAGTTCACTCTAAGAATTTTAGTTTTTGCTCTGAAAACTGGACCTTTTGTAGGATATTGAACAAAGGTGTAGCATGACTTACATTTTAAATAGCCATTCTGTCTTGTGTATTGAGAATAGGCTGTATTGTCTAAGAAAGCTTAGGAAAAGGGAGATTATTGCAATAATCTAAGATAAAATAATGGTGGCTCCAATGAAGGTGATAGCAATGAGAATGCTGAGAAGTGGCTGCATTCTGTATATATGTTGGAGATAATGCCAAGAGAATTTTCGAGCGGATAGGACGTTGTATATAAGAGAAAAGAGGAGTCATGGGCTGATGCCAACTTTTTGGCTTGAGCAACTGGCAGGACACAGTTGCCCTCACGTAAGATGGTGAATAGAGGTTCTGGATTTCACCTAATGGAAACACTACTCTTAGACATTAAGTTTGGTTATACAGTTATTGAGTTAATTACAGAAGTCTAGGATTAAAATGTAATTTAGAAGTTACCATCATACAGACAGCCTTTAAGCAATGAGGTGGGATGAGACTTCCAAAGGGATGAGTACAAAGAGAAAAGAATTAAAGATTGAGCCCTGAGACACTTCAGTATTAAGAGGTCAGGAAGAAAGGGAAAATACAACAAAAAGATCTGTGAAAGAGCAACCAGTGATGTGGAAGGAAAACCAAGAGAATGTGGTATCATGGAAACCAAATGAAAAGAAAAAGAAAAATCAAGGAAAAGGAGTGATTGATTATGCCAAATGCTGTTGATAAGTCAGGTAAGTCGGAACTGATCACTGACAATTGAATTTAGAGATAAGAAAATAACTGGAGACCTTGGAAAGAGACTTTTCAGTGAAAGAAAAGAATTTTCAGTGAAGATTAGCCAAAGCCTAATTTGATTTAGGAGAGAATGGAGGAGAGAGGAATTGGAAAACGAATAAAGAACTCTTTGGAGAATTTTTCCTGAAAATTGTAGCAAACTAAGGAATGGGACATTTGCAGGGGGAAATTGGGGTTAAAAAAAAAGGATTTCTAAAGATAGGAAATTCACCTCATTTTTATATGTTGATTTGAATGTTCTGGTAAACGGAAAATGAATGATGTAAAAAAGAGAGAAGAGAACAGAAAGTGCCGTGTCCATGAGTGGCAAGAAGGATGGAATTTAGAATAGAAATGAAGTGATTAGCCTTAGAGAGGAACCCAGATTAGGGGGAAAGAATGTCTAAAATGGGTCTTTAGGGAAGAATAATGGAAAAAAAAGTGAGAAGTACTGATCTATTGTAAGGCACAGTGTGGTAGAGTATATAAGATAATAGGATTAGGGGATGGATTTTGTTAAAGAAGTATTTTATGAGTTCCATGAGTTGCCATTTAATATATAAAGGCTGGGCAGGCACAATAGTTAAGAGTTTCTTTAATGATTGATTAACCCTGAAGTTGAAATTAGAAATAAGAGGGACATTACAAAATGGAAGCAAAAGATAAACAAATCATATTTGCTTCTAGGAAAGTGAGAAAAAGGAAGGGAAACAGAAGCTGGAAGGCAGAGAGAGGAAGGCACACAGGTTGGCATTTTCTCTTTATTCCACTTTCCCCACCTTGAGAGTAAAGGGTGGCTTTAGAACCATTCAGATAAATTGGAGGAACTTCAAAGGCAGAAGGCTTTTGCTTTGACCCATTTTGTTTGCTCCCAGCATGCATATGTTGAAAGCTGTTGCTCCCCAACCTAATCTGTACCACCCATCAGAGGACCCTGCCGCCAACTTTTGTTTATGCAAAGGGAAACCAAGTTGTCCTTTGTTGCCATAAAATGTGGAAAAAACCAAAAATGTGTGCAAGTATGACTGAAGACCTTGCCAGAGTGAGCTGTTGTAGGTGTTTGCTGTATCACCTGGACCTGGGCCAGGACCTCAGAGAAGAGTCCCACACCATGAAAGCCGAGGTGGTGCTGAGTCAGCAGAAGACCGTTAGTTACTGAAGAATCCAAGAAAAATCAGCCCAACCCGAAGACACCAGCAGAAAACCCAGGGAATGGACTTTTATCCTCAAGGTGAAGCATGTGGTCAGTGTTATCCATTCACTTCCACAGCCCTCTCCACAAAATCCTTGCATAAAATGCCCTCTTGGAGAGTAGAAGGATGGTGATAAAAATCTGACAGCCTAAATACTCTTACCTGAAGACACTGAAAACCACCTAAAGAGAGGTCAGGTGTCCAGCTGGCCCCTCCCTTCTTTCGGTTGCACTGACTTTTGAGGACTAGCATCTCTTCCATTGCTTCAAGGACCCCCTCTGATTAGTTGGTGTCTGTGCTATGCTAATCATTAAGTGTTTTGAATCTTACCTAAAGATACTTTCTACATTGTTGCACCAGGTCATTTTAAACCTATTTAGACTAAAAATTATTATTTTCTCTCATTCTCAGCAAGTGAGCAGTGCAGAAGACCAGCTAAGACAGAGACAGAATAAATGAGCTACGTTTCCCCTACATTGTGTCATTTCTAAATGATGGTTTAAGAAAGTGTATCACTTCACCACGAATAATGCTGGCCCAAGAAGAGTATGGGTACTAAGAGGGTTAGGGTTACAAGGAATTAGAAAAAATATTTACTCTTTTCTTCATTCACTACATGTTGACTGGGTGTCTTCTATGCATGACACATGGTTGACAGACAAGCCTGTGCTTAAAGGTACCAAGATACCATTCAAAAGTCCATGAGGTAAAATCTTGAATGAGGGTATACCTAGTTCTTTATTTGTAATATGTTTGCAATTGCCATCAAATAAACCAGAAATTTGGGTTTCAAAAAATGAAATTTAGGTCTTCTCTTAGGCATATGAAATAAACAGCATAAAATTACTCAAAGTGGTTAAAAGCAGGGATCCTTTCCCAGTCATCTTCATCATCTCTGGGGAATATAGATTTGAAGGGTATAGTTCTTAACTAATCTACTCATTTCTGCTACTTTCCTTCTTTTAATATCAGATCTGTAAACTACATATGATTGCATATTGGACAATGATTTGGAGACAACTGTAAAATGTCTTGCATATTTTTCTACAATTTAGGAAATACTTCATTTCAAAAAAGAGAAATTTTAAAAGATAATGAAAACATTAAATATATATTTATTATGTATTGTATTATAATATTATGGCATTTTAAATAATGAAAATTAATGTGGTTTAAAGCAAAAAGATGCAGTTTTAGATTTTATTGGGAATCAATTAATCTAATCATAAATGAAGGTAGCAATGTAGTGAAAGAATGGCAGTAAAATGCATTTAGGCGGAAAAGAACAAATTTAGAATGCCATAAGTGAATCAAACTTGAAATGACATTCTGTACAAGATTGTAAGTATCTCCATTATTTGTTAAATTAATGCTGATGGAGAGCAGACAGAGCTCATCTAATTTATTTTTCTTTTCTCAATATACTTTTTGAGGAATATTTACATATACTAAAAAACACAGGTAAAAGATTGCAGTTTGGTGAGTTCTGAGGAATTTTTTGTACTCATATAACCAACACACCCATCAAGGAATGGAACATTTACCTAAGAATGTTTCCTTGGCCCTTTTCCACTCACTCCCTCCCACCAGAGGAAAACACTGTTGTGAATTCTGTTCCAATAAGTGAGTTTTGCCTGCTCAAGAACTTCATATAAATTAAATCACACATTTGAACTCCTTGGTGTATGATTTTTTTGGCACAACACAATGTTTGTGGGATCTCTTTGTGCCATTGCATATATCCGTAGTCTACTCCTTTTTACTGCTAAGTTTTTCAAAACACATAACATTCTACATTCTCACCAGCCAGGGATGACTTTCATTTGTACCATAGTCTCAACAACATTTGGTGATTTCAGTCTTTTTAATTTTACTCAATCTTGTGGGTGTTTAGTGGCATCTCACTGAGAACTTTTCCATGTGTTTATTGACCATTTGTATATTTTATTTTGTGAAGGGTCTATTCAAGTCTTTGCCTATTTCTCATTGTTTTCTTTTTCCTATTATCATTCATTGTAGGAGTTATTTTTGTATTCTGGATACAAAATATTCTTGTCAGATATATGAACTGTGAATATTTTCTCTCAGTCTGTGGTGACTTTCTTTATTGTGAAAATATTTTCTCTTATTTTGTAGCTTATTGTATAATTTCATTAATGCCGTCTTTTGATGGGCAGATTTAAAAAAATTTTTTTTGATTACATCTGCTTAACTACAACATCATCTATAGCAAGGTAAGTTACGTAGTTCAGGTGGAGAATAAGAGAATGGGTCTATTTTGTCTGTTTTGTGAAATTGAAGGTCAGCTAAGCACTATGTGCACAGTACCTCCTTTAATATTCAAAGCATTTCCCTGAGGTTAGGTCATCCACTTTTAGGTAAAAACTCATGCTAAGAGAAGCTGGATAAGTTTTCTAAAGATGGACCCAATATTCAACAACAGTCTATGCAAATTCAAAGTTTAGGTTCTTTCACTATGAAGTACAGAATCTCGTCAAGAAAGAGAAATGATTTAATTTCACCCAGACTTTGATACAATTCTCCCTGACATTGCATTTTTGGTTCCCAAAACTTGGTACCAAAAAAATCTGTGAAAGTAATCAACCATATCCACTGAAATATAGAGTGAATTTTTTTCCCTAAAATTATTCCCCAGAAAAGGAGTCACCTTATATTTGAGTTTTAACAAAATCTATTACATTACAGAATACACTGCCATTTACATTATTTTGAACAGTGAAAGTACTGTTTGGAGAAAGCATACTAGCCTGAAACAACCTTCTATTCTTGAGTGCTTATAATGGCCATCTGGTAGAATCTGTGTTAAAAAAAAAAAAAAAAAAGCATTGCGCAGCTACATGTGAAACAATGAAATTAGAACATTTTCTCACACCATATACAAAAATAAACTCAAAATTGATTAAAGTCCTAAATGTAAGACCGGAAACTATAAAACTCTTAAAAGAAAACATAGGCAAAACACTCTTTGACATAAATCGCAGTTTTATTTTTTTTTAAATCTGTCTCCTAAGGCAAAGAAAATAAAAGCAAATATAAAATACTAAAAGCATTTGCACAGCAAAGGAAACCATCAACAAAACGAAAATACAACCTATTGAGCAGGAGAAAATATTTGCAAATGAAATGATTCATAAGGAGGTAATAACCAAAATATATAAACAGCTCATTCAACTCAATATCAAAAAAAAAAACCCAGTTAAAAAGTGGACAGAAGAACTGAATACACATTTTTCAAAGAAGCCATACAGATGGTCAACAGGCACATGAAAAGATGCTCAACATTGCTAATCATCAGACAAATGCAAATCAAACCACAACGAGATGTCACTTCACACCTGTCAGAATGACTATCATCAAAAAGACTATAGATTACAAATTTTTGCAAGGATGTGGAGAAAAGAAAACTCTCATACACAGCCAGTGGGAATGTAAATTGGTAGAGCCACTGCGGAAAACAGTATGGAGGTTTCTCAAAAAACTAAAAATACAACTACCATATGATCCAGCGATTCCGCTCCTGGGTATATATCTGAAGAAAACAAAAACACTAACTGAAAAAGATACATGTACCCCAATGTTCATAGCAGCATTATTTACAATTGCCAAGATATGGAAGTAACCTAAGTGTCTATCAATAGATGAGTGAATAAAGAAGATGTGGTATATATATAGAATAAAATATAAAAAGAATAAAACTTTGCCATTTACAACAACATGAATGAACTTGGAAGGTATTACGCTTAGTAAAATAAATCAGACAGAGAAAGACAAACACTGTAAGATGTCACTTGTATGTGGAATCTAAAAAATAAAACAAACTAGTGAATATAACAAAAAAGAAACACAGATATAGAAAACAAATGAGTGGTTATCAGTGGGGAGAGGGAAGGGGAAAGTGGGGTAGGGAATTAAGAGCTACAAACTACTATGTGTAAAATAAATAAGATACAAGGATATATCGTACAGCACAGGGAATATAGCCAATATTTTCTAATAACTATAAATAGAGTATAACCTTTAAAAATTGTGAATCACTATGTTGTACATCCGAACTTATATATTGGGTGGGCCAAAAGTGCCTTCAGTTTTCTAAGTAAAAATAAAAGACACACTTTTCATTTTCACCAAGAACTTTATTGAACAATGTATTCATCCTTTTGTTCCACTACCTTCTGCCATTTTTCAGGCAACTGCATAATTCCATCTTCCCAAAAGTTTTTATCTTTCTGAGCAAAGAACAGTTCCAGGTGTCTTTTACAGTCTTCCAGAGAATGGAAATTTTTTCTATTAAGAGAATTTTGTAAAGACCAAAATAAATGGAAATCCAAAGGTGCAATGTCTGGTGAATATGACAGATGAATCAGAACTTTCCAGCCAAGCTGTAACAGTTTTTTGCGTGGTTGTCAAAGAAACATAAGGTCTTGCATCATCCTGATGGAAGATTATGTGTTTTCTGTTGACTAATTCTGAAAGCTTTTCATTGGGTACCACTTTCAGTTGGTCTAATTGGGAGCGGTACATGTTGCAATTCATCGTTTGGTTTCCCGGAGGGAGCTCATAATAGAGGACTCCCTTCCACTCCCACCACAACATCATCTTCTTTGGATGAAGACTGGCCTTTGGTGTGGTTGGTGGTGGTTCGTTTTACTTGCCCCACAATCTCTTCTGTTCCACATTATTGAACAGTATCCACTTTTCTTCGCCCACCACAATTTGTTTTAAAAACGGAACATTTATCATTACATTTCAGTAGAGAATCACATGCGGAAATATGGTCAAGAAGGTTTTTTTTGCTTAACTTATGTGGAACCCAAACATCAAAGCGATTCACATAACCAAGCTGGTGCAAGTGATTTTCCACCCTTGATTTGGATATCTTGAGTATGTCGGCTATCTCTCACGTGGTATAACGTTGATTGTTCTCAATTATTGGTTCTATTTGATCATTATCAACTTCAACAGGTCTACCCAACCATGGAGCATTGTCCAGCGAGAAATCTCCACCACGAAACTCTGCAAACCACTTGTGACATGTTCGATCAGTCACAGCACCTTCTCCATAGACTGCACAAATCTTTCCATGCATTTCAGTTGCGTTTTTACCTTTCTTGAAATAATAAAGCATAATATGCCGAAAATGTTGCTTTTTTTTCATCAATATTAAAATGGCTACACAAAAGTTCACCAATTTTGATGTTTTTTTTAAAATGCAGGCTGATATGACAGTTGTCACATACAATCTAACAAAATTGTTTTGAATGAAGTTAAAGACAACTAAGTGTTACTAGAGCCAGCTTATGGAAAAAAATGAACGAAACTTGGCCCACTCAATAATATTGTAAATCAACTATACTTCAATAAAATTTTTTAAGGCTTGCAATAAATATGATGCACATTTAGTAATCAATTCTACGAGGATATCTCCAAGTCTTGTGTCAGATTTTGTATTAGTTAGGTCATTGCTTCATTCTATAACAAATATTGCATTGTTCAATAAAGTTCTTGGTGAAAATGAAAAATGTGTCCTTTATTTTTACTTAAAAAACTGAAGACACGTTTTGGCCCACCGAATAAATTCACAAATCCCCAAATTTTCATCGTTTAACACAATGAGAGTTTAGCTTTTGCTAGATTAATAACAAACTGAAGTTATCCCCAGATGGCCAGAGAGGTTTTCCTCCAACAGTGATTCAGGCTTCCATATTCCTTCTATTTGATGTCTCCACAGACCTCTGGAACAGGGGTCAGCAGAGTTGAGCCCACAGGACACAGCCACACCCTTACATTGATGTGCGGTCCATGTTTGCTTTCATAGTACAACAGCAGGATTGAGTAGTTGTTACAGAGACCATATAGCTAAAGAAGCCCAAAATATTACTAAATGGCCCCTTACATAAAAGTTTGCTGAGGGCTTCCCTGGTGGCACAGTGGTTGAGAATCTGCCTGCCAATGCAGGGGACACAGGTTCAAGCCCTGGTCTGGGAAGATCCCACAGGCTGCAGAGCAACTAGGCCCATGAGCCACAACTACTGAGCCTGTGCGTCTGGAGCCTGTGCCCCGCAACAAGAGAGGCCATGATAGTGAAAGGCCCACGCACCGCGATGAAGAGTGGCCCCCGCTTGCCGCAACTAGAGAAAGCCCTCGCACGAAACGAAGACCCAACACAGCCAAAAATTAAAATAAATAAATAAATAAATAAATAATCCTTCCCTCTACTTTAAAAAAAAAAAAGTTTGCTGACAAGTCCACAACTGGGGAAAGAGATTGTGGTAAAGGCTCTTCCCATACCAGAAGTGACACACCATTGCTCCTGCTGATATTTCACGGGCAAGAACTAGTCACATGGTACCATCTAGTTGGGAGGAGCTTGGAAAATGTAATTTGGGCTAGGTAACTACTTTCTAGAGATGATTCTAAACAGTGCAAAGTAAAGCATACATTTTTGGTGAACACCCAGCTGTTTCTGCTGCAGTTGTCATTTCAAACAAGCCTTTTTAATGAGCTATTGAAAAAGCAACAGAGATCACATATATGCACACTCAGGATGAATAAAAAACCAAATGTTCTAAAGCTGGGACTCGAAATAAAATTTCCAGTGACAGCACCATACACAGATACAGAAACTGAAATATCTCACACTACACAGCAAGATAAAGTGGCAAGAAAAAAAACTGTTAGATGGTTCAAAATGTTGGTTTAGTGATAGCAAAGGCAGTGATATCAAAAAATACTACAGAGTTTGATTAAAAATATTTTACAGTACCATTTTCATTTTTTAGATTCCATATATATGTATTAGCATACGGTATTTGTCTTTCTCTTCTGACTTACTTCACTCTGTATGACAGACTCTAGGTCCATCCACCTCACTACAAATAACTCAATTTCATTTCTTTTTATGGCTGAGTAATATTGCATTGTATATATGTGCCACATCTTTATCCATTCATCGGTGGGGTGGGAAGGCGAAGCTGGGGTGAAGTGAGAGTAGCATCGACATATATACACTATCGAATGTGAAATAGCTGGCTGGTGGGAAGCAGCAGCATAGCACATGGAGATTGGCTTGGTGCTTTGCAATGACCTAAAGGGGTGGGATAGGGAGGATGCGAGGGAGGCTCAAGAGGGAGGGGATATGGGGACATGTGTATGCATATGGCTGATTCGCTTTGTTGGGAAACAGAAACTAACAGAGTATTGCGAAGCAATTATACTCCAGTAAGATCTATTAAAAAAATATTTTACGGAAGACCTTCAACATGGCACAGGGGTAAGATGTGGACATCACCTTCCTCCCCACAGATACATCAGAAATACATCTACATGTGGAGCAACTCCTACAGAACACTTATTGAATGCTGGCAGAAGACCCCAGACTTCCCAAAAGGCAAGAAACTCCCCACGTACCTGGGTAGGGCAAAAGAAAAAAGAAAAACAGAGACAAAAGAATAGGGACAGGACCTGCACCTCTGGAAGGGAGCTGTGAAGGAGGAAAAGCTTCCACACACTAGGAAGCCCATTCGTGGGCGGAGATAGGGGGTGGTGGAGGGGGGAAGCTTCAGAGCCACGGAGGAGAGCACAGCCACAGGGGTGCGGAGGGCAAAGTGGAGAGATTCCCGCACAGAGGATCAGTGCCGAGCAGCACTCACCAGCCTGAGAGGCTTGTCTGCTCCCCAGCCGGGGCGGGCAGGGGCTGGGAGCTGAGGCTCAGCTTCGGAGGTCAGATCCCAGGGAGAGGACTGGGGTTGACTGCGTGAACACAGCCTGAAGGGGGCTAGTGCACCACGGCTAGCCGGGAGGGAGTCCGGGAAAAGGTCTGGAGCTACCGAAGAGGCAAGAGACCATTGCTTCAGGGCACACGAGGAGAGGGGATTCAGAGCAGTGCCTAAACGAGCTCCAGAGACGGGCGCGAGCCGTGGCTATCAACACGGACCCCAGAGACGGGCATGGGACGCTAAGGCTGCTGCTGCTGCCACCAAGAAGCCTGTGTGCGAGCACAGGTCACTCTCCACACCGCCCCTCCCAGGAGCCTGTGCAGCCCGCCACTGCCAGGGTTCCGTGATCCAGGGACAACTTCCCCAGGAGAACACAGAGAGTGCCTCAGGCTGGTGCAATGTCATGCTGGCCTCTGCTGCCACAGGCTCGCCCTTCATTCCATACCCCTCCCTCCCCCTGGCCTGAGTGAGCCAGAGCCCCCGAATCAGCTGCTCCTTTAACCCTGTCCTGTCTGAGTGAAGAAGAGACGCCCTCAGGTGACCTACATGCAGAGGCGGGGCCAAATCCAAAGCTAAACCCCAGGAGCTGTGCAAACAAAGAAGAGAAAGGGAAATCTCTCCCAGCAGCCTCAGGAGCAGTGGATTAAATCTCCACAATCAACTTGATGTACCCTGCATCTCTGGAATACCTGAACAGACAACGAATCATCCCAAAATTGAGGCAGTGGACTTTCTGTGATTTTGTCTGTATAGCTTTGCTTTTACCATTTGTCCTAGGGTGCTATCTGCCTGTTTTGGGGGGTTTTTTTAGTATAGTTTTTTAGCACTTGTTATCATTGGTGGATTTGTTTTTTGGTTTTGTTGCTCTCTTCTTTCTTTCTTTCTTTTTTTTTATTACTTTTAATTTTTTAAATTTTTTATTTTAATTATTTTATTTTATTTTATTCTTTCTTTCTTTCTTGTTTTCTCTCTCTGAGCGCTGTGGTTGACAGGGTCTTGGTGATCTGGCCAGGTGTCAGGCCTGTGCCTCTGAGGTGGGAGACCTGAGTTCAAGACAATGGTCCACCAGAGCACTCCTGGCTCCATATAATATCAAATAAAAGAGTGGAAATAACTACTGCAGAGCACAATAAAGAAAAAAGAATGAAAAGAACTGAGGACAGTCTCACAGACCTCTGGGACAACATTAAACGCACCAATATTTCAATTATAGGGGTCCCATAGAAGAAGAGGAAAAGAAAGGGACTGAGAAAATATTTGAAGATTATAGATGAAAACTTCCCTAATATGGAAAAGGAAATAGTCAATCAAGTCCAGAAAGCACAGAGAGTCCCATACAGGATAAATCCAAGGAGAAACATGCCAAGACACATATTAATCAAATTATAAAAAATTAAATATAAAGAAAAAATATTAAAAGCAGCAAGGGAAAAACAACAAATAACAAAGAAGGAAATCCCCATAAGGTTCACAGCTGATCTTCCAGCAGAAACTCTGCAATCCAGAAGAGAGTGGCAGGGCATATTTAAAGTGCTGAAAGGGAAAAACCTACAACCAAGATTACTCTACCCAGCAAGTATCTCATTCAGATTTGACGGGGAAATCAAAACTTTAATACAGACAAGCAAAAGCTAAGAGAATTCAGCACCACCAAACCAGCTTTACAACAAATGTTAAAGGAAAGTCTCTAGGCAGGAAACACAAGAGAAGGAAAAGACCTATAATAACAAACCCAAAATAATTAAGAAAATGGTAATAGGAGCATACATATCGATAACTACCTTAAATGTAAACGGATTAAATGCTCCAACCAAAAAACATAGACTGGCTGAATGTATACAAAGTAATACCTGTATATATGCTGTCTAAAAGAGACCCATTTCAGACCTAGGGACACATACAGACTGAAAGTGAGGAGATGGAAAAAGATATTCCATGCAAATGCAAACCAAAAGAAAGCTGAAGTAGCAAGTCTCATATCAGATAAAATACACATTAAAATAAAGATTATTACAAGAGACAAAGAAGGACACTACATAATGATCAAAGGATCAATCCAAAAAGAAGATATAACAATTGTAAATATTTATGCACCCAAAATAGGAGCATCTCACCACATAAGGCAAATGTTAACAGCCATAAAAAGGGAAATCAACAGTGACAAAATCATAGTAGGGGACTTTAACACCCCATTTTCTCCAATAGACAGCTCATCCAAAATGAAAATAAGTAAGGAAACACAAGCTTTAAATGATACATTAAACAAGATGGGTTTAATTGTTACTTATAGGACATTCCATCCAAAAACAACAGAATACACTTACTTCTCAACTGCTCATGGAACATTCTCCAAGGTAGATCATATCTTGGGTCATAAATCAAGCCTAGGTACATTTAAGAAAATTGAAAATGTATCAAGTATCTTTTCTGACCACAAAGCTATGAGACTAGATATCAATTACAGGAAAAAATCTGTAAAAAATAGAAACATAAGGAGGCTAAACAATACACAACTTAATAAGCAAGAGATCACTGAGGAAGTCAAAGAGGAAATCAAAAAATACCTCGAAACAAATGACAGTGAAAACATGACGACCCAAAACCTATGGGATGCAGCAAAAACAGTTCTAAGAGGGAAGTTTACAGCAATACAATCCTACCTCAAGAAACAAGAAACATTGCAAATAAAAAACATAAACTTACAATTAAAGCAATTAGAGAAAGAAGAACAAAAAACCCCCAAAGTTAGCAGAAAGAAAGAAATCATAAAGATCAGATCAGAAAAAAATGAAAAAGAAATGAAGGAAACAATAGCAAAGACCAATAAAAATAAAAGCTGGTTCTTTGAGAAGATAAACAAAATTGATAAACCATTAGCCAGACTCATCAAGAAAAAAAGGGAGAAGACTCAAATCAATAGAATTAGAAATGTAAAAGAAGAAGTAAAAACTGACACTGCAGAAATACAAACGATCATGAGATTATTACAAGCAACTATATGCCAATAAAATGGACAACCTGGAAGAAATGGACAAATTCTTAGAAAAGCACAACCTTCCGAGACTGAAACAGGAAGGAACAGAAAATACAAACAGACCAATCACAAGCACTGAAATTGAGACTGGGATAAAAAAAACTTCCAACAAAGAAAAGCCCAGGACCAGATGGCTTCACAGGCGAATTCTATCAAACATTTAGAGAAGAGCCAACACCTATCCTTCTCAAACTCTTCCAAAATATAGCAGAGGGACAAACACTCCCAAACTCATTCAACGAGGCCACCATCACCCTGATACCAAAACCAGACAAAGATGTCACAAAGAAAGAAAACTACAGGCCAATATCACTGATGAATATAGATGCAAAAATCCTCAACAAAATACTAGCAAACAGAATCCAACCACAACACTGAAAGGAGCGTACACCATGATCAAGTGGGGTTTTATCCCAGGGAATGCAAGGATTCCTCAGTACACGCAAATCAATCAATCTGATACACCATATTAACCAGCTGAAGGAGAAAACCATACGATCATCTCAATAGATGCAGAAAAAGCTTTTGACAATATTCAACATGCATTTATGATAAAAAAAACCCTCCAGAAAGTAGGCATTGAGGGAACTTACCTCAACATAATAAAGGCAATATATGATAAACCCACAGCCAACATCGTTCTCAATGGTGAAAAACTGAAACCATTTCCACTAAGATCAGGAACAGACAAGGTTGTTCACTCTCACCATTATTCAACATAGTTTTGGAAGTTTCAGCCACAGCAATCAGAGAAGAAAAAGAAATAAAAGGAATCCAAATCAGAAAAGAAGAAGTAAAGCTGTCATTGTTTGCCGATGACATGATACTATACATACAGAATCCTAAAGATGCTACCAGAAAACTACTAGAGCTAATCAATGAATTGGTAAAGTAGCAAGATACACAATTAATGCACAGAAATCTCTTGCATTCTTATACATTAATGATGAAAAATCTGGAAGGGAAATTAAGGAAACAGTCCCATTTACCACTGCAACAAAAAGAATAAAATACCTAGGAATAAACCTACCTAGGGAGACAAAAGACCTGTATGCAGAAAACTATAAGACACTGATGAAAGAACTTAAAGATGATACAAACAGATGGAGAGATATACCATGTTCTTGGTTTGGAAGAATCAACATTGTGAAAATGACTCTACTACCCAAAGAAATCTACAGATTCAATGCAATCCCTATCAAACTACCAATGGCCTTTTTCACAGAACTAGAACAAAAAATTTCACAATTTGTGTGGAAACACAAAAGACCCCGAATAGCCAAAGCAATCTTGAGAAAGAAAAACAGAGCTGGAGGAATCAGGCTCCCTGACTTCAGACTATACTACAAAGCTACAGTCATCAAGACAGCATGGTACTGGCACAAAAAACAGAAATATAGATCAATGGAACAGGATAGAAAGCCCAGATATAAACCCACGCACATATGGTCACCTTATCTTTGATAAAGGAGGCAAGAATATACAATGAAGAAAAGACATCCTCTTCAATAAGTGGTGCTGGGAAAACTGGACAGCTACATATAAAAGAATGAAATTAGGACACTCCCTAACACCATTCACAAAATAAACTCAAAATGGATTAAAGACCTAAATGTAAGGCCAGACACTATCAAACTCTTAGAGGAAAAGATAGGCAGAACACTCTATGGCATAAATCACAGCAAGATCCTCTTTGACCCACCTTCTAGAGAAATGGAAATAAAAACAAAAACAAACAAATGGGACTTAATGAAACTTAAAAGCTTTTGTACAACAAAGGAAACCATAAACAAGATGAAAAGACAACCCTCAGAATGGGAGAAAATATTTACAAATCAAGCAACTGACAAAGGATAAACCTCCAAAATTTACAAGCAGCTCATGCAACTCAATATGAAAAAGAAAAACAACCCAATCCAAAAATGGGCAGAAGATCTAAATAGACACTTCTCCAAAGAGGATATACATATTGCCAACAAACACATGAAAGAATGCTCAACATCACTAATCATTAGAGAAATGCAAAATCATAACTACAATGAGGTATCACCTCACACCAGTCAGAATGGCCATCATCAAAAAATCTACAAACAATAAATGCTGGAGAGGGTGTGGAGAAAAGGGAAGCCTCTTGTACTGTTGGTGGGAATGTAAATTGATACAGCCACTATGGAGAACAGTATGGAGGTTTCTTAAAAAACTAAAAATAGAAGTACCAGGGAGGATTAACCAAGATGGTGGAGTAGGAGGACGTGCTCTCACTCCCTCTTGTGAGAGCACCAGAATCACAAATGGCTGCTGGACAATCATTGACAGGAAGACCCTGGACTTCACCAAGGAGGATACCCCACGTCCAAGGACAGAGGAGAAGCCACAGTGAGACGGTAGGAGGGGCGCAATCAGAGTAAAATCAAATCCCATAACTGCTGGGTGGGTGACTCACAGACTGGCGAACACTTATACCACAGAAGTCCACCCACTGGAGTGAAGGTTCTGAGCCCCACGTCAGGCTTCCCAACATGGGGGTCCGGCTACAGGAGGAGGAATTCCTAGAGAATCAGACTTTGAAGCCTAGTGGGAATTGATTGCAGGACTTTGACAGGACTGGGGGAAACAGAGACCCCACTGTTGGAGGGCACACACAAAGTAATGTGTGCATCGGGACCCAGGGGAAGGAGCAGTGACCCTGGGGGAGACTGAAACAGACCTACCTGCTGGTGTTGGGGTGTCTCCTGCAGAGGCAAGTGGTGGCTCTGTTTCACCGTGGGGATAAGGACACTGGCAGCGGAGGTTCTGGGAAGTGCTCCTTGGCGTGAGCCCTCCCAGAGTCTGCCATTAACCCCACCAAAGAGCAAGGGTAGGCTCCAGTGTTGGGTTGCCTCAGGCAAAACAACCAACAGGGAGGGAACCCAGCCCCACCCATCAACAGTCAAGTGGATTAAGGTTTTACTGAGCTCTGACCACCACAGCAACAGTCAGCTCTACCCACCACCAGAGCCTCCCATCAAGCCTCTTAGATAGCCTCAACCACCAGAGGGCAGACAGCAGAAGCAAGAAAAACTAAAATCCTGCAGCCTGTGGACCAAAAACCACAGTTACAGAAAGACAGAGAAGATGAAAAGGCAGAGGGCTATGTACCAGATGAAGGAACAAGAAAAAACCCCAGAAAAACAACTAAATGAAGTGGAGATAGGCAACCTTCCAGAAAAAGAATTCAGAATAATGATAGTGAAGATGATCCAGGACCTCGGAATAAGAATGGAGGCAAAGATTGAGAAGATGCAAGAAATGATTAACAAAGACCTAGAAGAATTAAAGAACAAACAAACAGAGATGACCAATACAATAACTGAAATGAAAACTACACTAGAAGGAATCAATAGCAGAATAACTGAGGCAGAAGAACGGATAAGTGACCTGGAAGACAGAATGATGGAATTCACTGCTGCGGAACAGACTAAAGAAAAAAGAATGAAAAGAAATGAAGACAGCCTAAGAGACCTCTGGGACAACATTAAACGCAACAACATTCGCATTATAGGGGTCCCAGAAGGAGAAGAGAGAGAGAAAGGACCAGAGAAAATATTTGAAGAGATTATAGTCGAAAACTTCCCTAACATGGGAAAGGAAATAGCCACCCAAGTCCAGGAAGCACAGAGAGTCCCATACAGAATAAACCCAAGGAGAAACACGCCGATACACATAGTAATCAAAGTGGCAAAAATTAAAGACAAAGAAAAATTATTGAAAGCAGCAAGTGAAAAACGACAAATAACATAAAAGGGAACTCCAGTAAGGTTAACAGCTGATTTCTCAGCAGAAACTCTGCAACCCAGAAGGGAGTGGCATGATATACTTAAAGTGATAAAAGGGAAGAACCTACAACCAAGATTACTCTACCCAGCAAGGATCTCATTTAGATTTGATGGAGAAATCAAAAGCTTTACAGACAAGCAAAAGCTAAGAGAATTCAGCACCACCAAACCAGCTCTACAACAAATGCTAAAGGAACTTCTCTAAATGGGAAACACAAGAGAAGAAAAGGACCTACAAAAACAAAGCCAAAACAATTAAGAAAATGGTCAGGGCTTCCCTGGTGGCGCAGTGGTTGAGAATCTGCCTGCTAATGCAGGGGACACGGGTTCGAGCCCTGGTCTGGGAAGATCCCACATGCCACGGAGCAGCTGGGCCCGTGAGCCACAATTGCTGAGCCTGCGCGTCTGGAGCCTGTGCCCCACGAAGGGAGGGGCCGCGATAGAGAAAGGCCCGCGCACCGCGATGAAGAGCGGTCCCCGCACTGCGATGAAGAGTGGCCCCCGCTTGCCGCAACTGGAGAAAGCCCTCGCACGAACCGAAGACCCAACACAGCCAAAAATAAATAAATAAATAAATAAATAAATAAATAAATAAATAAATAAATAAATAAATAAAAAAGAAAATGGTCATAGGAACATACATATCGATAATTACCTTAAACGTGAATGGATTAAATGCCCCAACCAAAAGACACAGACTTGCTGAATGGATACAAAAACAAGACCCATATATATGCTGTCTACAAGAGACCCACTTCAGACCTAGGGACACATACAGACTGAAAGTGAGGGGATGGAAAAAGATATTCCATGCAAATGGAAATCAAAAGAAAGCTGGAGTAGCTATACTCATATCAGATAAAATAGACTTTAAAATAAAGAATGTTACAAGAGACAAGGAAGGACACTACATAATGATCAAGGGATCAATCCAAGAAGAAGATATAACAATTATAAATATATATGCACCCAACATAGGAGCACCTCAATACATAAGGCAACAGCTATAAAAGAGGAAATCGACAGTAACACAGTAATACTGGGGGACTTTAACACCTCACTTACACCAATGGACAGATCATCCAAAATGAAAATAAATAAGGAAACAGAAGCTTTAAATGACACAATAGACCAGATAGATTTAATTGATATATATAGGACATTCCATCCAAAAACAGCAGATTACACGTTCTTCTCAAGTGCGCATGGAACATTCTCCAGGATAGATCACATCTTGGGTCACAAATCAAGCCTCAGTAAATTTAAGAAAATTGAAATCATATCAAGCATCTTTTCTGACCACAACGCTATGAGATTAGAATTGAATTACAGGGAAAAAAACGTAAAAAAGACAAACACATGGAGGCTAAACAATACGTTACTAAATAACCAAGAGATCACTGAAGAAATCAAAGAGGAAATAAAAAAATACCTAGAGACAAATGACAATGAAAACACGACAACCCAAAACCTATGGGATGCAGCAAAAGCAGTTCTAAGAGGGAAGTTTATAGCTATACAAGCTTACCTAAAGAAACAAGAAAAATCTCAAGTAAACAATCTAACCTTACACCTAAAGAAACTAGAGAAAGAAGAACAAACAAAACCCAAAGTTAGCAGAAGGAGAGAAATCATAAAGATCAGAGCAGAAATAAATGAAATAGAAACAAAGAAAACAATAGCAAAGATCAATAAAACTAAAAGTTGGTTCTTTGAGAAGATAAACAAAATTGATAAGCCATTAGCCAGACTCATCAAGAAAAAGAGGGAGAGGACTCAAATCAATAAAATCAGAAATGAAAAAGGAGAAGTTACAATAGACACCGCAGAAATACAAAGCATCCTAAGAGACTACTACAAGCAACTTTATGCCAATAAAATGGACAACCTGGAAGAAATGGACAAATTCTTAGAAAGGTATAACCTTCCAAGACTGAACCAGGAAGAAACAGAAAATATGAACAGACCAATCACAAGTAATGAAATTGAAACTGTGATGAAAAATCTTCCAACAAACAAAAGTCCAGGACCAGATGGCTTCACAGGTGAATTCTATCAAACATTTAGAGAAGAGCTAACACCCATCCTTCTCAAACTCTTCCAAAAAATTGCAGAGGAAGGAACACTCCCAAACTCATTCTATGAGGCCACCATCACCCTGATACCAAAACCAGACAAAGACACTACAAAAAAAGAAAATTACAGACCAATATCACTGATGAATATAGATGCAAAAATCCTCAACAAAATACTAGCAAACAGAATCCAACAACACATTAAAAGGATCATACACCACGATCAAGTGGGATTTATCCCAGGGATGCAAGGATTCTTCAATAAACGCAAATCAATCACTGTGATACACCATATTAACAAACTGAAGAATAAAAACCATATGATCATCTCAATAGATGCAGAAAAAGCTTTTGACAAAATTCAACACCCATTTCTGATAAAAACTCTCCAGAAAGTGGGCATAGAGGGAACCTACCTCAACATAATAAAGGCCATATATGACAAACCCACAGCAAACATCATTCTCAGTGGTGAAAAACTGAAAGCATTTCCTCTAAGATCAGGAACGAGACAAGGATGTCCACTCTCACCACTATTATTCAACATAGTTCTGGAAGTCCTAGCCACGGCAATCAGAGAAGAAAAAGAAATAAAAGGAATACAAATTGGAAAAGAAGAAGTAAAACTGTCACTGTTTGCTGATGACATGATACTATACATAGAGAATCCTAAAAATGCCACCAGAAAACTGCTAGAGCTAATCAATGAATATGGTAAAGTTGCAGGATACAAAATTAATGCACAGAAATCTCTTGCATTCCTATACACTAATGATGAAAAATCTGAAAGAGAAATTAAGGAAACACTCCCATTTACCATTGCAACAAAAAGAATAAAATACCTAGGAATAAACCTACCTAGGGAGACAAAAGACCTGTATGCAGAAAACTATAAGACACTGATGAAAGAAATTAAAGATGATACCAACAGATGGAGAGATATACCATGTTCTTGGATTGGAAGAATCAACATTGTGAAAATGAGTATACTACCCAAAGCAATCTACAGATTCAATGCAATCCCTATCAAATTACCAATGGCATTTTTTACGGAGCTAGAACAAATCATCTTAAAATTTGTATGGAGACACAAAAGACCCCGAATAGCCAAAGCAGTCTTGAGGGAAAAAAATGGAGCTGGAGGAATCAGACTCCCTGACTTCAGACTATACTACAAAGCTACAGTAATCAAGACAATATGGTACTGGCACAAAAACAGAAACATAGATCAATGGAACAAGATAGAAAGCCCAGAGATTAACCCACGCACCTATGGTCAACTAATCTATGACAAAGGAGGCAAAGATATACAATGGAGAAAAGACAGTCTCTTCAATAAGTGGTGCTGGGAAAACTGGACAGCTACGTGTAAAAGAATGAAATTAGAATACTCCCTAACACCATACACAAAAATAAACTCAAAATGGATTAGAGACCTAAATATAAGACTGGACACTATAAAACTCTTAGAGGAAAACATAGGAAGAACACTCTTTGACATAAATCACAGCAAGATCTTTTTTGATCCACCTCCTAGAGTAATGGAAATAAAAACAGAAATAAACAAGTGGGACCTAATGAAACTTCAAAGCTTTTTCACAGCAAAGGAAACCATAAACAAGACGAAAAGACAACCCTCAGAATGGGAGAAAATATTTGCAAATGAATCAACGGACAAAGGATTAATCTCCAAAATATATAAACAGCTCATTCAGCTCAATATCAAAGAAACAAACACCCCAATCCAAAAATGGGCAGAAGACCTAAATAGACATTTCTCCAAAGAAGACATGCAGACGGCCACGAAGCACATGAAAAGATGCTCAACATCACTAATTATTAGAGAAATGCAAATCAAAACTACAATGAGGTATCACCTCACTCCTGTTAGAATGGGCATCATCAGAAAATCTACAAACAACAAATGCTGGAGAGGGTGTGGAGAAAAGGGAACCCTCTTGCACTGTTGGTGGGAATGTAAATTGATACAGCCACTATGGAGAACAATATGGAGGTTCCTTAAAAAACTAAAAATAGAATTACCATATGACCCAGCAATCCCACCACTGGGCATATACCCAGAGAAAACCGTAATTCAAAAAGACACATGCGCCCGAATGTTCATTGCAGCACTATTTACAATAGCCAGGTCATGGAAGCAACCTAAATGCCCATCAACAGACGAATGGATAAAGAAGTGTGGTACATATATACAATGGAATATTACTCAGCCATAAAAAGGAACGAAATTGAGTCATTTGTTGAGACGTGGATGGATCTAGAGACTGTCATACAGAGTGAAGTAAGTCAGAAAGAGAAAAACAAATATCGTATATTAATGCATGTATGTGGAACCTAGAAAAATGGTACAGATGAGCCAGTTTGCAGGGCAGAAGTTGAGACACAGATGTAGAGAATGGACATATGGACACCAAGGGGGGAAAACTGCGGTGGGGTGGGGATGGTTGTGTGCTGAATTGGGCGATTGGGATTGACATGTATACACTGATTTGTATAAAATTGATGCCTAATAAGAACCTGCAGTATAAAAAAACAAACAAAACAACTAATACTAAACTTTCATTGGGTTATTTGTATGGAAATATGTTAAT
The DNA here is from genome assembly GCF_949987535.1 of Balaenoptera acutorostrata. Taxonomy (NCBI): domain Eukaryota; kingdom Metazoa; phylum Chordata; class Mammalia; order Artiodactyla; family Balaenopteridae; genus Balaenoptera; species Balaenoptera acutorostrata. The sequence continues at coordinate 10,805,676 of NC_080070.1, forward strand.
ATAAATGTTTCAGACATCACATGAAATTTCTAAAAATCCTATATTTGTATGTGTATGGAAATATGTATGGAAATATGTTAATATAAATGTTTCAGACATTACATGAAAAAAAAAAAAAAAAAAAAGAAGTACCATACGACCCAGCAATCCCACTATTGGACCTATACCTTGAGAAAACCATAATTCAAAAAGAGTCATGTACCACAATGTTCATTGCAGCTCTATTTACAATAGCCAGGACATGGAAACAACCTAAGTGTCCTTCGACAGATGAATGGATAAAGAAGATGTGGCACATATATACAATGGAATATTACTCAGCCATTAAATGAAATGAAATTGAGTTATTTGTAGTGAGGTGGATGGACCTAGAGTCTGTCATACAGAGTGAAGTAAGTCAGAAAGAGAAAAACAAATACCGTATGCTAACACATATATATGGAATCTTAAAAAAAAAAAAAGGTTCTGAAGAACCTAGGGGCAGGACAGGAATAAAGACGCAGATGAGAGAGTGGAGTTGAGGAGAGGGGGAGGGGGAAGGGTAAGCTGGGACGAAGTGAGAGAGTGGCATGGACATATATACACTACCAAATGCAAAGCAGATAGCTAGTGTGAAGCAGCCACATAGCAGAGGGAGATCAGCTTGGTGCTTTGTGACCACCTAGAGGGGTGGGATAGGGAGGGTGGGAGGGCGATGCAAGAGGAGGGGATATGTGGATATATGTGTACGTACAGCTGATTCACTGTTATAAAGCAGAAACTAACACACCATTGTAAAGCAATTATACTCCAATAAAGATGTTTTAAAAATATATCTTTTACAAATATACGTGTAAAAGTGCAACAGTTCTGAATTAAATTTTTCATGTACCTTTTTTTTTTTTTTTTTTTTTTTTTTTTTACTTGATTTTATTTATTTATTTATTTTTATTTTTGGCTGTGTTGGGTCTTCGGTTCGTGCGAGGGCTTTCTCCAGTTGCGGCAAGCGGGGGCCACTCTTCATCGCGGTACGGGGACCGCTCTTCATCGCGGTGCGCGGGCCTTTCTCTATCGCGGCCCCTCCCGTCGCGGGGCACAGGCTCCAGACGCGCAGGCTCAGCAATTGTGGCTCACGGGCCCAGCTGCTCCGTGGCATGTGGGATCTTCCCAGACCAGGGCTCGAACCCGTGTCCCCTGCATTAGCAGGCAGATTCTCAACCACTGTGCCACCAGGGAAGCCCTCATGTACCTTTAATATGTGTAATTAAATTAAAAATTAAACACAAGTAGATGTTTAATGACATCATCTACTTACCTCAAATTTTACCTATTTGTCATGCAAGGTACAAGATGCCCACAGTACTAATGTCACATGGTTTTGCAGTGAGATCTACTGACAACAACATATATTGAAGGACTGACTAGGAGAGAGCACAGACCCCCCAAAGCCCCATTGCAGGAGATGCACCCGCATGGAGAGAGCTGGGTATCTAAAAGCTCTCCAATTGTGAGCACCTTTGCTCCATAGAGCGTCATATATTTATAGGCTTTCCAGAGAAGGGGAACATGTAGTCTTCTGTGAAATAATACAATGAGGGATCTCCAGGCTGGGAAATAGCCTTGGGTTACTTCCTGAGACCACCTAAAGACTATGTATATCATTGCTGAAATATCTGCCCTGGATTTGATGTCAGATCACAAAAAAGAGAATGGGGAGAAGTTCCCAGGACCATATTTCAGAGCCAGATTTTTGTGTCTCCTCAACGCTCATCTTAACCAAAACTTTTGGGGTTGATATTATCATTGGGAAAATAAGAGGATTGCCATGTATTTGAGTTTGTATGCTCCATAGACAATGGAGGTTGTCTTTTCACTAACGCAGGAAGGTGGAAATTAAAATATTTTAATGTAAATTGAGGTCAGCATTTTGGTGAAAGTTTTACACAAACTTATTGTCCTAAAAGTTCCAATCTTCATCTCCAATTTACACTAACTTGCTTTTCCCTCATTTCAAATACAAGTTAGAGGTGTGGCTAGTTTTTATTAACTTCCCTTTTAACATTGTTGCTGTAGTTCTGTACCCACCTGACTTTTTCCTTAGATGATGCTGGCTCCACTTTTAGGAATTACTAGGAAAAGGAGTCAGAGCAAGAGTTTATTAATCCAGGCATATGTTCTCAAGGCCCTCACGTCTGGGTGTGATGCTTGGATTTTCATGTTTAAGTGAAATAAAATAAAGAAATGTTTATTTCCCACTGGATTCTGAGACCGACTCAAAGGACTACCTAAACCTTAACCTGACCCTTTCAACTGCTGCACTGTTATAAAGCACTCTGTAAACAGAAGGCATCACATTTATCATCTTCCAGGATACCCTCTTTCTCCTTTCCATCCCAGTCCCATTTCCGACTGCAAAATCAAGTTGATTTTGATCTTTGGTATCTTACTTTTCTTTTCTTATAAAAAATGTCCTTGTTTGGCTTTAAGAGAACCTAACCAAGAGCCAAAATACCAGAGTGATTTTAGAAACTCCTGGAACCACTGTTCTTATAATGAGAATAAACTGAAGAAAACCAACACTCACTGAGCCACGACTACTGTCATTTATCCAGCAAAGCATTTATAGACACTGTATTTCATTTCCTTACCACAAAATTAAAAGGGATCTATTGTTTTAACATTTATAAACAGGAAAAGTGAGACTCAGATTGGTAAAGTAGCTTTCCCAGAATATACTGAAGTTAGGTTTTAAGCCCAGGACTCTCTAAAGAGTACTTTTCAAGACACTACATAAGTGGATAACTTCTGTCCCTATGTCATTCAGGTCCTACTCCAAATGCCTAGGAACAAGAATCCTGTTGGCCCACCTGGGTCAGGAATCCACACCTGTGTCAGCAAGCTGTGGTCAAGGGGACACGTCTCATGGGACAGCCACTGTTGCCGGGGCTGCCTGCTGCATATCCAGGGCAGTCAGGGAGAGAGATAAGGTATAAGACACCCATGATCCACGAAGACACCAAGAGTGGTGTCTGCTACAACAGGCTTTAACATGATCCCTCAGATGTGATAGGAATACCCTGAAATATTGACCAGCCTATTCTAGACCTTCTCTCTTTTCATCACGTCTTAGGAAATCATCTTTCACTTTCCGGTCGCAATTCTGCCTTCCAATCAGAATGAGTGCTCCCGTGCTACTATATCGTTACTGGATCCCACTGCTAAAATCTATCACTCTGCTTGGACTAGCAAAGAACCTCTCCTCTGGCCTTGGCTTTTAATGATTCTCAAGTTCTACTCCTTCTTCAGTTGTGGGCGGCCCTTTACTGGGCCGTGGTGTCAGTACCGTCATCAGTGACTTACTAAAACAAAAAGTAATTTTGTCTCTCTCAGTAAATTGTGCTTTGTTTACTTATTTAAAAAGTGTCTCCTCAGAAATGATCTATTTAACAGTCATAAACGACCCGTCAACCCGCTCTGAGTTCACAACACAAGCTTGTCACTCGAGAGCCTGTTACCATATATTCTCCAGATGTGAAGAGCTCTAACATAACGCAGCTGTCCTTAGTCATTTCCAGATTATATACAGTTGTATCGAGTGATCTAAAGCCTAGCATAGAACCATTGCAAATAAAGCCCTGAAGAAATATTTGTAGATTTGATTCGACCTCCTCTGGAGGAGATAACGTACTACCGAAAACAACAGCAGAAAAATAATACTGTTTAAGAATTATATAACTTCTTTCCAAAGTGGTTTGTATTTATGTGTGTCTGTGTGATGTGTATGTATACATATACATATATACAAAATGTACACATACACAAATATATATGATGTTCCTTTGTATGTGTGTGTATATATTTTTTAATTTATATATTTTTAATTATAAATATGCACAAAAATATATATATAGCATTCCTTTTACACCCTTATATAAAACTAATCTACATAATTCACCGTTAACAAATTTATTTTGTTTTCATATTCATATTTTTTACTTTAATGCCCTAGGAGTCTTCTGAGATTTCAAGTAGTAATTCTGAAACACCCTCTACTTCAGTACAATAAAGTATATCTCTTGGAGCTCAGATATCAAGAATACAGATGTGCAAATTTCAAGTTAGATACAAGTTTAAATGAATCTTCCACCACATTTAGCCAATTTATGGAATGATAAAAGCAATATTAGGGTGGGGGAGGAGAAGCATATATGTAGAATTTACTCACTAACTTTGAAATACAGCTCCCTAAACAGATGCTCCTCACAGCCCAGGACGGACAAAATCCTTGGTCTCTTGAAAAGGAAACCCCTTTGGATGGCATGAGAGAGGCTAAGGATGCAACATTAACATCAAATATTCTACTCTTCCTAAATTAATACCAACATTATCTGCCCTATCAAAAGGCTTGAAATGTCATGTAGCCTGATTTAGGACTTTGGAGAGAAACTGACCTGCTTGTTAAAAATTAGAAAGATAGCAAAACTTTATGATTTCAAATTGCTGATCATTTTACCTTAATGCTAAAACATTTTCTCCTTCTATCTCTCGGCCAAAAAACTGGTTTACAATAGCTTTTATTCCCAACCCTGTTAAATTACCCTCTTCAAATTTGCTTTCTGTACCTTTTAGCTTTGTCCTGAAGGCCAAATAACATGAAAAACATGACAGCACAAACAGAAGATTTAGGAAAGCTGGCAAAAAACTGAGGCAGTGGAATTACTTAAGTATGACGTGAAATCCATTGAGAGATGTGAAAAAGAAGTTTCTCCCATCTTCCCTGGCTTTAATCAACCCTCCCCTCTCCACCTATGCACACGTCTCCTCCGTACTCAATTTAAACACGAGAATTGGAAATTTTCATGAACTTACTAGGTCTTCAATTAAAGGGACTTCACTAAACTTTTTAATTTTAATATTCGGATCTGAAAGAAAATAAGAACACACCGAACTCTGTTTATCCCTTTCCTATGACAGTTCTAAGATTTATCCTCTGTTCTGCAACCGCATTGCTGGCCAGCATTCGACCCTAGCCTTTTATCAATCCTAATTAGATTTATTGTAGGAGATTCCTAACTGTTCTCTATTTTTCAAGTTTCTACTAACTGTTCTCTCTTTTTCAAGCTGCTTCTTTTGTCAGTATCTTTTGTACTTCCAGTTATTATTTTCCCCCAAACACCACTATTAGCATGTCACCACTAGGACATGAACCAATGACTTAAGAGAGAAAATCAAATTCCTTTCTTTTTTCATGTAGTCTCTGTTTTCATGAGCTCATGCCATTTCTTTCCTACAGAAGAAATTCTCCCATCTAGTCTGGCAGGTCCTATTATTTGTCACAATAAATTTGTTGGAGTATTTATGTTGTTACCTCTACCCAGAATGCTCTTTTCCTCTTCACTTCTGCTGTCTAAACCCTATATATTCTCTAAGGCTAGGTTCACTTCCCATCCTCTCTACAAAGTTCTATCTCAATTTAATTGATGCTTCCATTTCCCAAATTGCTAGACTACTTAAGACATGGGCAAGAAAACTCCTTGCCTAGGACCTTAAGCTTCAGATGCGAAACACACACACACACTCCATTCACTAAAGAACACATGGATACCTCTGTCATTCAGAGTCCAGGGGTCAGTACTGGCAGAGGAAAACCCCTAACCTAAACATCTATTTTTGTGACTAACGCTGGTCAGGTCCTAAAGATATTCTTTACCCAGTTTTTCCCATCATGCTTTTGATCATTGGTGAGTACCATAAGGGATTTGGGTTTGGGTGCTGCCAATGTGTGGTACGAACACTGCTTAGAGCACAGGGGCAAGACGTGCTTTGGTAAAAGGCAAGACAAATTCACTTGTCAAGCCCTTACTCTCAGTTTGCATATGCTCTCAGTGGAATCCTGCATAACCAAGTATCATTTTCCAGAACTGCCAAGTCCCTTTTCTTGCTTCAATTACTAACCTAATTTGTAGTTGTGGAAGTATCTGTAATTTAGCATGACATTTGTAACAATTAGCAAGAGGGACTAAAAGCTTTTTGCAAAGTTAAAAAGTTCATATTTTCTTAAATTCATTTATTTATAAAAATTCTATTTTCATAGGTATAGAATGTACAAAGTATGATACAATTTCTTTACATGAACAACTAGATAGAACAACTGTATGCTAGAATTTAAAATATTTGATACCATTTAAATTTTTTAAAAATAAATTAAATTTTGGCTTTATTTAAATGTTGATGTAAGTTTTTTGTTTTTATTAATTATGAAGTTTTAGTTATCCATCTATTATAACACATAATTTTTAGTAATTTTAAATATTTTAGGACAAAGTAACTTTTTGAAAAAATTGATTTATGCTTAATAAAAATATTTTCAAATTTAGCACACTCTAATACAGTAGTATTTATTTGTGTTGTAAGTCATTATTGTGACAAGAAAACAATTAACTATTTTTATTAATTAATTATTAGTGAAAATATTAACTATGAATTTTAATAGTTTTTAGTGGTTTGCTGAAATGAAAATAAAGGCAAATCTTATGAAATAAGTATGTAATAAATTATGAATTTTGCATACATTTATTTTATTATCATCTAAACATTGACCAGACTATCAAAAGAACACTTGGGCACACTCAGTAGTAACTAAAACCAGCCATCATTGCTATTTTGTCATCTTTCAGTCATATGAAACACCAAAGCTTTCCACAAATGCTTTTCATTATAAAAAACATTTTGCCAATGAAGGAGGAAAATATATTCTTATTTAACAGTTTGTTAGCTTTTTCTATAAGTAAAAAAAAATTAGCATGTAATAAGTAAAGCTTCATTTATAATTCCTGCCTCAGAACTTGCAATTATTGTACCTGGCCAGAAAAATGTTCACTCAAACTAAAATCTAACACCATTACCTTTTCTGCTATTGTCCCCCCTTGAAGCACGCGTGTCGGCTCTCTCTCTGCATTAAATGGTGAATTATAGGGCAGAGACTATGCCTTTCCCCGCTCTAACTCTCCTGGTACCCATCACTATTGTGAGCAATGTGTAAGCTGTTGCTTGATTAGAGAAGAGGTGAGAGAAAATAATTATGAAATTATAAATAACTAGGGTTTCCAAAGAGAGTCTTGGGTGCAGGTCGGTGGTGATGGCAGGGAGATTGCGTCTAGACTTGAAGACATCAGCATCCCATAGGGGACATAAAAATAGCCTGAGGAGCAAGGGAAGGCTGCTTTAGTGAGGCTTCATGTAGCTCCTGCCCGACAGAAAGCTGCTGAGCAAGAGTCTTCCTGACGGAAAAGCAGGGTTTTACGGCCGCACAACAGTTCTCAATGGTGTTTAACTTGAAAATGAGGGGAATAAGAAGTGAGTTCTTAGAAAGCAAATCTGCAGTCAATCTTTTCTGTGGCTCTACTTTACAACCATGTCAAACGCTTTCATTTCCAGACCTTCGGTGAGTTTGCTCAGAATCGATTTTTGTGTGAGCGGAAAGGAGACGCTGCACCCCCCACCTATCCTCACACGGTATTTAACCTTAAACTGACATTTAATGCCTGCCAGTTTGCTATTAAGTAAGAGCTTTCTTTTTCAAAAAAATTAACCAAACACTGAAACCATTATTTCACAAAGATATTTAGGTTTACCTAGTTTGAAAGCCATTGTTGAGCAGCTGCAAAATAGTTCAGTGAAAGAGATTTCTTGTGTGCAGAGAGCCTAACATTGCAAAATATGCGTTGTAAAATTCCTAAATAAAAACTGCCTTACTGCTTTAGTTTTAGGTGTTTAAGTAAATATTTATAAGATCATGCTCAAGACAGTTTTTACTTGGGAAATAAAATTCACAGTATTCCTCCGTGATCAATCATGTGATTTTCCTAGAGTTTATGTGTTTTCATTACTCATTCCAAAATACATGTATGTTTATAGGTACATAAACAGAGATTTGAAAAAGGAATTAAATGAAAATCGAGACCTTGCCAAAAATATGTTTTTGCACTTGACTATCAATAAACTCTATTTCACATCACTTTTTTTTTTAACATCTTTATTGGAGTATAATTGCTTTACAAAGGTGTGTCAGTTTCTGCTTTATAACATAGTGAATCAGCTATACATACACATATATCCCCATATCTCCTCTCTCTTGCGTCTCCCTCCGACCCTCCCTATCCCACCCCTCTAGGTGGTCACAAAGCACCAATCTTATCTCCCTGTGCTATGCGGCTGCTTCCCACTAGCTATCTATTTTACATTTGGTAGTATGTATAAGTCAATGCCACTCTCTCACTTCGTCCCAGCTTATCCTTCCCCCTCCCTGTGTCCTCAAGTCCATTCTCTACGTCTGCATCTTTATTCCTGTCTTGCCCCTAGCTTCTTCAGAACCTTTTTTTTTTTTTTAGATTCCATATATATGTGTTAGCATACGGTATTTGTTTTTCTCTTTCTGACTTACTTCACTCTGTATGACAGACTCTAGGTCCAACCACCTCACTATAAATAACTCAGTTTCGTTTCTTTTTATGGCTGAGTAATATTCCCTTGTATATATGTGCCACATCTTCTTTATCCATTCATCTGTCAATGGACACTTAGGTTGCTTCCATGTCCTGGTTATTGTAAATAGAGCTGCAATGAACATTGTGGTAAATGGCTCTTTTTGAATTATGGTTTTTCTCAGGGTACATGCCAAGTAGTGGGATTGCTGGGTCGTATGATACTTCTATTTTTAGTTTTTTAAGAAACCTCCATACTGTTCTCCATAGTGGCTGTGTCAATTTACATTCCCACCAACAGTGCAAGAGGTTTCCCTTTTCTCCACACCCTCTCCAGCATTTATTGTTTGTAGATTTTTTGATGATGGCATTCTGACTGGTGTGAGGTGATACCTCATTGTACTTTTGACTTGCACTTCTCTAATGATTTGCAAATATTTTCTCCCATTCTGAGGGTTGTCTTTTCGTCTTCTTTATGGTTTCCTTTGCTGTGCAAAAGCTTTTAAGTTTCATTAGGTCTCATTTGTTTATTTTTGTTTTTATTTCCATTTCTCTAAGAGGAGGGTCAAAATGGATCTTTCTGTGTTTTATGTCATGGAGTGTTCTGCCTATGTTTTCCTCTAAGAGTTTTGTAGTGTCTGGCCTTACATTTTGGTCTTTAATCCATTTTGAGTTTATTTTTGTGTATGGTGTTAGGGAGTGTTATAATTTCATTCTTTTACATGTAGCTGTCCAGTTTTCCCAGCACCAATGAGGCTGTCATTTCTCCATTGTGTATTCTTGCCTCCTTTATCAAAGATAAGGTGACCATAAGTGCATGGGTTTATCTCTGGGCTTTCTATCCTGTTCCATTGATCTATATTTCTGTTTTTGTGCCAATACCATAATGTCTTGATTACTGTAGCTTTGTAGTACAGTGTGAATTCCAGGAGCCTGATTCCTCCAGCTCCGTTTTTCTTTCTCAAGATTGTTTTTGCTATTCGGGGTCTCTTGTGTTTCCATACAAATTGTGAAATTTTTTGTTCTAGTTCTGTGAGAAATGCCATTGGTAGTTTGACAGAGATTGCATTGAATCTATAGATTGCTTTTGGTAGTATAGTCATTTTCACAATGTTGATTCTTCCAAACCAAGAACATGGTATATCTCTCCATCTGTTTGTATCATCTTTAAGCTCTTTCATCAGTGTCTTATAGTTTTCTGCATACAGGTCTTGTGTCACCTTAGGTAGGTTTTTTCCTAGATATTTTATTCTTTTTGTTGCAGTGGTAAATGGGAGTGTTTCCTTAATTTCTCTTTCAGATTTTTCATCATTAATGTATAGGAATGCAAGAGATTTCTGTCCATTAATTGTGTATCCTGCTACTTTACCAAATTCATTGATTAGCTCTAGTAGTTTTCTGGTAGCATCTTTAGGATTCTCTGTGTATAGTATCATATCATCTGCAAACAGTGACAGTTTTACTTCTTCTTTTCCAATTTGGATTCCTTTTATTTCTTTTTCTTCTCTGATAGCTGGGGCTAAAACTTCCATAACTATGTTGAATAATAGTGGTGAGGGTGGGCAACCTTGTCTTGTTCCTGATCTTATTGGAAATGGTCTCAGTTTTTCACCATTGAGAATGATGTTGGCTGTGGGTTTGTCAAATACGGCCTTAATTATGTTGAGGTAAGTTCCCTCTATGCTTACTTTCTGGAGGGTTTTTATCATAAATGCGTGTTGAATTTTGTCGAAAGCTTTTTCTACATCTACTGAGATGATTATATGGTTTTTATCCTTCAATTTGTTAATATGGTGTATCAGATTCATTGATTTGTGCGTATTGAAGAATCCTTGCATTCCTGGGATAAACCCCACTTGATCATGGTGTACGCTCCTTTCAGTGTGTGGTTGGATTCTGTTTGCTAGTATTTTGTTGAGGATTTTTGCATCTATGTTCATCAGTGATATTGGCATGTAGTTTTCTTTCTTTGTGACATCGTTGTCTGGTTTTGGTATCAGGGTGATGGTGGCCATGTAGAATGTGTCTGGCAGTGTTCCTCCCTCTGCTATATTTTGGAAGAGTTTAAGAAGGATAGGTGTTAGCTCTTCTCTAAATGTTTGATAGAATTTGCCTGTGAAGCCATCTGGCCTGGATTTTTGTTTATTGGAAGATTTTCAACCACAATCTCAATTTCAGTGCTTGTGATTGGTCTGTTTATATTTTCTATTTCTTCCTGGTTTAGTCTCAGAAGGTTGTGCTTTTCTAAAAATTGGTCCATTTCTTCCAGGTTGTCCATTTAATTGGCGTATAGTTGCTTGTAATAATCTCTCATGATCGTTTGTATTTCTGCTGTGTCAGTTGTTATTTCTTCTTTTTCATTTCTAATTCTATTGATTTGAGTCTTCTCCCTTTTGTGCTTGATGAGTCTGGCTAATGGTTTATCAATTTTGTTTATCTTCTCAAAGACCAGCTTTTAGTTTTATTGATCTTTGCTACTGTTTCCTTCATTTCTTTTTCATTTATTTCTGATCTGATTTTATGATTTCTTTCCTTCTGCTAACTTTGGGGTTTTTTGTTCTTCTATCTCTAATTGCTTTAGGTGTAAGGTTAGGTTTTTTATTTCAGATGTTTCTTATTTCTTGAGGTAGGATTGCATTGCTATAAACTTCCCTCTTAGAACTGCTTTTGCTGCATCCCATACCTTTTGTGTTGTCGTGCTTTCATTGTCATTTGTTTCTAGGTATTTTTTGATTTCCTCTCTGATTTCTTCAGTGATCTCTTGGTTATTAAGTAGTATATTGTTTACCCTCCATGTGTTTGTATTTTTTACAGATTTTTTCCTGTAATTGATATCTAGTCTCATAGCATTGTGGTCTGATACGATACTTGATACAATTTCAATTTTAAATTTAGCAAGGCTTGATTTGTGATCCATGATATGATCTATCCTGGAAAATGTTCCATGAGCACTTGAGAAGCAAGTGTATTCTGTTGTTTTTGGATGGAATGTCCTACAAATATCAATTAAGTCCACCTTGTTTAATGTATCATTTAAAGCTTGTGTTTCCTTATTTATTTTCATTTTGGATGAGCTGTCCATTGGTGAAAGTGGGGTGTTAAAGTCCCCTACTATGATTGTGTTACTGTCGATTTACCCTTTTATGGCTGTTAACATTTGCCTTATGTATTGAGGTGCTCCTATGTTGGGTGCATAAATATTTACAATTGTTATATCTTCTTCTTGGATTGATCCGTTGATCATTATGTAGTGTCCTTCTTTGTGTCTTGTAATAGTCTTTATTTTAAATTCTATTTTGTCTGAGATGGGAATTGCTACTCCAGCTTTCTTTTGATTTCCATTTGCATGGAACATCTTTTTCCATCCCCTCACTTTCAGTCTGTATGTGTCCCTAGGTCTGAAGTGGGTCTCTTGTAGACAGCATTTATATGGGTCTTGTTTTTGTAACCATTCAGCCAGTCTATGTCTTTTGGTTGGAGCCTTTAATCCATTTACATTTAAGGTAATTATCAATATGTATGTTCCTATGACCATTTTGTTAATTGTTTGGGGTTTGTTTTTATAGGTCTTTTCCTTCTCTTGTGTTTCCTGCCTAGAGAAGTTCCTTTAGCATTTGTTGTAAAGCTGGTTTGGTGGTGCTAAATTCTCTTAGCTTTTGCTTGTCTGTAAAGGTTTTAACTTATCCATCAAATCTGAATGAGATCCTTGCTGGGTAGAGTAATCTTGGTTGTAGGTTGTTCCCTTTCATCACTTTAAATACGTCCTGCCACTCCCTTCTGACTTGCAGAATTTCTGCTGAAAGATCAGCTATTAACCTTATGGGGATTCCCTTATATGTTATTTGTTGCTTTTCCCTTGATGCTTTTAATATTTCTTTCTTTGTATTTAATTTTTGACAGTTTGATTAATATGTGTCTTGGCGTGTTTCTCCTTGGATTTATCCTGTATGGGACTCTCTGCGCTTTCTGGACTTGATTGATTATTTCCTTTCCCATATTAGGGAAGTTTTCAACTATAATCTCTTCAAATATTTTCTCAGTCCCTTTCTCTTTCTCTTCATCTTCTGGGACCCCTATAAATCGAAGGTTGTTGCGTTTAATGTTGTCCCAGAGGTCTCTGGGACAGTCCTCAATTTCATTCTTTTTTCTTTATTTTGCTCTGCAGCAGTTATTTCCACTATTTTATCCTCCAGGTCACTTATCCGTCCCTCTGCCTCAGTTATTCTGCTATTGATTCCTTCTAGAGAATTTTTAATTTCATTTATTATGTTGTTCATCATTGTTTGTTTGCTCTTTAGTTCTTCTAGGTCCTTATTAAATGTTTCTTTTATTTTCTCCATTCTATTTCCAACATTTTGGATCATGTTTACTATCATTACTCTGAATTCTTTTTCAAGTAGACTGCCTATTTCCTCTTCATTTGTTTGGTCTGCTCTGTTTTTACCTTGCTCCTTCATCTGTTGTGAGTTTCTCTGTCTTCTTATTTTGCTTAACTTACTGTATTTGCGGTCTCCTTTTCACAGGCTGCAGGTTCGTAGTTCCTGTTGTTTTTGGTGTCTGCCTTCACTGGCTAAGGTTGGTTCAGTGGGTTGTGTCGGCTTCCTGGTGGAGGGGACTAATGCCTGTGTTCTGGTGGATGAGGCTGGATCTTGTCTTTCTGGTGGGCAGTTCTGCATCTGGTGGTGTGATTTGTGGTGTCTGTGACCGTATTATGATTTTAGGCTGCCTCTCTGCTAATGGGTGTGGTTGTGTTCCTGCCTTGCTAGTTGTTTGGCATAGTGTGTCCAGCACTGTAGCTTGCTGGTTGTTGAGTGGAGCTGGGTCTTAGCATTGAGATTGAGATGGAAATCTCTCGGAGAGCTTTTGACATTTGACATTACATGGAGCCGGGAGGTCTCTGATGGACCAATATCCTGAACTCGGCTCTCTCACATCAGAGGCACAGGCCTGACACCCAGCCAGAGCACCAAGACCCTGTCAGCCACACAGCTCAGAAGAAAAAGGAGAAAAAAGACAGAAAGAAAGAAAAAAATGAAATAAAGTTATTAAAATAAAAAATAATTATTAAAAATAAAAAATTTTTAAAGTAATAAAAAAGAAAAAACAGAAGAGAGCAACCAAACCAAAAAACAAATCCACCAATGATAACAAGCGCTAAAAACTATACTAAAAAAAAAAAGAACGGACAGACAGAACCCTAGGACAAATGGTAAAAGCAAAGTCATACAAACAAAATCCCACAAAGAAGCATACACATACACACTCACAAAAAGAGAAAAAGGAAAAATATATATATATATCATTGCTCCCAAAGTCCACAGCCTCAATTTTGTGATGATTCATTGTCTATTCAGGTATTCCACAGATGCAGGTACATCATGTTGATTGTGGAGATTTAATCTGCTGCTCCTGAGGCAGCTGGTGGGAGAGTTTTCCCTTTCTCTTCTTTGTTCGCACAGCTCCTGGGGTTCAGCTTTGGATTTGGCCCTGACTGCATTTAGGTTGCCTGAGGGCGTCTGTTCTTCGCTCAGATAGGACGGGGTTAAAGGAGCAGCTGCTTCGGGGGCTCTGGCTCACTCAGGCCGGGGGGAGGGAGGGGTACGGATGCGGGGCGAGCCTGCGGCGGCAGAGGCCGGCGTGACGTTGCACCAGCCTGAGGCATGCCGTGCGTTCTCCCAGGGAAGTTGTCCCGGGATCACGGGAGCCTGGCCTTGGCGGGTTGCACCGGCTCCCAGGAGGGGCGGTGTGGAGAGTGACCTGTGCTCGCACACAGGCTTCTTGGTGGCGGCAGCAGCAGCCTTAGCGTCTCATGCCCGTCTCTGGGGTCCGTGCTGATTGCCGCGGCTCACGCCCGTCTCTGGAGCTCGTTTAGGTGGTGCTCTGAATCCCCTCTCCTAGCGCGCCCTGAAGCAATGGTCTCTTGCCTGTTCGGCAGCTGCAGACCTTTTCCGGGACTCCCTCCCGGCTAGCTGTGGCGCACTAGCCCCTTCAGGCTGTGTTCACGCCGCCAAACCCAGTCCTCTCCCTGCGATCCGACCAAAGCCCAAGCCTCAGCTCCCAGCCCCGCCCGCCCCGGAAGGTGCGCAGACAAGCCTCTCGGGCTGGTGAGTGCTGCTCAGCACCGATCCTCCATGCGGGAATCTCTCCGCTTTGCCCTCCGCACCCCTGTGGCTGCGCTCTCCTCCGTGGCTCCGAAGCTCCCCCCCCCCACCCCCTTACTAGTGTGTGGAAGCTTTTCCTCCTTCACTGCTCCCTCCCATTGGTGCAGGTCCTGTCCCTATTCTTTTGTCTCTGCTTTTTCTTTTTTCTTTTGCCCTACCTAGGTACATGAGGAGTTTCTTGCCTTTTGGGAAGTCTGAGGTCTTCTGCCAGCGTTCAGTAGGTGTTCTGTAGGAGTTGTTCCACATGTAGATGTATTTCTGATGTATTTGTGGAGAGGAAGGTGATCTCCGCATCTTACTCTTCCGCCATCTTGAAGGTCTCCAGCTCACTTTTCTTATTTTCTTGTAATTTGAGTTAATGAATGTAAATTAAGCTTATTTAGATTTTAACACATGTATGTTATGTTCAAGTTAAATTATGGTGAGAAAAATCTTGTAAAAGATTAAGTTTAAGGACTCAGGTTGAATTACAGTAAAACAAAATTACATACTGAGCTGCGGCCTCTTCTTCCACTTTCTCTTTCTTTTCCTTCCTTTTTCTTTCTAATACAAAAGCCATTTAATGCCACCAAATGAGATAGGCATTTGCATGGGAGTGGGGTAGGCAGTGGATAGGGCATCATGGTGACAAGAGGGAATGTCAGAAGCCGAGAGGAGTGAGGGGGCATCCACAGGAAAGGCATCCTGTGCAGTACATTGGAGCTTAATTCAGGTAAAAAAGGTGTCCACACACAAGGGGCAGGCCAGGCGGAATGTCAGAGCCCAAGCCAGGTGAGGAGGGTTCCCTCATTTGTGGGGTGACCTGAGTAGGTGATGAGGGTACGCAGGGTGAGCTGGTGTCCAGCACCAGGTGTCTGAGCACAGGTGGGGTGGGGAGTGCGCCCGAGAGCGGGGACAGTAGAGACAGCCTTGGGCAGTGTTTCTGAGCTTAAGTAGGGTGATGAGAGCACTCATGTGGGAGGAAAGGCAGTGGCAGCAGCAGAAGATTAGATATGGGGTGAATGGGAGGGGGAGAGATTTTGACCAAATAAGTAAATGTATTTAGTATAATAGGAGACATTTTTCTCACCATCAGAAAGAGGAGTATGCATATGAACAGAGAAACAACTCTAAAACACCCTGTGGTGTTGGGTTAAATTTGAAGATATTTCTGTGAATACATATTTTTCAATATACAGAAAAGAACATACAGAGATGAATATAGATGTAAATGTATACATGCCTACATACATACATACTCATGCACATATCCCTTAGCTCTATCCAGTGACACCCCAATAGCAATGAGCACACCTAGTAGACAGATCTTAGTTTCTAAACACCATTCACCCACTCTCCACTTAAAGCAACCAGATCTCCTTGGAGAAATGACTGATTCCAGAGCTTATGCAGGGAAAGTATAATATAAGAAGAGCCTTGAACATATTGCTATGTCAACAAGTAAGGAAGTATTCAAAGAAAGATGGATACATGCCAGAAGGACACAGAGGCCTGCTTGAAGAGGCTATCAATAGACACATCTGGGAATTTGAACATCAAAACAAATTATGATAATGGATTATAACCCATTCTTATAATAGGAAACTATGAATCTATATTGATAGAAATAAATAAATTGAAAATCTGGTGGGAACAAGATATTTGCATAGTCTCAGAGTAACTTCCCACAAATTACTTATTCATTATAAAGGAAAGAGAGTATTTTTACAGAGAAGGTTGGCAGACTCCCCTTGATCAAATAAATGATTAAAATTCTTTTTTTTTTTCTTAAGTCAGAAATTGGAAGCAGACCCCCTGCCATGCCTCTGAATGAGGACATTGGCTCAAGAGCACAGACCTGATGATTTGACAAGGGCTCTAGTCTCCAATCAGCTATGCATTTGGTCTACTTGCTAGAAGCCAATTTTTTTCTTTTCTCTTTTGTTTTGAAATACAGTTGATTTACAACGTTGTGTTAGTTTCAGGTGTATAGCAAAGTGATTCAGATATATATATATATTTCAGATTCTCTTCCCTTATAAGTTATTATAAAATATTGAGTATAGTTCCCTGTGCTATACAGTAGGTCTGTGCTGATTATCTATTTTATATACAGCAGTGTATTTATGTTAATCCCAAACTCCTAATTTCTAAACTTCTAATCAGTAATGGGACAAATCAAAATTGTATGCTACCAGAAAAACAAATATCGTATAATATCGCTTATATCTGGAATATAGAAAAATGGTACAGATGAATTTATTTACAAAACAGAAATAGAGACACAGATGTAGAGAACAAACGTATGGATACCAAAGGCGGAAGCGGGGGTGGGATAAAATGGGTAATTAGGATTGACATATATACACTACTATGTATAAAATAGATAACTAACGAGAACCTACTGTATAGCACAGGGAACTCTACTCAGTGCTCTGTGGTGACCTCAATGGGAAGGAAATCCAAAAAAGAGGGGACATATGTATATGTATAGCTGATTCACTTTGCTGTGCAGCAGAAACTAACACAGCATTGGGAAGCAACTATACTTCAATAAAATAATTGTACGCTACCTGATAGGAAAAGAGTGCGGCATCACTTCTGTGATATCCCTGCCAAAGATCCATAACCTAAATCTAATCTGAGGAAGCATCAGGAACACCCAAATTGAGATAAATTATGTAAAGGAATTCACCTGTAATCTTCAAAGCTGCCAGAATATGAAAATTAAGAGGCTAAGGAATGCTTCCAGATTAAAGGAGACCAAAGAAACCTTACAACAGATCCTGAACTGTTGTTATACATCTTTTTGTTATAAAGGACATCCTTGGGACAATTGGCAAAAGTTAATGTGGTCTGAAGGGGAAGACAGAGCAAAGCATTCTTCACCCTGTTGATGTGTGTATTTTGTTTATGCAGAACTTCCTGCTTTGGAGGAAAATACTCGAAAATTTTTAGGAGTGACAGGTCATCAAGCCAGCAACTTACTCTCAAATGGTTTAAGAAAAAAAGAAGTGTTCTTTGTAGCATCCTGGCTACTTTTCTGCTAGCCTGGGATTGTCCAAAAAATAAAATCTGAGCTGAAACATAAAGAGAAATTCTCCTCTTAAGGGATAATACAAAATAATCTGAGAGAAGCCCTAAACTAATTTATAAGAATTCTATTCCCTCACCTGATTGTATTCCCATTTTTCATGTAGATAATATGATCAGAGTCTATTTTGTAAGCCTACACAGTAAGTTATTACTAAAATGATATGGAAAAGTCAGGAAGACCCACTCACACCAACCTGTGTAGTGCCTAAATTTCCATAAATCAAAGTTCTTTTCCATGGGCTAAGAATAATCCTTTAAAAGGACTGGTATAGACTATCATTTCCTGAATACCAGATGAAGAAGTACTGACGGAAGAGGATACATAGGAAAGCTTATGTATAAGACAGGCTCATCTAATCTTTCTATTTTCCAAACTTATTTTGAGAATACAAGTGGTGGGGGGGGGTGTAAAAGGAAATGTCACATCCCAGGGGAGAAACTGAGCCATGGTGTGTCTAAGCCAAGTCTGTGGACCAGAATAGAACCATCAATGCAGCCAGTGCTCCAATAAGTCAGCATGAGCAGGGAGATGGTGGGTACAAGTCAATGACTGAACTGAGACAAAGGGAACAAGAAAAAGTGACCGCAAACTGATTACACCTTAGAGATAAAATAAACCTGAAGGTGAGTTATGAGCATGACAATCAGTTAGTCAAACATGATTCACAAGCCAGAGAACTAACAGTTAAAAAAAAAAAAAAAGGATTCCAAAGGCAAGTACGTAGGTGAAAGGAAAGTAAGAATTAGGCTAATTTTCCACAGGTAAGAATGTACCTGCTAAGAGAATCCAGTAAGATGTGGTTGGTGGCCACAGTTTATTCCTTTATTCCAATCCAGTCCTCCTTTCAGGATTAAGATTACCATCATAGATTCTGAAAACACAGAGTAGATTCAGAGAGAGTAGACCTTCTGGTTCTGCTGATCTGGTCTCATGTTTTGCAGGTATAGAAAAGGAACACATTGTAATGTAATAAACAGGAGATTGCCCTCTCAGAACTCCCTTTCAGGAAGGACTTTCTGGCTAACTGTGGAGAATGCGGTCAATAGACAATCTTCAAAAGACAGCAGGTAACAATTGTTGGCAAGGATGTAGAGAAAAGGGGTCCCTTGTACACTGTTGGTGGGAATATAAATTGGTACAGCATTATGGAAAACTGTTTGGATGTTCCTCAAAAAACAGTTCAGCCATCCCATTTCTGTATATGTTTATATCCAAAGGAAATGAAATCAGTATCTCAAAGAGATATCTGCACCCGCATGTTCAATGCAAAATTATTCACAAGAGGCAAGATGTGGAAACAACTTAAATGTCTGTAAAGAATGACTGGAAAAAGAAAATGCAGTGTGTATATATATATATATATATATATATATATATATATATATATATATATATACACACACACACACACACAATGAAATAATATTCAGCCATTTAAAAAAGGAAATCCTGCCATTTGTGACAACATGGATAAACCTGGAAGACACTATGCTAAGCAAAGTAAACCAGACACAGAAAGACATATACTGCATGATCTATCTCACTTATATATTTAATCTGAAGTAATTAAACTCATAGAAGCAAAGACTAGAAGGGTAGTTACCAAGAGCTGGTGGGAGGGAGAAATGAGATGTTTATGAGAGTACACAAAGTTCCAGTTATTAGATGAATAAATTCTGGAGCTCTAATGTACAGGAATATGATTGCCATCAACAATACTTTATTGTATATTTGAAATTTGCTAAGAAGGTAGATCTTAGCTCTAAAAATACAGAAAGAAAAAAAGGGGGGAGGGAGGAAGGGAGGGAGGGAGAGGGAGAGAGAGAAAGGAAGGGAGGGGAGAGAGAGGAAGGAAGGAAGAAAAGAAAAGAGAACAGAAAAGGAAAGGAAAGAAAAGAAGAGAAAAAAGGGAAGGGAAGAAAATGGTAACTGTCAAGCAGATTACCAAGCACTGGTTATCAACCCTAAGGGAGGACCCTAAACACCTCTGGCCACTGTATCTTGACATTGGAATCACCAGGAAGAACACCACGTACCGATGGAAAAGCATTTCACTCATGTAGAGAAGAGACAGAGCAGCATCAGCCCTAGTCGTGGTCACTGGTCCCCTCCCCATGGAGGACAGATATAACAGCAGCGTTGGCCAGGTGCTATATGATGCGCATGATTCAAGCAAAGATGCAGGAGTACTCTTTGAGCCTAAAACAGGGAAAGATGTTCCCCCACAAGGTGGTAAGCCCAGCACAGGTTGTGTGGGCTCTTTAACTCTTGGTGAGGGAGCGTTCCAAGCCCAAGACCCATTTTTATACAGAGAAATAAGAGCGGAAAGCCTGCAGGCACCAGATTGCCTTTCCCAACAGTAACTGTGTGAGGTGACAGACTTGTTAATTAATTTGGTTGTAGTGATTGTTTCACAATATGTATGCGTCTCAAAATATCAAGCTGTGCATCTTAAACACTTACAACTTTTAACTGTCCAAAAATAGACAACCTTCAACACTCAGCTCCTTCAGGGTCCACCCAACTGCAGAGAGCCACCTCCCTCAAGACGGTACCCTTCCTGGGACAGCCCACATCAGGATGCTGAGCAAGATGGGAATAAAAGGTCCCAGCGCCTTGAGCCAGACAGGAGACAATTCTTGGGAGTAACGCTCACTCTCGACTCCCCATGGGCCTCCGAGGCTTTGGGAAGCCCCCATCACAGCTCAGCTTCCCATGCTGCCCAACTCTGCTCCTCCTCCTTTCCTTTCATTACTGCTAATCCCTAATAAATACCTTCTTTTTTCCCCAATCCTATGCCAGCATCTGCTCCCGGCAAACCCTACCTGTGACAACTGGTATTGGAAATAATCTGAGAAAGCCCCAAGGAGTTTGGGAGAGGAATCCTCACTGCCAAGCTGGTACTGAGGTAAACAGAGCCAGGCATCCTGCAGTACACGGTAGTGGTCCAATTGTTAACACTTTCCCTGGTGCTGAACTGGGACAACGTACTAATGGGAGAGAATCCATTAGCAGGTATAGTGTGCCAAGCATTTTAAACATATGGGGGAAGTAGTACTGGAGGGCTTTTGCTAAGAGCCATTGATGTGCTGATGTGCTACTGAAAAATAATGACAAGCTGAGATGAGCAAAAAGCCAACTGAAACTTAGGTGTGAAAGCTAGAGGGTTATTTTCGTTGTATGTGCAGAGCCTGGACTAGGGTAAAACCAAGGGAGACACTCACTTCAGTTGAAAATTTAAGGGAGTGCCAAATGCCAAAAGTCTCATCAATTAAGAGTGACTTGCAAAAGAAAGATAAATGAGAAACTGATTAGCCAACTTATAGGTCCAATTTTTAGTTGCCATGTATTCTGTAATTGCCAAACAACTATTCTGGGAAGGTGTCATATCTGGTTCCAGGATCTGTACAGGCTGCCATGAGGCTGCTAGTTTGATTTCTTATAAATGGACTTGAAGAACTTCTATGGGAATTTTCAGCAGACAGCATATAGCTTTGACCAAAGAACTACTCTACATTTGGGAAAGTCCTCTTCTTCAAACAACTGGGCATATTTGGGAGAAAACAAAGAGACAAACTGGGGAGAAAGGAAACACTTTTGTGCTTAGAATGATCTGTCAGATGAACTTTGGTGATCTGGAAATTAGGGAGTACTGAGCATATATTTTAAAAATCTGCACAGTGCTTAGCCCTTAGAATGTGCTGCATTTTGGATAGGTTTGAAGTGTGTATGTGAAAAAAAAAAACTTGTTTCCAAAGTATATTCCTTTAGATGTCCCTATTAAAGAAATATTATTTAGGAATAAATGAGTTTGAATTTTTGTTCTATTGAAAAAAAAAAAAGAGTGACTTTCAGGTCTGCAAAACTTTCTTTAAGCCAATCCCTCTGGAGTTGAGGTTGGGAAGAGAAAGAAGGAAAGCAGACACCTCCTTATATATAACTGATCGTGGAAATTTTCTTGTCTTGTATCAGTGTCTGTAAATGTTTTCAAACACTTTAACTTTAACAGTGTGCTATATGTGTGGGTGTGTCAGGTTTTGTTTTTGTTTTTTTGTTTTTGGCTGCACCAGGTCTTAGTTGCAGCATGTGGGATCTAGTTCCCTGACCAGGGATGGAACCCAGTAGCGCTAGTGGATTCCATAACTAGCATTTGGTAGAAGTGCTGTAAGAAAAGTAGGTTGGGAGAAAAGAGAACCCTCTTACGCTGTTGATGGGAATGTAAATTGGTGCAGCCACTATGGAAAACAGTATGGAGTTTTCTCAAAAACCTAAAAATAGAGTTGCCATATAATCCAGCAATCCCATTCCTGGGCATATAACCAGACAACACTATAATTTGAAAAGATACATGCACCCCTATGTTCATAGCAGCACTATTTACAATAGCCAAGACATGGAAACAACCTAAATGCCCATAGACAGATGAATGGATAAAGAAGTTTTGGTATATATATATATATACAATGGAATATTACTTAGCCATCAAAAAGAATGAAATAATGCCATTTGCAGCAACATGGATGAACCTAGAGATTCTCATACTAAGCAAAGTAAGTCAGACAAAGAAAAATACCATATGATATAATATCATATGTGACTTATATGTGGGATCTAAAATATGATATAAATCAACATACCTATGAAACAAAAACAGACTCACAGACATAGAGAACAGACTTGTGGTTGAGTTTGGAATTAACAGAGGCAAACTATTATATATAGAATGGATAAACAACAAGGTCCTACTGTATAGCACAGGGAACTATATTCAATATCCTGTGACAAACCATAATGAAAAAGAATATATATATATATATTTTTCACTTCACTGTACAGAAGAAATGAACACAATATTGTAAATCAACTATACTTCAACAAAATTTTAAAAAAGAAAAAGAAGAAAAGAGAAGTAGGTTGGTTACAGACAGTGAGCATGCACTTCTGTCCTTCCATGTTTAATAATATAAAATCTGGTGAGGACAGCAGCCTGTTCACATCAGGGGGTGCTCTGGGCTCAGAGATTCAGTTCAGTACATGTCCATGGGCATTCCATCACATGATCCAACCACAAGTTCAGCTGACTCTTGTTATCTCTCCCCAGTGCAAATTAACCCCCTCAAGAACCAACCCACTGAAAACAGGAGTCAGTCTCTCCTTCTGCCAAACAACCCCAATCAATGGTCATCTTCAGCTCCTGATTCCCAGCAAGTGTAGTGCATGGAGGAGAGGCAGGTGAAGGCTGGGGGCCTCCTTCCCCACAATATCATCATCAGGTATATCTCATAATGAAGCTACGTCTGGTACTGCAAGATTCTAGGACGACTAATCTTAGCATATTTGCACCTTCATAAATATCAGGTTGTTTTTGATAGATATCAGTGTCCATCTTGGGATAGTCTCTCTCTTTATGGGCACAGAAGTCTCCAAAAAAAAAAAAAAAAAAAGCTGATTCCTGCAAGCTGCCTCATACCCCGCCTCCTATCTCTCTCATGGTGAAGGCTACTGAAACTTCTCTCACTCCTGGGAGATGTCAGAGAGTTGCACTCCTATCATGAGACCTTCTTATAACTCTGCCATAATGAATTCCGTGTCTTTCCTTCCAACAGTGTGCTATTTCAGCTATAATCCCTGCCCAATTCAGGAGCAGAAGATTCTAATTACTGCTTTGCAACTTTCAATAATACCACTATTTGAGACTGCCAAAAAAAAACCCATATTCAAACTAAGTGGTCCTTAAGTATGAAGCTCAAATCCTTCTTTTCTTAAGATAATTATTTTCTTAGTTTCACCATGCCAATACATAAATAAACATGGATTCTTTACAGAAAATATGCAATTTTGTTTGAGCAAAGCCCTACTGAGATTTTAGATTTAGACATACATAATCAAGACCTCTGAAGCTGAACGTGACTTTTGTCAAATAAATCACAATACTTCCCACTTGATTTTGATAGTTTCTGTTTCAGTATATACTTAATAAAATGCCATAGCATAGGCCTAACATCCTCATAACACCTACCACAAATACAGGAATATTTTGCTCTCATCTGAGCTAAAAAATGAACAGAGAAATTTGGGACCATTAAGTATTGTTTTCAATTAAGTGACACTAAGATCTGTGCGCACCTTTCTCAGAAATTTATATTTTTACCACGATAAAGCCATGCATATTTAACTTACAGTGACTGTGTGTTATTGCAAGAGAATTTGATGCTTGCAGAGTTTCTATGATGCTGTTTATTTTTGCTACTAAAGAACAGAGAGATTCTCTCAAACCCACCTCTGATGAACTAACAGGCATGCTTGCTTCTCACCCCCCATCTAGCGGTTCCTGTAATAAGAGGGGCCATTAACCTCTCCTCCTGGAGGCAGATGCCTGGTGATGGGCAAAATCCGCTGTGTTCGTCCCTAAACATGAGGAGTCCAGTCTGCATAGTCATATGGGAAAGACAGTCCACTGAAAAAAGAGAGAACTGAAACCAGCCGAGTAATATCTGAATGTTGTGTATTACTGTTTCATGCAGAAAACAAAGGGGAAGAGACGTTTGTAATTCTCATGATTTTCTGAATGCTCTGCCTCTTTTTTTTCTTTAAAAGGTCTAAAAATTAGGCTTGATTTAACAGAAGGGAGTACTCCTTAATTTTGGAAAATGCCTAATGGAGATCCTGGCTACTAACTAATCAAGCATTAGAGAACTGGCAAAAGCATGCACCTGTGTAAGAAACAAAATAATAAAATAAGTACAAGGTGGTATGTTTGTTTTGGGCTGAGGGTCCTTATGTGACTGTCGGTACTGGTTCTACATGCAGATATGATCTTATCTATCAGAGAACTGAAACACCCGTTTCCTACATCCACAAACCCCCAACTGCCTTATCTCTTTCACCACAATCTTTCCTTGATTAAAAAACAAACAAAACAGAAGAGGAAACCGGTCGGGTGGTTGTATGGCTGGAGGGTGGTTGCCTGGCTGGCGGGTCTGCATGTCCTGGGCAAAGCAGGAGGTTCCTGGATGCAGAGGAGGGTGGACACTTGGGGACCAGTGGTTTCAGAAGCATTCCCACATCCACATTCCTTGGCCCCATCAAGGTGGGAGATGCCATCCCATCGGTGGTGGTGTTTGAAGGTGAGCCTGAAACAAGGTGAATCTAGCAGAATCCGAGGCCAAGGAAGGGGTGCTGTCTGGAATCCTTGAGGCCTTTACCCTCAGCTCTTCCTAGACCCACCTGCCAGGGTTTGTGGAGTAGGCTGGCACTCTGAAGGCTGAGGGGATCCAGGTGGTGGCAGGTCTGAGGGTGAATGATGTCTCTGTGACTGAAAGGCAGGGACGAGCCCACAACACAAAAGGCAAGGGTGGGCTCCCGGCTGACCCCACTGTGGTCTTTGGGCAGGAGACACATTTGTTACTAGATGATTCCTTCGTGTTTCTCTCTGGTAATTGATGGCTTAAGAGGTACTGCTTGTAACAGAGGAAGGTGGAGTGAAGTCCATGAATGGGAGCCCATGGCCCAGGCTTCACCTGCAGCCTGACTGGCAACCTCACCTGTAGCTCTGAGGCCTCTGCCCAGAGGTATTTCTCCTCCCCTTCCCTTTTTCACCTGCCTGACCCAGGCAGAGGGCCTCAAGCCAACCTCAGCTGGAGCCGCTCAACTGGAGCCTTAGCCAGATTTCTGCAATAAACACTTCTGATTCAAAAAACAAAGAAAAAACAATTTTTTTTTTAGCTCTGGTCAAAACAGACTCAGTGCTCTAACAATGGATCAGCAGGAGGAAAAAAAAAAAGAGAAGCAAATGTCACCTACAGGTGCATTAAAATAATTGTGTTCATCTGAAACACTTAGACTTCTTGTAAACAAATCTGAGCTAGCAATCCCGGACATTTCCATCATGGGTAGCCACAGGGATGAACAGCAATTGACTGTCGTTGAACAACTCAGATTCATTGTCGGTGGCTTCCTAGCAGCAGCTGTTGGAATCAGCCAACAAAAGCTGGCTTCAGGAGAAAGCTGATCTATGGAGAATTCACAAGGAATGGAAGTGAAATGGTCTGACCTCTGCAGTTGCACAAAAACTGAACCAGGTTTCACGTGCGGTTGGGTGAGGACCACATAAAACTCCAAGGAAGTGGCAGGGAAGACTCATAAATCTATGAAGGAAAGTCACTGAGGTTGAGAAATTTCTACTGGGAGATCTGTGCAAGGGTTTTAAAAAAAAAAAAAACTTGGTAATTTGTCTTTATAGACATTTATCTTCCTATGTTGGCTGTTATTAGCAGCTGCTTTTGTCTTATTGGCGTCATAAATAAATATGATGTTTTCTATTTTTTTTTCTTTTTTAAAGTTTGGTCAGGGAGAATCTTTATTAGTCCAGAGGATCTCCTTTTACCTAAGTGATAAAGAATTCAAAGGTAGCTGTCTCTTGCAGTTCAAGGTTGATGGAACTGGGAGTGCAATGATGGAGCTGGACTCCTTTGGGCAATGGAATGGCAGGGTTCTAGAATAAAAGTAGTCACATAGTGGCACTGAACTCTTAGATGCAGGTAGAAATAATTATCACAATAGGCAGCAAGACCAGAAAAGCAATCAAGGAAGATCTGTAGTGACGGTTAATATATCATGGTGTGCCAAGGGACAAAATAAATATTCAGACAATAAGAACATTTCTTGACTTCTATAACTTAAAAAGATCAGAAGCCAGCACTCAAGACTGCTGTAAGTTACTACAAGGGAAAATAAGAATTCACTTAGTTTCCAAACATGAGCCAGTCCTTAGCCACTGACTCTTACTGTGATATTATTGATCCCAGAACATGTATTGTATTCTTCGATCTTCATCAGAGATGAACATCAGAAGCAGTCCTCATGCACTTAAATGGACAGCAGTATACACAGTTTTGCCAGGACTTTATTATCTTCTGCTTTCTGTCATAATGCAGCATGAAGGAATATTCATTGTCTGGAAATTCTGAAGAACCTCACGCTAGGTCACTATATTGATGACATCATGTCGAGCGGACATTCATTCTCTGCATGATAATACACTTCCTGAAGACGAAGATGCTTTCATTATTGTCTTTATATTTCTGCACTACCTAGCACAATGTCTTCCGCATCCTGGGGCTCATATGTCCCAGCAATCGCATTCTTGAGAAAATATCCCTTCTTCTATGAAGTGTACAGAAATCTTTGAATTTGAGGATGGGTTTCTTGGTCAGTTGGTAAAGTCTACAATTCTATTCAGCTCTTCAGGTTTCTATCTGTGACTATGATCAAGTTCCTTAACATCTTAGAACCTCAGTTCACATATCTGCTAGTGTTGGAGGGTCTCCTGCAGAGGCAGGGGGTGGCGGCTGTGGCTCATAGAGGGGACAAGGACACTGGCAGCAGAAGTTCTGGGAAGTACTCATTGGCGTGAGCCCTCCCGGAGTCCGCTATTAGCCCCACCAAAGAGCCTCAATATGATGATTTCTGAACTATTTCTAAATAAATGCTTCTGTGTTGCTGGATTGTCTTTCCTCCGTGTAATCATAATATTGGCCGTTTAGAATAGATTTGCTTATAAAAGACAAGCAGCATTGAATCTGTTAATTTCCTCTGTTGTGCTGAATCTGAAATTAGCAGTTATTATCTCCAAGTATACAGTGGTATCTTGGTGACAGCCGCATAAAAACTAGAGTTGACGGGGACATAATTTTTCCACTGAATTATCTTCATTAAAATAGGAACTTATTAGATGTCCTGACATGCTGCCCAGATCCTCCTCCAGGTATAAAGTTCCATCCTCTAAGCTGCTGGAATCGCTGCCTGATGGTAGCCCACGCTGTCAGCCTCAGCTGACTAAAGCTGCCTCTCCCAAGGATAAGCCCTTTCGGAGTATGCCTGCACTCAAAGATTGGTCAAAGGGTAGAAATGGAGATTCCCCAGGAAGGCCCATTCCCCTAGTCCCAACTCTGGACAACTCTAAAGGGCCATCCCAACTGCAAAACTCCCCTGAAATCAGCTGAGACTGCTGAAATTGCATCACGACTCAAAGACTCCCTCCTCCCTAAACTTCTTTCTTTCCTCCCTTCCTTAGGTATGGATCTCATGAGTACCCCGCCCCCCACCAATAAATGCCCTGCATGGTAATCTCATTCGGAGTCTGCTTCCCAGGGAACCCAACCTGTGACAGTTTGTGCCAGGCAAGGTCCATAACATAACAGCAAATGCTAAGAGATTTGGGAGCTGGATCACCCACCCCTGGATGGCAAGAAGGACCCCACCAGTGGTAGCTGGGGCACAGATATCTCTGGGCAAAAGGTGTCCCTGTGATTGTTAAAACTTTTGCTGGTGGCATACTGTTGGAAGGAAAGGTATTAGCTGACATAGTATATCAGCGTTTGAGAAATATGGGGGGAATAGTAACTCTAAGGACAATGGAACCAAGTGGTTATTGCCAAGTATAATTGACATTTTCAAAAAGGTTAACACAAGGCTGAATGTACTGATCAGTAATTAAAAGTTGTGTGAAGACCAGAATGCCTCTTTGGTTGCATATAAAGGAGCTCTTGTCCACAGCAAACGGACAAAAAAAACTGAGAACCAGACGAAGGACTTAATTGTAAGAGTAGCCAAGCTCTAAAGAAGGTTAAATTCCCAACAAAGGCGGGTCTTTTTGAAACGGAGCAGGGCCCTCCCATGGTCCTTGCCCCCCATGTCCTCCACCTGCCTTTTGTCTATGAAAAAAACTTCAGCCAAAGAATAAGTTTAATCAGAGAAATGAGAAAATGCAGAAACAAAGGAAAACAGTCCAGCAAGACTAAATAATAGTAGTTTAGTCATTAAGCAGAGTCAAGGACCTTTAGTTCCTCCTCAAAGGCTGTAGATAATATTCTGAGCCATATCCTGTGAGCTGTCTGGTAAATACTGAAACCCCCATCAGGTGGAAGAAGTTAGCTACATGATGACCAGACTATAGCCATGACATAAATGCCACAATTCTGAGAACTGGCCTCAAGGAAATGGGAACAAACCGACCCTGGAACTGCACTTAATCAAGATGACACTGATCAGACCACTGCGGGACCCATTTCAAGAAGACTGTCGGTGCTGATGGTGCTGTTTCTGCATGTAGACCCCTCCCTCCGTCTATAAAATCTCTTGCTCCCTGATTGTCAGTAGGGGGGAGTCGGCCTTTGGACAGGAGTCTGCCCTGCCCTCCCCTCTGGCCCCCTGGTTGCCAGCATCCAGGCGTCCAAAATAAAGCAAACTTTCCTTTCCACCAAGCTTGCCTCTTTATTGGCTTTTGAGCAGCGTGCAGCCGGACCCCACTTTGAGTTACATTTTGTGGCAAGGACAGAGCCCTGGTTGGGAAAGAATGGGCTGTCACGGGGTTGATGGCCCCAAAGTCTGGAATCTTCAAATGCCCCTAAACCCTCTGAACTGCCAAAGTGGTCCACTGTCCCCTCGCTCCTCCCGTTTAAAGGAGAAGCAAGCACTAGCCCTTGCTTAAAGAAGGGGACAAAGCTCCCTCTCAAGGTGACATGGCCTCTCCTCAGGATCTGTCCCCACCATCCCTCCTGGTCAAAAAGCCAATAACTGGTGGTCAACCATAATGTAAGCTGGCCAAAGGAGAGTTTTTTCTCTCATATTTAGCATTATCAAGCAAACACAGCCAGTAGAAGGCAAAGATCACCAGACTGATGAACTTGAGATTCTAGCTCTCTTCTCAGCTCTGCCAGTGCCCCTCTGGTGTGACCTCAGTCTTTTCATTTATAAAATAAGGGATTTAAAATCAGAGAAGACACCTGAGTTTGGTCACAGACACCTCATCTAGGTACATGAGTACACACCTTCTCCAGGGGAGCCTTGAAAAACAGCAGTGGAGGAAACACTCCAAAATGGCAGAGCTTCATGCACCCCCTCATTCACTCTGTGTGGAAAGAGAAGTGGTCCAAGCTGTGTGTGTATGTGTGTTTGTGTGTGTGTGTGTATTCAGGGTCAGTGGCAAATGGAACATGGCAGCAGAGGGCGGGTGGGAGGCAGAATTCTAAGTTACCGCCCACAATGTCCCATCCCCCACCGCATGTATACACCCTGCAAAATCCCCAGGACTGTGGATACGATGGATTTTACTCCCGTGATTAGGTTGTGTTACATGGTGCAGTTGACCGCAAGATGAGGAGGTTATTCCAGGTGACCTGCCTCATCACAGGAGCCCTAGAAAAACAGAGGATTGTCTCCATGGTAGCAGAAAGGGAAATCAGAGGTTTAAAGCACAAGAAGGATGTGATGGGCGTTTGCTGACTTGAAGATGGAGGGGAACACGTGTCAAAGACTACAGATGGTTTCTAGGAGCTGAGACCAGTCCCTGGTTGACAGCCAGCGAGGTAACTGTAACCTTTCTTACAACAGCAAGGACGGAATTCTGCCAACAGTAAGAATGACCCTAAAAGCAGATTTTCCCCCAGAGCCTCTAGACAAGAACTTAGCCTCACTGACCATGACTTCAGCCTTGTGATATTCTGAGACATGCCAGACTTCTGACCTACAGAACTGTGAGCTCTGGGTATTGTTTTAAGTCCCTTGGTTTATGGTCATTTGTTTTGCAGCAACAGAAAACTCACCTGAGGTGTTTCCTTTTACAGGGGTCACAATTCTGGGATGCTTAAGGTTCAATGACCAAAAACAGTTGCCGCATATATTTTGTTCATTTTTATAGTTGTTTGAAGCAGGAGGGTAAATGTGATACTGGTTATACCACCACGGCTGAAGCCAGAGTCACTTTTCTGTTTTAAGCAAGCATAAAATGCTAGACTCAAGTCAGTAATAAAGTTGATCATTCAGTCTCCCCAGGTCTAGTATTTCTGATGGGATAATTGAGGAATCGAGTTCTTAGGTAAGACTTTGGAGAAAATGACATTGAGTAAAGCAAACATCATTCTGGGTAAACTATACACAAATATTCTTTGCATGGTTAACTGAGTGATGGGTATACACAGAAGTGAGTTCAGTTTTAAAGTCATGATAACGTCCCCATAGGGACAGGTAATCCCTTTGATAATCACATGCAGCTAGAGTTAGATTTTTTAGTCCTGACATTCTTCCTCAATAGCTCTTCTAAAGCAACCTCTTCTGGTTTAAAGATTTTCTTCTGTTGAGTCCCACACCATCTTTGTTCCCTCTGTCAGGTCATTGTCCCTATTGTATAAATGATCATAACTTCTCAGATTCCCTGAATTCTTATTTCGAGTCCTGTCACTAAGATCTATATTCTACCTATTCTACCTCCCAAAAGCCTACAGCTTAGATTCCTGTCTTAATTATTTTCCCCTTTGATCTTTGTTTCTTTTTCTTTGCATCAATGTCAAAATTCTTCTGTATGACCAGGAGGTGACTCTTTCTTGTCTCTGAAAATGGAAGATGTATTGTGTCTTCCTTGTTGTGGACGCTGCAATATTTAAAATTATCCCCCAGAAAACCCATACACATTTACTGTGCACCTGAATAAAAGAAAAAGGAAAATAACGTTTGGTAAATGTGGTCTGTAGTAAGATAAAGTCTATTGGTTGACTTTATCTTACTACAACGTTATTGTATTTTTAAGGTATTCCCTTAAGAAACTCAAGTAGAAATGAAGACATATTGACTGAATAATTTCATAGTCCTTTTCCAACTTCTGCAGTTGGAGGCAATTAAACGTATAGATAAAGAGACAAATGCTAATGTATTCTGGTATAGTCAAGGCATCTACAAAACAATTTTTCCTGGAAAATGCCTGTATGAGAATGGGTCACACCATGAGAGCGGACTTCCTGATGTACCAGAAATGTATCTCTGACAAGATTTTTAAGCTCCAGGGACTGTCAGAGGAAAATCTTTTGGGTTATTAGTTGTTTATATTCTGATAGTAAAAGATGTTCCCCTGAGACTTAGGAAACTCAGTGTGAGTCGGACATCACAGAACTGGATTCCTCCCCTAACAGATCCTGTCTGTCCTCTCTAAGAAGTCAATCCTTAAGATTCAGGAGGGAAGTGTGAAGAACTGTATATGCACCACTGTATTTTCCCTACAATAAGTGAACTCATTCTTCCTTTTTAAATTTCTTTTGGTACTTTTAGAATTTTATAAACAGTCACATAATTGTAGCTCCATGATACAGACTTAGAAGAGTGGTAGTGATTTCCAATTTATCCCTACATAAGGAAGTTTCTTTAGTGTTTTTACTTAATTATAATCCAATTATACAAATTTGGGAGGCCACATGAGTTTAAAATAAGGAGAAAAAGCCACCAATTTAATTTTAACTGATCCATAGCAGTATTATAAAATGAAATATTCTGTATGCCCTACCTTACCTCCTCACTACCACCAGTATTAACTGAAACATACTCAATTTGCCCACATGAAAATTTGTTTTGACAGAGTTCAGAGAGAAGGGACACTTTGCCTTAGCATTTGATGGTGAGCTGCCAGTGCTTAGAGAGGGAGGAACGCATGCCATGCGGACCAAGACAGTAAGGTCTAGACACGCAGAGAGGGAGGGAGAAGTAGGAATTCCAGAAATGTTAGGTTCATAGGAAGGCAATATTGACTCACTATCTGGGAGAAGGGGAATTAGCACCAGGAAGACCAATCTGCTTTCTAAGAGCATCAGGTTGCACGATGTGGGCAACTGCACAGAATGGTACCTGCAGAAGAGCTCCCTGCACAGCTAGAGGGGTGTAGGGGTGTGTGTGTGTGTGTGTGTGTGTGTGTGTGTGTGTGTGTGTGTGCTTGGGGGTGTCTAGTCCATGCTCTGCTCATGAAGCTGTGTATCCAGGTTGCGACTGCCTTCATCTGAAGGAGAGGGTGTCTTCAGATTCATCCTGGGACACCCTCTCAGGAGGCATGCCTTGTCCTCTCCTCCTTCCAGCCCCCTTCCCCTATCTTTTTCTTCCTTCTGTCTTTCCTTCCTTCACTTCCACCTCCCCCTTGGCTGTCTCCTTTCTCAATGCCCTTTCCTTCCCTATTTGCCCTCTGAATGCTAAAAAGAGCATTATGTGGATATGCCAAGAAGATGAATTTGACTTCATTAATGAACCAAAGAAAAAGAATAATAAAAAATGAGGCTTGTAAGGAAGGGAATGAGGAGAGAGGTATGGATAGCCTGTGTTAAAACCCAGAACTGGAGAGTTGGAAGGGGTTAAAATATTTTGAGTAAACTAAGGCCATGATGAAAACAATATTTAAGGAATATTTTCCTGATGAGTGTATACAGAGTGACCTAGACCAAGAAGAGACTAGAAACACTCATTTCAGTTTCCCATAAATGAGTGAATTATTAAAAAAATTTGTCAAGGAGGGAAGAATAGTTGAACTACACTGGATCAAATGGAACCAGCCAAGACTATACTCAAGGAAATCAAGTGAGGGTCAATGGGACATACTTATAACAAAAATCGAATAAGTAACTAAACACAGTAATAGAACATATTTGTTGAATTCTGTTATTGGAATTTAGTTAACTTAGAACAACTCCCTACCCAAGCAGGTTAAACAGGTATGGAGACAAACAAAAAAGCAGAATATTACATAAATCTGGACTTCTGTATTTCTAATGTGTAGAAACAGAACATTTCTACTGAGTGTAGTGTTTGTGTGGTCTAGAAGGAGTATTAATTCCTTCCTTATTACAAAAACCCTGAACAAGCTTGACAGGTTAACAGGGTAAAGGGGTAACTCAATAAAGACAAACTTCTACTTTCAATTATGATTCCTTCCTAAAGAAATTCCAATGGCAAAAGTGAAACTTTTAGGCAGAGATCTTGTTGGTAGAGATCTATCTTCCTATAAATTAAAAATTATAATAGAATTCCAGGACTCAATCTTGGCAATCTATTCCTAGCATTTTGTATGTATTCTTTAATTTTATTCTTTTCCCTTATAATTGAGCACAAAATTAACTGAGTACTCAACTGGAGCTAAAAATTCATCATTTTTTAATAGACAATTATTTCAATCTTCATCTCAATTTTATGACGTTTATAAGACTTAAGCTTATCACTTTTTCTATTTATCACTTCATTTTTTGGTAAATGAATAAGGGCATATGCAATAAAATATTCAAATAATGAAGAAACACTACTGTGTAAATTAGCAACACTGAAAAACAGAACTGTTGGCTGTCAAGCAGTGTTAATATTGTTCAACATTCTTGTTTTTCAGATAATGCAGGAAGTCTAAATTCAGAGCATGATGAGAAGTGGTTTATGGATATCAATGCATAATAATTTAAAACAAGAGTTTATGAAAGACAGACAGAAAATTGAAGATCCACCCATAGTTTTTAAAACCACCGCTCCAATGAAGCAAATATACTATTTCCATGACAGGGGATGAAGTCAGTTTACAGAAGAACCTAGAATATAAAGAGATTAGAAATATATGTTTCTAAACATAGAAATTGTGGTTATTTTGACGTGCTGTTGCTAGAAAAAAAATGGCACTCAGAAGTACCAGCAATAGTAGAGAAGATGCTCATTTGGAGTTAATCTTGATCATAAAGAAGAATTGGTTCATGATGTAAAAGTGACAAGTTCTTGTGAAAAAATGACTGTGCCATTCTGGAGAGTCTTATAGGAAATGAAAGGCATAGTACTACAAGGAATTGTCAGCTATGTGTAACAGACTTTAAGAATTCAGAGCTTCATGATTCAATGAAAAATGTTGGGGTACACTTCTCAGCTGTCTCTTGCAATCTTTCTATTCCCCTTTCCATAATGAAGTAATTCTGTTTTAAATCTTCACTTACCAACCTTAAACTAAAGAGTCCTTAATATATAACTACAACCCCAAACATTCATTTGAGATTCAGTCTCCCATCTTCAACTGCTTTCTGTAGTAGTTTCATGTATTGACAAGTGGATGGATGTTGTAATTTAAAATAACAAGATGCAAATCCCAGGTCTGCAATGTCAACTGTGCAACCCTGGGTGAGTTAATTTCTCTCTAAATCTAAGTTTCTTTACCTGGAAATGGGAGCATTACATATACATCAAAAATTTTGTATTAATATCCATGAAATTATATATGTAAAACAACTAGGATAGTACCCAGCACATGTTATCCATTCTTTTATTCATTAAATATGTTCCTATTGCCTGGCTCTATTCTCTTAACATTTTCTTGGTTCCCCTAAATCATTTAAGATTATTAAATTGCTTGAAATATTATGAAAACAACTTGACTTAAACTAGCTTTATTTTCTTAGATTGCTGCTGCAACCTTTAATATAACTAGTTTCCTTGCCAATTGATCACAAAGTCTGCAGCAGTATTCCAAATAATTAGAGGCAAAGTGGGGTGGAGAGAACTAGATGATTACAAGTATTTATCTTGGAGAGATAATAGGATTAGGTAATAGATTAGATATTAGGGTGAGGGAAAGTAGAGTGAATAGAAAAGAATATAACCGAAAGGAATACCGTTGTTTAAGGGCTTAATAAAAACTATTTACTCATTCACATTAGGTCAGATAGATAGAATCGGATGTCCTAAGGTCACGTCACAGTCAATATATGAGTTAGGGATTTCTTCTAATCATTTTCACACCATATCCCTCTAACTATATAACTTACTTCTACTGATGGTTCTTAAGAATCAATCAGTTCAAAATGAGGCCCTCTCTGACCCTTACATCTCCTTTTTCCTGTATATCCTTTCATTTCCCCAGCTCATTATTAACTCACACTTGGATGAATAGTATAAATTTATATTTGGTCTTCTTAGCCAGGCTAAGCTAGAAGCAAACCTGAAAAAAATTATCTAATAAAGACCCTCCCACCCACTTTCATACAGATCTTACAGATGATTCTGTTGAAGCTCAGAAGAGTTAAGTGAACTGTTGAACATTATATAGCTGGTGAGTTCTAAAATGAAAATTATAACCAAAGAAATCTCTCTGACAATGCAATACTTTTCCTATCAAACCCAACTATATGTTATTCTGTTTTCAGATTTATCTTCTTCAAACAATAATTTCAACTCCTTGAAAGCTGTCAGTGCTTCTCCTTTGAAAATGCAATCAAAATCACTGCCATTCAAGGGTCTCAATTATCTGGCCTTACTTTACCTACTGTTATTTCCCATGAAATCTCAACACAAATCCCCACACCCCTCATTCTAGTATCATAATCTCCTGCACACACCACACTCTTTATAGTCTATAAACATTTGCTTAGGATACCTACTACACTTAAATTGCGATTTTCTTAATTCTTAGTCCCAATCTATCCATTTCTTTCAAATCAATTGAAGCTCATTTCATTTTCTCCAGAACAGCATTCTTTTGCTTTCCCAACAATAATTGATCTCTAGCTAAATTATTGCTTATATCAGACATTTGGACAAAATAGTATTGTACCTTGCTAAATAATGATTTAGAGCAAATAAGTTGTTTCTTCCAAATTATTTTCCAAATGCTTGAGAAAGGTAGTAACCACACCTGGGGTTTCTTTCGTGTTCCCTTTAGCAAACACAGTGCTAATCATATACTAATCACTCAGTAATACTTGTTAAATGAATAAAATAAATTTTCTATGATAGTATTACAGAGAAATATGTTTTCATAGCAAACCTCAATTTCTTGGCTTTTACTTGGGATATCAGCTCTTCTCCATCTACTGGCAACAAATCTGCATTGCTAGGAGAGGGAACTAATTTTTTTTTAAAATAAATCAAATCCCTGTGTCAGCTAATACCATGTTTTTTGACTATTCAAAGCCAACTAGCATCTCAAACAACCATCTATACCCAGGAATCTCTGGATCCTAGAATTCATTTTTGGCCCCATCACGTTGCTCTTCAACACAGAGAAACACTCTTGTAGAAAGTATTTACATAATTTAAATTAAATTTGGGAAATTGGTTATACTTTGCCTTGTTTAACTTAATTTTAGAATTTATACACATTTATAATATACAAGTTCATCACTTGAGTTTGACTAAAAGTGTCTAGCTATTTCTGTTAAAAATTGAGTATCAAGAGCTTATTTAACAATGTATATCACAACTGTATTTCAATTTTAAAAAGGATATTCAAATTATATCATTTCACCTTGCTTGCTTTTTCTACAAATATAATCCACCACAATTCCAAGAACAATTTTAGAAAATACTGGAGACTATTAGGCCTAGAAGAAAGTATTGGTGATCATATAGTCCCAAACATGATTTTACAGATAAGGTAATTCAATAAGAATCAATCTCCCCCCAAACTTTACAATTAGAGATGAATACTGCAGGGCAACATAACTCAATATATTGTCCTATCATATTTCTATTATTTTCTGATTGGCTAAATGAGACTAAAGTTATTAATTTATTTGTGAGATACCTTCTACCATTTTAACCACCTCTGGAACCCTACCTCAAGGTATCCCAAAAGCCGATAGTGCCACCAGGAATCTTGGAGTAATTTTTGAGAATATAAGATTAAAAAATAGCCACAGGAAGTACGTAAAAGAACACAGCTCAAAGGCATAGAAAATCAATGAGCTGAAATTCCCTACAAAATTTAATAGCCCCATCCATATACCAAAGAAGTGCAAACATTTCTTTTTTCATATTATTTTTTCATTTTTTTTTCTTTACACATCTAATATTCTTACTTTATTAGGTAGTAAACTCATTTGCTACTAGCTCCATTTTCACCTATCTCTCCTCCATTTCTACTCTAGTTTTTTTCGTTTTTGCTTTTTGTTTTAATTTATTTTTTGGCCTTGCGGCATGTGGGATCTTAGTTCCCGGACCAGGGATCAAACCTATGCTCCCTGCATTGGAAACACGGAGTCTTAACCACTGGACTGCCAGGGAAGACCTTCTACTCTAGTTTTTTTTTTTTTTTTTTTTTTTTTTTAAAGATGACCCAGTTTTTGTTGTTGTTTTTTTTTTTTTTTTTTTTAAAGAGATTAGAAGTGGTCCCTGATCAGATTCAGGGCCAGTTGCTTCTCGGAATGTTTGGTGATATTCTTTTTAAAGTTTAATTTTTATTTATTTATTTATTTATGGCTGTGCTGGGTCTTCGTTTCTGTGCGAGGGCTTTCTCTAGTTGCGGTGAGCGGGGGCCACTCCTCATCGCGGTGCACGGGCCTCTCACTATCGCGGCCTCTCTTGTTGCGGAGCACAGGCTCCAGACGCGCAGGCTCAGTAATTGTGGCTCATGGGCCTAGTTGCTCCGTGGCATGTGGGATCTTCCCAGACCAGGGCTCGAACCCGTGTCCCCTGCATTGGCAGGCAGATTCTCAACCACTGCGCCACCAGGGAAGCCCCTGTTGTTTTTAATTTATTTATTTTTTTTTATTTTTGGCTGTGTTGGGTCTTTGTGCGAGGGCTTTCTCTAGTTGCGGCAAGTGGGGGCCACTCTTCATCGCGGTGCGCAGGCCTCTCACTATCGCAGCCTCTCTTGCTGTGGAGCACAGGCTCCAGATGCGCAGGCTCAGTAGTTGTGGCTCACGGGCCCAGTTGCTCCACAGCATGTGGGATCTTCCCAGACCAGGGCTCGAACCCGTGTCCCCTGCATTGGCAGGCGGATTCTCAACCACTGCACCACCAAGGAAGCCCCTCTACTCTAGTTTTTAACTGTTTTTTTTTTTCTTATGGATCTAATGGAAACCCTAATAACTGCCCAACATAGCCCCTGGGTTGTTGTGAGATTTAAATGTGCTAATAACTAATAGATATGAAACTGTTTGGAAAAGTTAAAAGCTCATTCAAACTGTAAGATTTTATTATTATCACTCCTCTTTTAAACAGTAGTTACCTTGTAGTAACCTAGGAGAAAAAAAAATGTCTGTAGGATACAAACACAAGACTATAGGACTACAGGGAATTGTGGAAGAAAGAACAATGTCCGATGTCTGCCCAACTGAAGCAAAGAAGGCAGAGATGAATTGAAGGAAATCACAAGTCAGAAAAATGTTAGTATTGAAGTGAGTAAGTTGAGGCGGCCCAGCAGGCTGTCAGCCTTGGTTGCTACCATCCCAGGGTCATTCCTTGTTCGTGTTTGTTCTTTTGCTCAGTCCCATCTGAACTGACCTACCTCCCCTGACTATTCCACAAGCTTTCTTTTTTGGTCTCCGGTTGTTTGAGAACTGAACATCTTTTCGTCTCTCCAAGTGACTTCATCCTTCCAACCGACATTTCTGGGTTTATCTTGGATAAATAGGTCTCTCCATCCAGAGTCATTTGACCTCCCCTAGGGAAGAAGGCAGCTCTTGTTTGCTCACTGCAATGAGCCAATAATGCGTGTATTTGTGTATATGCCTCAGGGTGGTTATATGAGAAAGGTCACTCATTGACATAGCAAGGGTAATACTCACCACCTAAGTGCAAGTGTATGTTATGTTGGTACAATATAGTATACAAATCACAAGGTATACAGTTAAGCTAGAACCAATCATCATCTGTCCCAAAATACTTTCCAGATTACAGTCATGGGGTAATTTACAGAAGAAAAAAACAACCTGCTTAATGACTCCTAGTGTCTGAAGCCATCTCTTCAGTGGAGTTCTTGTCTTGCAGCAGCGTTCATGACAGATATACTTATTCATCCTATAGGAATCTGTTCTAAAGCTAGTACTCCGTGATGATTTTCTGTGGTTATTCTAATCCTTTCTAAGACAGGATGATGAAATGAGCACTTTGATGTGCAGATGTGAAATGTAAATTTAGAGGCTTTAAAGTTTTGAATTGACAAAATTGTAAGAGGTAGTGAATGTCACAAAGCTGTAAAAATGTTCAATTCTGTTCTTATGTAAAATTACTAGGCACTAAGCAAGAAAAGCAATATGAAAATTAAATTTAGATTTTTTTTAAAAAAAAGAAAAACAGCCTGAAATCCCTAAAACCTTATAACCTAAGAATGGAGCTTAATTTGGATGCAGAAATTAAAATTGGATACTAGAAACAAATATTTGTAATGTCTCATTTCTTCATGGTTTTAATAAATGAACACTGTAATAATCCTGGAGAATTTCTCCAAATGTGAATAACTTAAATCTTGTAGACCTATTTTGTAAAACAAAAGAAAATCCACTGAAACTCAACATTTCCTCTGTATTGATCATAGAACTACTATATTCATGGGCTTCTTAGTTTGGAGCTCCATGTCATTTACTGTGACTTCATAAATTTGTTTTCTATATAAGGCCTAGAAATGATGATTAATTCTTGCTAGCCCTGTTCATGCCATTTCATCATCTATCAAGAGGTAGTAATGACCGCTAACAGCCAAGTCAGATCAATAGAAAGTATCTCTGGACACAGTGAACCAAGATCCCAACTATAATATATGATCCAGACAATATAATAGTTGCTATTATAAAAGAACGATCATTAAAATAATGGCAATAAATTTTCCAATTCACTTTACTTGTCCAGTACAGATAGAAATTATGTAAAATAAGACAGAAGATATATGTTATTTATCTTCTTCCTTGAACTAAGTTAAATTTGGTTTCTTTCCTTTTGTCTTAAGGGTACATCCTTTGCTTTGTCCCACTTATGCTTTGAGTATCAAAAAAACTGCTTTTAATCTGCAGCTGAAATGTATCATTTTGCAATTCTAATAATCTAATTAGAACAATCCTTTTGTACCCTGCAAGACCTGGATTCTCAGTATGTTCTTGTGGTTTCATTCTGAACTTTTCCATGCTAGTTGTGAAACTAAAAATTGTTTCTTCCGTGAACATTTTCAAGAAGCTGTACAAAACTAACAATATTCTGTTAACATCACAAACATAATAACATTTATTACCTTTTAAAATGTTAACTTCCTAGCACATAAGTGGTATTTTCCCCATAATTCATACACTCATTCATTCAACAAACACTGATGCTCAATGATACATTCTAGACCATTAATTAAGAACCAGAGAACTTGAAAGTAGCCAAAATGAATTTGAAAGCACCCACGGATAAAGGATTACTTGAGGACAAAGTGGTCACAGACACGTGCACCAACAACAACAAAGAGTTATGGTACTACCTGATTATACCTTGGTGGTCAAGATTATTAAGAGTATGCTTTAAACCTTTCATTGTCATCTAAACAAAAATCATATAACTAAGTATATAAAGAGATAAACATATAAAGAAATAAGGTAGAGAACTTGAGAGTCTGAGAATACGGGAACAGTCTACCAGGAGTCCCTCGACATCAAGTTGAGAATCTCTGTTCCAGTTTAAGATCTTGGTTTCCCCGCCATTAAAATTCTAGTTTCTGCCCCTCACACTCTGCCTCTGGTTGCCCTGTATATATCCAGGCTGGTTTATTCCTCCCACCTCTAGCCTTCTATCCAGTCCAGGTATTAGTTTATTCAGCAACTGACTAAATAATGGGTCTCTTTAATATTCTCTATGTCTTTACTCAACTTTTTCAACATATGGAATACATTTATAATAAGTGTTTAAATGCCCTACTCTGCTAATTCTAACATTTGGGTCAATTTCAGTTGATCCTTCTCCTAATTCACATTTCCCGGCCTGTTTGCATGGCTAGTAATCTTTGATTGGATGCCAGGCCAGATGTTTGCTTGCTGGGTGCCAGATATTTTTTTATTCCTATTAATACCCTTGAGCTTTGTTCTGGGACACAGTTACATTAGTTGGAAATTGTTGGATCCTTTCAGGTATTGCTTTTAAGATTTGTTAGGTGGGACAAGTGCAGCGTTAATTCTGAAGGGTCAAAATAGCCTACTACTGAATCAAGACACTTCTGAGTACAGTAGTCCCCCCTTTATCGGCAGCTTTACTTTCCATGGTTTCAGTTAGCCAAAGTCAACCACAGTCCAAAAATATTAAATGGAAAATTCCAGAAATAACAATTCATAAGTTTTAAATTGTGCGCCATGCTGAGTAGTGTGATGAAATCTCACACTGTCCATTTTATCCCACCCAGGATGTTCCCAACCATCAAAATCCACAAACATCATCTACTCGTGAGGTCCAACTATCAACATCATCATGTCTGGATAATCCACGATCACCCGAAGCAGACGAGTCTCCTTCTGAGTACAGTCAGAAGATCAACAGCAGCCTAACGCTATGTCACAATGCCTACGTCATTCACCTCACTTCATCTCATCACAAAGGCATTTTATCATCTCACATCAGCACAAGAAGAAGGGTCAGTTCAGTACAATGAGATATTTTGTGAGAGAAAGAGAGAGAGACCACATTCACATAACTTTTATTACAGTATATTATTATAATTGTCCTGTTTTATTATTAGGTATTGTTGTAATCTCTTACTGTGCCTAATTTGTAAATTAAACTTTATCATAGGTATGT
This sequence comes from Balaenoptera acutorostrata, assembly GCF_949987535.1. Classification (NCBI taxonomy): domain Eukaryota; kingdom Metazoa; phylum Chordata; class Mammalia; order Artiodactyla; family Balaenopteridae; genus Balaenoptera; species Balaenoptera acutorostrata. The sequence goes on from NC_080070.1 coordinate 10,847,684, forward strand.
ATGTATAGGGAAAAACATAGGATATATAGGGATCAGTACTATTTGTGGTTTCAGGCATCCCCTGGGGGTCTTGGAAGGTATACCCCGGATGAGGGGGAACTACTGTAATCTATGCAGCACCTTGTGACTCATAAAGTTTTCTATTTTGGCTGGTGGAAACAGGTATTATTATCAGCTCTGAGTGTAGGGCACTGCCTCTATTCCTATTTTGGGGGTGGGGGCGTGGTTCTTTTTCTAGCCCTGGGTAATTTCCTCATATGATATGCGGATAGTATTCATCTAAATATACAAGGGGGACTTTCTACAAATTTGAGGGTCTATTTCTGTCTCATCTTTGGTGCTCTGCCTTGCAAACTCTAGTCATTTTGATCTCCCTGGATTCTTAGATAGGTCTCCTCAACACAGGGACCCCACCCAGCTCTGCCTGGGTTCCCCTCCTAGCATGGGGATCTGGAAATTCCTTCAGCCAGTAAGCTGGGACAGTCTAGGGCTCACTTCAATTGTTTCCCATCTCTCAGGGATCATTGTTCCTCATTGCCTGATGTCTACTGTCTCAAAAACCATTGTTTTACACATTGTGTCTGGTTGTCTTGGTTGTTTAAGGAGGGAGGGTAAATCTAGAAAGTGGAAGTCTGTTATCTTCTTACCAAAAATTGAATTGAAATGAATTAAAGTCTAAGAATTAAAGACAGATAAAATAATTTCCTACATAAATGGTTCTCCAACACTATATCAGAGTACAGGATAAGATACTACAACAAAGAGAATAAAACTTAGTGCTCCATGAGGTCACTTAGAATCATTCAAGGACTAGACCCCTTCCATTTTATGGCTGGCACCTGCTCGGGTGTTGTCTGTAGCTAGTCATGCGTCCAGCTAAAACTTTAGGGTTTCTATTATTAAAAGGAAGATGGAGAAATTGATGCTGGAGGCCAGTAAAGAGTTTCAGCCATGGGACTTACCTGGTGGCACAGTGGTTAAGAATCTGCCTGCCAAGGCAGGGGACACGGGTTTGATCCCTGGTCTGGGAGGATCCCACATGCCGCGGAGCAACTAAGCCCGTGCGCCACAACTACTGAGCCTGCGCTCTAGAGCCCTGCTGTGCAACAAGAGAAGCCACCGCACTGAGAGGCCCTCACACTGCAATGAGGAGTAGCCCCCCGCTCACGCCGCAACTAGAGAAAGCCTGTGCGCAGAAACGAAGACCCAACACAGCCAAAAATAAATAAATGAATAAATAAATAAATAAATTTATTTAAAAAAAAAAAGTTTCAGCCACAAACACTAAGAAACTTAATTTAAATGTCTCATATCCCCTACATACTTTATCTTTTGCCAGAAACACCTGATTTTAGACACTGCGAAGAGGAATCATTTTTAAAAACAAAGAAAAAAAACCTCTCAGGATTATAATAAATAATTAGCATACTCAAAAGATTTTCAATTAATCTAAACTTATTCCTCACCTCAGTCTAACACTAAGCTGCTGTGGGATTTGTCTAAAATTTTGCAAAATAGTCATTTAAAATAGAAAGTAAATGCCTCGAGGTGAATTTTCTACATCTTAATCAGATGTTGTGGTTTTTTTACAAAGATTAACGTCTAGGAATGCGTAAGCTTCTGGTAGCTTTCTATACACCACTACACGCTATGCATTTGCTAAATTCTGTAGGCCTGGTACCCTAACAGTTAGCTTCAACACCAGGTCCTGGACAAAATGAATGAATCAAGACAGCAAAATATATACAAGGTTGATTTGGGGTCCACTACCCCCCAATCAATTTGATGAATTACATGAATATTTCAAAGGCCAGGAAGATCTATATATAGGTAGGTCTGTTAGCCTATGGAAGAAAACAATTTAAAAGATACTCCAAGAGCATTCAGTCTCATGGACAGTGCCTACGCCAGAGAGAATCTTTGGTTCTCCCATTATGCATTTAGAGAGAGCTCCCTTGCAGCACTGCTGGAAACAAGATTTGGTGCCTGTGTTTCTTTGCCAGTCATGTCTTTTCAATACCCAAGGAACCCATTTGGTTCAATAACATCAGCCCCTAGATTCAACAAATAGTTGGACTTTCTAATTTTACAGAATGCCTCCAAAGGCATTTAATCTCTTTTTTTAATGCCTTTGGAGAGCTGGTTAATTCATAGCAGCACATTTCTATATTTTAACCTTCTAACAACAAGTGAGGGGGCAGTTCTCCTTTAAAAACCGTGGGACTTAAAACAAGCAAATGCACTTATCCTTTTTTCATTCTCCCTCAAATTTACAAAGCATATTTTAGCCAGACTATAACCATGGCAAGGTTCCTAATGTTCACTCTTAAGAATCTCACACTGATTCTGAATTCTAAACGGAGAAGCACATTTTAAATGTTTGGGGGTTCAGTATTGATCTGAATCTCAGTTGAAAACACACTTTCAAAAGACATTTTTCCCAGAATGGTTCTGTGTTCACTAGAACAGGGAGAAGGCAAAAGACTTGAAAGAGAGTTACTGTCTCTCTGTGATGTAAGATGGATGGTTCCGGGGGATGTCAGAGAGAAACTCTGGGCTGCTAGGAGTTTGAATTCTCACAGAGAAGAATACAATCTCAGGAGGTGGAAGGTGAATATGAAACTAACAAAGTAAATCACTGGAATAAAATTTTATGCTTGGCTGATACACTTCAGGTCTGGAGGAAGCACAGGAGAGGGCACTGTGAAATTTGCAGTTGAGAAAATCTGTTTGGTCCACAGATGGTTTTAAGCTTTCCATAGCAGAGATCTTGAATGATTAATAAAGAATAGCCACCACTTTGATGTAGAGAATTTCAGCAACAACACAGATCTCCTTGACACAGGCTGAATAAGTCCATTTCCCACTGAATTCAGGCCATTTTTATGAGCTAAATACTGTGAAGCTGTGGTGTTTTATGTCCTGTAAGAATGAGTGAAGACTCTCTTTTATGAGAACAAACAGCTGTATGTTTGAGATCAACTTTTTGTTCCTCTGTATTATAAACCTCTCAGAGTCTCCACTCTTCTGCTTTTATTTTTTGAGTGTCTCTGTGTGGTTTTTTTTTGGAAGTATAGTTGATTTACAATGTTGTGTTAGTTTCTGGTGTACAGCAAAGTGATTCAGTTATACTTATATATACATATTATTTTTCATATTCTTTTTCATTATGGTTTACTACAGGATAGTGAATATAGTTCCTTGTGCTATGCAGTACTACCTTGTTGTGTATCAGTTTTATATAAAGTAGTTTGTATCTGCTGATCCCAAACTCCTAATTTAGCCCTCCCCCACCCCCTTTTCCCTTTGGTAACCAGAAGTTTGCTTTTTATGTTACTCTTCTGATTTTATATGCTTTTAACATAGAACTAGAATTACATTTACACATGCATGTAACAAGGCCACAGATCATAACGATCTAAGCCTGGGCTGTGAAATCAGATATCCTGGCTCCGATGCTCACAAACTATGTCACGCTGGAGAAATTACATAACCTCTCAGATGCTTTGTCTCCACATTTGTAAAGCAGGGGTGATAGCAGTCATTCAACAATTAAATAAATAATGATAGAGTACAGATCTGCGCCAGACACTGGAGAAAGAATAGTCAACAAAACAGATATGTCTCCTACTCTTAGGACCTTCTAATTTAGCCAATTATACCATCAGATTACATTTCTTCAAAAGGTTTTGTAACTCTCAAATGACACAATAGACAGAAGGCCTGTTACATAAAAATTGCTCAAAAGCATGCTATTTTAATGTTGTTTGGCTGTGAACACCAATTATCATTATTTCCTTCACACTGTTAAAAACAGTTAGCTATTTGTGTAACATGATTTCAGAAGTATCAAGGAGGCCCATTTCAAAATACTCACTCTCATGCACTGGATGATGTGAGACTCTAACAAAATGTTCAAATCCAAAATTACCTATGGGTTGGACTTCCCTGGTGGTGCAGTGGTTAAGAACCCACCTGCCAATGGAGGGGACATGGGTTCGAGCCCTGGTCCAGGAAGATCCCGCATGCCGTGGAGCAACTAAGCCCGTGCGCTACAACTACTGAGCCTGCGCTCTAGACCGCAAGCCACAACTACTGAGCCTGCGTGCCGCAGCTACTGAAGCCCACGCGGCTAGAGCCCGTGCTCCACAACAAGAGAAGCCACGACAATGAGAAGCCCGCTCGCTGCAGCTAGAGAAAGCCCGCGTGCAGCAACAAAGACCCAACGCAGCCAAAAATTAATTAATTAATTAATTAAAAAACAAACAAACAAAAGTACATATGGGTTGTGAGCGACATCTTGTTCTGGGGTAAAAGTGAGCTACCCCCATAAGGGAAGATGTACTTAGCTTAGGTGTTGGAAAAAATTAAAATTAATACATTTTTACGAAGTGAAATACTGTGGGAGCTTGGAGGTATGTGTTAAAATATGAATAAAGTTGAATGCTATGATTTGGATTTGAAACTGTCACAAGCATTTCAAGTTTATTCTAAATGTCTGCAGCTTGGAGGCAGGAAATCAGGCTGCTTCCAAACATCAGAGATTTTACTAAGGTTTTCCTATGCATTCACAATAAAGAATTTGGCTTGGGAGTGGGGTAAGGATTAAAAAACAGTGAGTGCATTTAAGTTGATTCTATCTGTGTTTCTTAACCATAAGGGCAGATTGTAAACTACCACTTCCTCCCCCACTGTCATGCTCTAAAACTTGCCTCAGTTCACCTGAAATGTAGTTCACAAACTTGCAACGAGTTTGAAATACCAAGTTTTACATGGAAGACATTACATTTCAGCTGAGGGAAGTGACAACAGGTGTGTCCCCACCTCTTTTCACTGACTGGCAGGTAAACACTGCAGAGAAATCATCAACATCCCAAAGGCAGAGTACAGGCAAGCTTAAACTTGTTTGAGAAATTTACTTCAAATATTGTTACCCAACTAATGCTTGTTTGTCTAGTTTACTAGGTCGAGATTTCAGCTTTCTTATAAGCACTCAAAAAGGATTTACAAGATAGACACCAAATAGGCAAGTATTCCCCTCCACACCCAGGAAATCGCCTAGCTGATTCTTTTTTTTAAAGGAAGGATCATATTTCTGATTTTACATTTTCCTGCATCACAGAAGGGACTTACAATATTTGGCTTCCAAAGAGGGAGGGTAAGCAGGGAAATAAACACAGAGAAGGTTTAACATCCCAGCCCCTGGGAGGAATTGAGCAATGGCTGTGAATGAGAGGCTCAATCATTTAAAGGCTAGAGCTGCCCTGGAATTATATTACATAAGCAAGCTACCCGGCTGTTGCTTGAGAAGAGTATGGCATGTCATTATCTGTTGACTGATCTTCCTAATCCAACTGAATTCAGACTACTTATCCGGTATTCACCCATTGAAAAAGTGTTTTTAACAGTTTTCTTTTCTTTATTCTGCTCTAATATACCTGAGGGATGCCCACAGCCACAGTAACAGACCACATAGTGGCTCTGCATGGTGGGATGTCTCCCTTAGGTGGAGAATTGCTTTAGAAATTTAGGAGAGAGGAGATGCAGATAGAGCTTTGAAAAGCACCCCAAACCTTACAAAAACAGTGAAGTAGGGGTAATCTGCTACCCTCTATTGGTAGTCCCGTAAAATCAACTCAGAGGCTTCAGGTAACTGTGCTGAAGGTGTCCAAGAATTGAAGTGCAGATTCCCTCTGAGAGAAGCCTTTAACACTGAGATAATTCAGGACTACATCACGGAATCACCTGAAAGCAGATTATGATGGGCAGAAATGCGAAAACTCGCGAGGAGACAGACACCAAGGAGGAATGGAAAGCCCGTGCCTGCTTCAAAACAGGTGGGATCGAGAGAGAAATTGTGAATGCCATGGTTGAGGGCATGGGCTGTGGGGTGAAATCTACCATACCCTCTACTAACTCCTTTTCTGACTTTTGGTAAATTGCATCCCTCCTGTAAACTCCAGTTCCTTCATCTCTACGACGTGGACATTAAACCTACTTCACTTGGCTGATTGAAGGAGGTGATGCTTATTGAGCAGTTAGCACAGAGGCTGGTACCTGATTATCCAATAATTCACATTAATTGCCTTCATCATTGGTACTGGTACTGGTAGGGAAAAAACGAAGTACTCAACAGAGATGCAGGATGTAGGTCTAGCAAAGGGGAGGTTCCTCAATATCCCTGAAGCCCTTCACTGTCCTCTCCAGGGTCATCAGAAGACTAACCCTTAGTAAGCAAATGCCTGTGCTCTAGCTCAGAGCAAGAAGGATGGCCAACCTCAGACTCTTAAATGCTCTGGGCAACTTTATATCCATATGTGAAACCCATCAGGATTCACCACCTAGAACATAATCTTCTAGATACCATCCAAGCACACAAAGCTTTGGACTCTTTTTCAATTCATAAAATGTGTTTAATGCTTATTTAATGGCATAGCTGAAAAACACTTCAGTTTGGTCCAGAAACTCAGAACTATGAATGCACCATGTAATTTTCTTACAGATTTAAATGTTTCTTTTCTCTTCTCTTACTTGAAAAGAACATGAATGCCAAAAAAAAACTTACTGAAATGGGCAAAACATAAGCATCCAACATTCAAAAATTTACAGTAATGGGGCAGTCATCTTACAATGTACAGTCTAGTACATTAAATATAATTTCTAAAATAAAGATAATTTTGTATCAATCTACAAAATGGAAATTTTGCGTTTTCCAAGTATTGTGCCTTAAAAGTATTAGCTTTTAAGGTAAATTTAAAACTACAGATTTACATGCTATTTGACCTCATGCATCCAAAATGGAAGAGTCAAAACAATTGATTATAAGCATTCCATTGTTCTAATATTTCATTGTTTTTGCACAATTTCCATATCTATGCATTTAACACTATTTTTTCTCTTAACCAATACAATTAACCTGCATGAGCAGTACCCCCAAAAAATATATCAAAGTATCTATTCAAGACTATAAGGATTGCAGTTACTTTCAAACTTATGAGTCTATAGAACAGTTAAGAAAATTGTATTGTGGAAAAGAAATCCAAAATGACCAGAACAGAAGCTAAGATAGTAGAAGAATATCAGCTCATTCATGTATAAAACAAACCAAGTCTGTGTATAATGAAAGGTCAAAAACAAATATGCTTTTCTTCCTGCAATTGCAGAGTTACCAGTTGCCATCTGTTAAAAATCAAATTTTAATATGATACAAATAATGAAACTAATACTGAGTGCACAGTGATATGCTATGGATAGCAAAATATGACCAAGTTTTAAATGATTGATTTATTTATAAAGTAAACTTAAGGGAAATATTTCTTTAATTAAAATAGAGATTTGGCAAACACTTAAGAGAATAAAATAATATCAAGTCCCTCAAGTGGTTAGAAAATTGGTACAATGAAATACTGAATAAAGATGATAACTCCTAATTGCACTGATGCAATGAAAATTCCATTCAATTATAAAAAGGAAGATACAAGATTTAGGAAAACTATGTTTATAGGAGAAGAGAGGTGAGATTACAGGCTGCTTGGTGATAAAGACCTAGCATTGTTGTCTTTATATGACTCTTGCACCTGGCACACTGACATGCACGGTGGAATTTCAGTAATTGTTCGTTGTAATAAACTAAATTTGCGATGGATAAAAACCAACCTTTGAGGTATTTGAGAGCCTATTCATGGACAGTACTGAGGCATGGGGCAAATTAAATAGTAGAGGTCGCAGTCAGGCAATATCTCAACTTCTTTGTTAAGCCTGAAGACCAGAGGTGATTAATCGCAAGTATTGTATTCATTTATCTATTCAGCCATTCAAAAAATATTTACCAAACTCATCCAGAGTTCCAGAAAATATCCCCAGTTCTGGATACTTAGTGCTTAACAGATAAGTCCTTGACCTCAAGGATCTTAGGAGGTCCAAGCTTCACCTAAGCCCTGACCACCTAAGCTGAGGGGTAGCCGGAGAGAGCAGGACGGTTGAAATGTCTAATCCTAAATCTTATGTCTTTGTGACCACCTAGAGGGGTGGGATAGGGAGGATGGGAGGGAGATGCAAGAGGGAGGACATATGGGGTTATATGTATATGTATAGCTGATTCACTTTGTTATAAAGCAGAAACTAACACACCTTTGTAAAGCAATTATACTGCAATAAAGATGTTAAAAAATAACAATAAAAATAAAATTTGTTTTTAAATCTTATGTCTTTGCTTAAAATCCTTCAGGGTTTTCCCAATTTTTAGGATAAAGTTCAAACCTCTTGGCATTGCTCACAAAGCCCTTCTGGACTCACACTCTGCACATCTCCTGGCCTCATTCTTCCTTAGTCCTTTCAAACTCTTTGAAAGAGCTGTGCAACTCACTTAATTCTTCAGGAGTCTCTGCCCATGCTGGTTCCTTTGTCTGGAATGCCTTTCCCTGTATTATCTATCCACCAGATTAAATTGAATAAATCCAGTCAAAATTTCAAACTTGATTCAGTGTCTACTTCCTGTGGAAGAGTACACATGTGTGCGTGTGCACACACACGCGCACATACACCACAGCCAAGCCTAAGTCAATTGCCTTTTTTTAGTGCTCTTTTTCTTTACAGTATCCTTATAACCCTCTATCTTCATAGTGTTTATCAGTTTATCAGTTAGGTTTGTAATCATTGATTATTTTGCCTCAACTGAGTTGCAGGAAGAAATCTATCATATTGAAGTTGTATAAACAGCCCTTACTACATCATCTGGCCATTAATAAGTTCTCAGTAGGGGCTTCCCTGGTGGCGCAGTGGTTGAGAATCTGCCTGCCAATGCAGGGGACGCGGGTTCGGGCCCTGGTCTGGGAGGATCCCACATGCCGCGGAGCAACTCGGCCCGTGAGCCACAATTACTGAGCCTGCGCGTCTGGAGCCTGTGCTCCGCAACAAGAGAGGCCGTGACAGTGAGAGGTCCGCGCACCGCGATGAAGAGTGGCCCCCGCTTGCCACAACTAGAGAAAGCCCTCGCACAGAAACGAAGACCCAACACAGCCATACATACAAACATAAATAAAAAGAATGTAAGCAGACAAGAATAGCATTAAAAAAATAATAAAAAATTAAAAAAAAATAAGTTCTCAGTAAAAATCTTCACATTATAATAGATGCTAAAATAAAAAGAGATCATTCTGGAAATGCAGATGTCTCAGAGCTTCAAATAAGAGCTTTACATCTGGATTCTACATATTCCAATTAGACCTCTTCTATCTATGTGCATTTTACTTCTTTGAGTTAAATATTTCCATAAACCATAGCTTTAAACATAATCATAGTCACAACATTATTTCACTCAAATTTAGAAGAGATCAGATATTTGCACAAAAGTCATTGAGTGAGAAAACAGATTCAATGCTCAGTGAATCCTAAATGCAATTCTCTTGTCAGCTCAAGGCTCAGGAAGGGTTCTAAGTGACCTATCTGGTCTGCTGGTCACTCCAAAAAGGAAAGCACAAACATTTTCTACTGAGTTGACTAAATTCCCTCCTTGCATAGGCCTGGATGAAAAATAACAAGTTAGAAAGCCTAGAGACATCGTGTGGTGAAAGAAAGAAGTTGTTAAACCATAGAGATTGATTTACTTTAGATGAACTATTCTTAAAATTTCCTTTGTGTTGCATAAATTCACAAGAATGTCATTAATTGAATAGAGTAGATAGTTGCTGTGATTTTTTTCGGCAGTAATAAATGTGGCCCAGAACTAAATTAAGACATCCTTTCACTACTCTGGGCATAGCATTTTTTCCGAACAGCTGGTTTCTGTTAATAGGCATATCCTTCCTGCCAGAGCAAGCAAATTTGTAATCCCCACCATGCTTGCTGTGTAACTGGCCCAGAGCACATAATCACAGAGTATGTTTCTGTTGCTTTACAAGGAATTTTTTCCTTTCAAAGTTGTACTGTGGGGTGACATACCATCTATTTTGCACTACAGTTTTATGCCTTTCTTTAATTATACCATCTAATATTTATGGTGAGGAGAAGAAAATAAAGTTAAAGGTGTACAATTGCCTATTAAAAATATGTGAGCTCACAAATCCTCAAAATATACAGAGTTTTCCGAGATGCTATAGAAACATATTTCAAATGACAGCAGCATCTCCTACCACACAATTAGGAAATATTAAAAAAATAGACTATGGCCATAATATACAAGGTCAGATAAGCTCTGAAACACATTGACCAGGAGTGAAACAGTTGCCTTATTATAACTTCACAAATTCATTTCAGGTTCAACAGGAGTATTAGACAATTTCTTAGGACTTGGCTTTTTGAGTTTTATTTAGTTTTATTTTTACTTTTAGATAATGATTCTGTTCATAATTTAGTTGTGGAAAAGCAATACTTGGGCTTAATACTTAATTCATCAAGTACACGTGGTTCATTGCAGTTTCAGATTGTGGGTTGTAGATCCATAGTTTCAGTTTGAGTTAATTCCTTTGGGAAGGCATATGCTTAATTTAAAATACTTTAATACAAAATATAGGGTTATTGACACAAGAGTAGGTAGAAAATTACCTTTTCCACATATGAAGGAAAAACTCATTTAAACAGAATTAGCAGGTGAATATTTAATCAGTTAAGAGGCAAATAAAAATGTTTTCAATCACTTAAAATATATGATCTGTAGACAACTGACTTGTGGTTGCCAAGGGGTTAGGGGGTGGGAGAGAGATGGATTGGGAGTTTGGGATTAACAGATGCAAACTATTATATATAGAATGGATAAACAACAATGTCCTACTGTATAGGGAACTATATTCAATATCTTGGTATAAACTATAATGGAAAAAGAATGTATATGTATGTATGTATAACTGAATCAATTTGCTTTACAGTAGAAATTAACACAATATTGTAAATCAACTATATTTCAAAAAACTAAAATTTTAAATAAATAAAATACATGATCTGACTTTTGAAGTATATAGGAAAGGTTTATTTTTCAAAATACCTTCAAAAGTCAGAAAGAGAGCTGACTACATTCACTGGTGAAAAGAGTTTGATCAGCAACTGTAGGTAAGATAAGGCAGGAATACATGGGGAAAACATGCACAGTGGTGAGAGTGAGATGATTGAAAAATGGATTTAGTCTCTGTCCATCCCTGGATAAGCCAGTCTCAGACTGAGGTCTTTGGGGGTAAAGCAAAAGGCACTGCTGGAGATGAAGAGGACACTTCCTAAAGATAAATGTTTTAATTAACAGGAAGTGAAAATAGTCCTAAATTTGTATTACCTAATAAGATCAGAAAATATGAACCAAAAATTAATATAAGTAAGAGGAAAATGATTAAATCAACCGTCATATTGGGATACCTTTTAATGAAACAAAATTTCCGTAGGGATATAAAAATTTGAATAGCATGATTGATGAAATTCAACTAAATTATATATAGCAATCCATTTATAAGTTGCCAAATACACATTCTTTTCAAATACCCATGAGTATTGATCACAATCAACAAATTCTGGGATATTAAACAGAGAATTTAAATTATATAGACTGTGTCCTCTGATCACAGAGAAATCAACAAAAAATAAGTGACTGTAGAATCTCCACATATTTAGAAGCTAACAAGCACATTTCTAAATAACTTGTGAATTATAGCAGAAACCACAATGGAAATTAGAAAGTATTTTTAACTGAATGCTTATGCAAATTCAATATATCAAACTTGAAGAATGCAGAAAAGGCTGCGCTTATAAAGAAATTATGTCTTTTAATAAACATATTAGAAAACGTAGTAAACAAAGTGTGTTAGCCTTAATCCAGAGATGGCCCCACAAAGAAACAAATGCCACCTGATATTCACATTCTTGTATGGTCCCCTCCCCTGAATTTAGACCCACCCTTTGACTCACTTTTCACCAGCAGATTGCAGCAGAATTGAATTTGCTTAATTTCTGAGCTCAGGTCATGGAAAGTCTTATAGCTTATACTTTGCTCTCTCAGACTGCTTCTACATGCTCTCTTAGGACTCTACCATCTATCTCTTTTAGCTTGCTCACTCTGAGGCAAGCCAGCCACTATGTAGAAAGTTCAACTATCTTGAGACCACCATGCTGTGAGCAAGCCCAGGCTATCTACAATGAAGAGACAGTTTGGAGAGAGGATGATGTTCAACCAGCCCCAGCTGCCCCGACCATCCCAAAAATGAGTCATCAGGCATGTGAGTCAAGAAGATATCTTAAGTGACCTTCCCAGACAAGCCTTCAGATGACTCCTTCCCCAGATGCTATCTGTAGTGGCACAAAAGAGCCCAGCTAAGCCCTGAGAACTGACAGACCAATAAGAAATAACAATAGACTTTTTTCAAACCACCAAGTTTTGGAGTAATTTGTTACATGGCAATAGATGAGCAAAAACATCAATCATCCATCTCAAGAAATTAGAAAATGTACAGTAAGTTAAACTCCCTCCAAAGAAGGAAGAAAATAATAAAGAGAAAGCATCAGTGAAATCATTAAAAATGTTACAATAGAAATAGATAACTAATAAGGACCTACTGTTTAGCACAGGGAACTCTACTCAGTACTCTGGAATGACCTATATTGGAAAAGAATCTAAAAAAGAGTGGATATATGTATATGTATAACTGAATCACTTCGCTGTACACCTGAAACAAACAAAACTTTGTAAATCAACTATACTCCAATAAAAATTGTTTTTAAATTTTTTTAAAAATTAAAAAATAAAGGAAACCTAAAAAAAGTTCCAACAGAGTCTATCAATAAAAGCTAATTTGGTATTTTAAAAAGAATTTAAAAATTGATAAACTTCTGGCAAGACTTTAAAGAGAAAAGGAAGCAACAAAAATTAGGGATATAAATATCACCACAGCATCTACAGATATTAGAAAATAAATAGAGGCTGTTGCAGTATCAAATATATTCCAAAATTTTTGAAATTTTAAATAAAATGAGAAAATTCCAAGAAAACAAAATTTACAAACACTAGTCCAAAAATAAATAGAAAATTGGAACAGTCCAATATCTATTTAACACATTGATTTCATAACTATAAAATTTCCACAAAGAAAACTCTAGGCCAAAATGATTTAGTCAGTGAATTCTACTAACATTTAGGAAGAAGTAGTTCAACTCCTGTACAAACTCTTCCAAGAAAAAAAAGGAGGGACTACTTCTCAATTTATTTAAAAAATTCAGCAGACTCTGGATACAAAAATTGATATGAACATAGATAAAAATGTTAAACAAAATACTGGCAGATCAAATCCACCAATATAAGAATGTACATTATAACCAAGGTTGGATTTACTCCAAGAATACAATGGTGTTTTAATATTTTAAAAACTCAATGTAATTTGCTACATTATAAGAATAAAGGAGAAAAAATACAACCATCCCAGTAGGAGCAGAAAAAGCTTTTGATAAATATCAACATCAATTCGTGTCAAAAACAAAAATAAGATTTTAGCAAACTACTAAAGAAGGAAACTTACATATGTAGAAGTTAATATCAGATCATTTTATATATGATCACAAAAGGTAAAATAAAACTTCTAGAATCTAGATTTTAAGATATTATCATGCCATAGGAATAGGGCAAGTCCTTAAACCAAAAAGCACTAACTATAAAGTATGATAAAGCAGACTGTATTAATAATAATGTATGCTTATAAAAAGTCATCAAATATAAGTAAAATATAACCACTGATTAGAACAAAAGCTCCTACCCACATATATACAAATCAACAAGTAAAAGAAAAACAACTTAATAAAAATTGGGCAAACCACTTAAATTAGAAATTCACAAAAAATAATTTTTAAACGTCCAATAAACTAATGAAAATTGTTCAATTTCTTTAGTCATCAGGGAAATGCAAGTTATAAATATAGTATAATACCAACACACACCCAACAAGTTAGCTAAAAAATATTTTAATTGAATCACTAAGTGTTGTCAAACATGAAATCAAAGAACTCTTTTATTGTGGATCACGCTGTGAATTTATATAAACATTTAGGAAAAATGTTTGGCATTACCTACTAACACCGAAAAGTGCATACTTTACGACCCAGTATTTTTACATTTCTTTTTAGGCAATTCCTAACAGAAATACGCTCACATATGCACCCAAATGTCATGTAAACAATGTTCATAGCAGCATTATTTAAAATGACTAAAAACTAATCAACTCAAATGCCCATTAGCAGTAAAATAGATAAATGTATTGTGAATAAATATATTCATTCAATAGAAACAACATCAATGTAAATTAGTGAATACAGCCACATGGAACAGAATGAATAATTCTTATAAACTTAGTATTGGACAAAAAAATCCAAGCACAGTATAATTCATATGATACGGTTATATTCAAAATCATGCAAAAGTCATCTATAGCGTTAGAAATCAGTTTTCTAGTGATCTCGGGTAGAGGGAGGCTGGTAACGTTCCGCTTACTGACCTGGGTGATGTCACATGGTTAAGTTCATTTCCTGCCTCTTCATTCACTAGTACACTTTTGACATGCGTACTTCTCTGCACGTATATAACATGTATATTACACTTCAATAAAACTATTTTATGTAATATACTTGAGGTTGCCATTTTCAGCAGTATGTCGGAATAGTTATTCTAAAAAAAAAAAGTCCTTTCAATACAAAACTGCTAAAAATAAATAAATATTACAAATCTAATAAATGCATTACAAGAAAATAAGAGACATCCCCCAAAGCTAGAAAAGAGGAAAATGAAAACGAGAATGGTAAGTGAGGCAATGACAGCTTTTGCAACCTTGGGATGTTTGATAATTTCATCAATGAAATGGCTTGACTTACCCCTACATAAGCAAGGCATTTGACCTAACACTTCTGCAGAAAGCAGGGATTTTCCGAAGGCTACCCTCTCAGGGAAAGGATGGACTAAGAATGTGTGTGTGTGTGTGTGTGTGTGTGTGTGTGTGTGTGTGTGTGTGTGTGTGTGTGTGTGTGTGTTCACAAAGGAAGACAACAAGGAACTTTATCAGGCTTCACCTACTCTACATAGAAAAAAAAGATCAAATTTTCTCCTAAAGATATGGCATGATATGACATGACATGACACCTTTAAAAAGTTTTGGAGTCTGAATTTATGAGTACAGTATAGTGCTGAGCTAAGGAAGCTACAACCTGTGAGAAACACACCAAAGAAGGGGTTAGTCTATAACCCCACATTCCATCTCCATTGGTTTAAACTGTGGCCTACCCACAGGTGAAGAAGGTCTTTTTGAAGCTAACCATATAAGCCAATCCATACTTAGGGAGATCAGTTCAACAAGGACTCAGGAGTCACCCAGTTGCCACCATCTTCTCCCACCCCTTGATCCTTTTCTTCCTATCCTCTGAATCACCTGCACTATTCCCAATATTATCTTGTGCTAAGTTGTCAGTTTGATTGTACCCATCCCTAGGTGATTTCAGACAGAGTCTTAGGGTCCCAGTATTTTTTCAATATAGCAAGGTTTGATGATACAGTCAAGATAACCACGCTTGCTTTCTCCACATAAAAATCAAACTTGACCCCTCAACCAGGTAGCCTTCCAAAAGGGGCCCTTCCTAGGGAGACTCACCAGCGGTGCTGTCAACTTTCTTGAAACTATCTTCCTACTGAGATGGTCCAAGGGGTACAGTTCCATGGGCCATGCCCTTTAGACACCACTGTGGCTTCAACTGAACCAAGACATGGAGCATTCTAGCAACTTAGGCTGTCTTGAGTTGACCTTTCCAGTCAGAGGGGAATTGGCCCATCTCTTTGGCCCATTTGAATAGAGTTATGATACCCTTTAAATAAGGAGCTTATTTTTTCAGAATCACCTGTCAGAGTTTTCAAATTATAACTTCATCAGGAGTTCAGCTTTCTCTGTAGTAGACTCTGCCCTATACAGAAAACTCCCTTCAAAGACATAATATTAATAAAAAGCAAGGAATTCTATTCTGGGTAGGCTTTTCCCCCAAAGTCTCTTGCTCCTCAGGTCACTGTAGGCATCCTAGTCTTCGAAGATGACTAACCACTGACCCAAGTGGGCTTTTCTTAGCCTCTTCCAGAGGCCACAGCAGGTACCAGGACTGACGTTCATCTCACAGCACCTGAAGAGCATAGGTGGATTCATCACCTGACAGCACACCTGTGAGGCCTTCAGACATGGCATTTATGGGCTGGGGACAAGAGCTTGGTGCCCATAATTCAAAGAACAGCAGTAGATGGTGGTAGTGATAGTAGTAGTAAGAGATGGTAGTAGGTCCTTTTCTCCAAAACTCAGTTCTGTATACTACTGACCACATTACAGCCTTCCATAATCACTCCATAATCGCAAAGTTAATCTTCTATTACTTATAGTACCATATTACTTCGTCAGCAGTAACTCACACTGTTTAGTGTTTTCTGCATGTAGTTATCATTACAGTATAATACAATGTTAAAGGCAGAATATTAGTTATTACCCAAAATTAGCACTATGTTCTCACAGAGTACACCCTCAATAAACCTTTCGGATTAAGGCTAATTTACCAATCCAGTAGAACTGGGGGATCTTGCACGATACCACTTCCCCAGCGGTTCGTCGATCCAGTAGAATTTGTATCAGTAAAAGATAGCGGGTTAGTTGGACATTACTTGTTCTTAGTGAGGACATGATGGTTCCTCATCTTCACTTCTTCATTTTCCATCTGCTTTCACCTCATTTATAGGATAATCTGCTGTGTAATTTTGGTGGGTATTGATCTTAAGGTTTCCTAATTTGCATTTTCCAAATTGAGTTTGATAATTTTGAGAAGATTTCCAACTTGAGTTTGTCATTTTACAAATTAGAATATTCAATTACTTTCAGTATAAAAAAACCACTTCCATTTACCATAATCTCTCAGATTTCAAGAGTCTGAGAACACATCTTTAAAATCTCGGACTCCTCCTATACAATGGACCTGAACTTAGAAAAGGGAGTAATTAAAAGTGATTAAACACAGTCAGTATATTTTGTGTCATCCTGCTATTTGACGATTTTTTTGTTGATGTAGGATTTAAACTCATTTTTTGAAAATCACTTTCTTTAGTGGAGAAAAGAGAAGTAAAACCAGAATTGATTACATTTACATTCTTCTTGTGAACATCATTGGGCTTTTGTTAAGCACTGTATATACTTGTGTTAAACAAATAAAAGAAATCTGTAAACACTATGTTACCTCCCTTTCCTCATTCATCTTAATGCTTAAAAAGAACTGTAAAATATATAATAATAAACTTTTCTTACTTCTGATGTTCTCAAGTGTCAAATAATTTGCTTTTTTTAAACCGTGGACATTACTCATAGATAATTCTGATATTTTTATTCATTTTTGTTGTACACATATCCTTCTATCCTGCACTTTGATTTTTTTACACCCACGTCTGTCAAAGAATCCCCTATGCAATTTACCTCTCTACTTCTGATCTTCCTTGAAGAGCACTTTTGGAGGAAGACTGGAACACTACAGTCTTAGCACATGAATAATTCATGTTGTACAACTTCAACCTGACCTTCACCAGCCCTCAGCAATTCCTCTATTCAAACTTCATTGATTTTATGGAGAAAACTGAGGCCACATACACTTTCTTCTTCACATCCAAGAATCAATGCCCCTACATTTATACAACTTCCAGACTCAGAGAAAGAATAGAGCTATTATTATAATCACAAAGTTACAGAAATAAAGGGAATTTTAAAGGTCATTTAGTCTGCATCCTTTTCATTTCACCATTGATGAACCTGAAGCCAAAAAACCTGAAGACCAGAGACGTCTATTCCATTATCCTTTTAGTTCATTCTTTTCTTAAAAAAACAAACAAAAAAAAACTGTTATTTAGTTCTATCCTTTCTGGTCTTTTCAAGACACTGCTTTTTCAAAAATCTCTTTCCTCTTTATTACATTTTCAGTGTGTTCCATTGAACTGGCAACTTTTGTTCACTCCATATGTCACTGTATCAATCAGAAACGCATTAAACTATAAGCAAGGTAAAACCTAATAGTGGCATTAAAATATAAGGTTTATTTTTCTCACATTTCAGACTGTCTGAAGTTAGCGGACCTCTCTCTTTGGTTCAGCAGCTCAAGAATGTCAGGACTGACTACTCTGCAATTATTCAGCTTTTTCTTCATAGTCACAAGATGATGGCCTAGCTCTGGCACCACAGGTCTTCAAGCTGGGAGGAAGGGCTAAAGGCACAGTACTGGTCATATTTGCACCTTTCACCAGAAAGGACAATTTTCCTGCAAACTCCACTCAAACATCTTCCACTTACAACTTGTTGGAGAGAAGTATACCATTGGTACTCCTAGATGCAGGAAGGCTACGAACTGTAGTTGGTTTTGCTTTTGTTTGTTTGTTTGTTTTAAATACAAGTTATGTCGTTTAATTTTTATATACTTATCACACTAAAAGTATTTTCTCTGTAGAATATTTCTCATTCAACTTTATATTGAACATCTGTCATGAGCTTAGTTCTGTGTCGATAGCAAAAGCAATGCACTTTTTTCATCACTTGGACCACTGCTAAACTTGTTAGTGATGACATGTGAACTGTCAATAAATGAAAATTAATATTTTTAGACAAACAGGCCTTCCAAAGATATTCATATTCTTGGTCATAGAAACTCTTGCTTTGGGACTTTGGCCTCTGCTCTGTGATGTGACCTTATAGAAGATGTGCTCATAATAGAGAAAGTCTGCCCAGTCGACATGCTTTCTGAATAACTCCCTCAGCTATATCGCCACAGATCTTTTTCCTGTTTAAAAAAAATGGAGGAGAAGAGGAGGTGGCTATGACAAGAAATAGCATGTACCAATTCAAATGAAAAATTTATGATCTGCCAAAAATTCTGATGATCATCAATTCTATAATTTCTACCACATATACTGAATTTTAAGTAGAAGTTTGATTTATCTTCTGTAGTATAAATGTATGAATAATAAGGCAGTGCTCTTTGAGATAAAATATGCTCTATCACTGAAAATACATTCACATCTTTCATTCAAATCAGAGATGAATGCACACATCTGGGCCACTTCCTTGTCATTAAGAGGAAAAGAGAAAAACTATTTTTCTTCTTTCTTATCTCCTAAATATATGAAGATACTGATATAGATTAATATAGATGTATGTATAAATACACATCTATATATTTCAGCGAATCCTGATATTTTTATTCTCTACTTCTTTGTTTAATTCTGTGGCAGTAACCATAAACTTTCCATCTTTACATGCTACTTATTTACTAAGTAACATGCCTTGCTGACTGCTCTTATGTTCAGGGATATTCTGTGCCTCAGATGCCAATGCTAACCTGTTTATTTAAGCAAAGCTAATGCTGCAGGAAGCCCAGATTACTGGGAACACAGCAGCTACATGATGCCAAAGAGACTCTTATCAGAGTATTATTGAGGATAACATTTCAGGCAGCTGGTACAGAGTCTAGAAATTCTGTACTCACAGACATTTGGTTTCACTCTGCTCTATGAACAGAAGTGAACAGAGAAGTAGTATCAGAAAAAACATTGCCCCTCTCCTCAGTTCTGTCCCTCCATAGGTAGTCAAGGCTTAGTCATGGCCTATGATATTCAGACCACCATGGGCTCTCCCTCAATATGAATGCAAGAAGGGGACTTTTTCCCCGTTATTCATTTATTTTTAATAAAACTTTTAAGGTGTACAGTATGATGTTTTGATATACCCATACATAGTGAAATGATTACTACAGTCAAGCTAAATAACATATCCATCTCCTTATGTAGTCACTATCGGGTGTGGTGATGAGAGCACCTGAAATCTACTCTCTTCTCGAATTTTTAGTATACAATACAGTATTATTAACTATAGTTATCATTCTGCAGATTAGCTCTCTAAAACTGTATTCACCTTACATAACTGCCATTTTGTACCCTTGGACCAACAGCTATCCATTTCCTCCAACTCCCCACCCCCGGTGACCATCATTCTACTCTCTGCTTCTATGAATATGACTTTTTTAGATTCCACCTACAAGTAAGATCATTCAGTATTTTTCTTTCTGTTTCTGGCTTACTTCACTGAGCATAATATCCCCCAGGTTCATCCATGTTGTCACAAATGGTGGTGTATATATTCAGTGGAATATCATTCAGCCTTAGAAAAGGAAATGTTCTAATACAAAAAGGACTGTAGACGTAAGTCTCACAAGATTTACTGTTCTTGTATATGAGAAATAAATCAATCTAAAAGGTTTACTTTACCCAGCAAGGATCTCATTCAGATTCGATAGAGAAATCAAAAGTTTCACAGATAAGCAAAAGTTAAGAGAATTCAGCACCACCAAACCAGCTTTACAACAAATGCTAAAGGAATTTCTCTAGGCAGGAAACACAAGAGAAGGAAAAGACCTACGAAAACAAACCCAAAACAATGAAGAAAATGGTAATAGGAACATACATATCAATAATTACCTTAAATGTAAATGGATTAAATGCTCCAACCAAAAGACACAAACTGGCTGAATGGATACAAAAACAAGACCCATATATATGTTGTTTACAAGAGACCCACATCAGACTTAGGGATACATACAGACTGAAAGTGAGGGGATGGAAAGAGATAATCCATGCAAATGGATATCAAAAGAAAGCTGGAGTAGCAATACTCATATCAGACAAAATAGATTTAAAATAAAGACTATTACAAAATACAAGGAAGGACAGTACATAAGGATCAAGGGATCAATCCAAGAAGAAGATATAACAATTGTAAATATCCATGTACCCAATAGGAGCACCTCAATACATAAGGCAAATGCTAACAGCCGTAAAAGGGGAAATCGACAGTAACACAGTAATAGTAGGGGACTTTAACACCCCGCTTACCCAATGGACAGATCATCCAAACAGAAAATAAATAAGAAAACACAAGCTTTAAATGACACATTAGACCAGATGGACTTAATCAATATTTATAGGACATTCCATCCAAAAACAACAGAATACACATTCTTCTCAAGTGCACATGGAATATTCTCCAGGATAGATCACATCTTGGGTCACAAATCAAGCCTCAGTAAATTTAAGAAAACTGAAATCATATCAAGCATCTTTTCTGACCACAACGCTATGAGACTAGACATCAATTTCAGAAAAAAAAACTGTAAAAACTACAAACACATGGATGCTAAACAGTACACTACGAAACAACCAAGAGATCAGTGAAGAAATCAAAGAAGAAATCAGAAAATACCTAGAAACAAATGACAATGAAACCACGATGACCCAAAACCTATGGGAGAGGTGGAGTCAAGATGGCATACTAGGAGGACACGGAATTCACGTCTCCTCACAACTAGGGCACCTACCAGGCACCGGTGTGGGGCCACAGACACCTAAGGGGATGGGATGAATCCCCAGCAACCACATAAGATGTGGGGCATGGGGGGAGTGAAGGGGGAGGAGAAGTGGAGGTGGGAAGGGACTGGTGCCCCTGAAGGGTGGCTGGGGGAGGGGAGGAGTTCCTACACCCAGCAGGACCCACCCACGGTTAGGGGTCCAGGGGCGACGGGGAAGACCCTGGGGGAGACAGTGGGGGAGGGGCATGAGGGAATGGAAGGGAACAGGGCCAATGCATTCCCTGTCCACTTAGGCACAAGGAAGCCTGTTGGGCTCTGGGGCCTAATCCTCTGCACTTGGAGCCTCTCTTCTGCCACACAGAGCCCAAGCCCCGCCCCTACGCCCCCACCCAGGGCCCTACCTCTACACTCGGAGACCCCCTCCAATGAGCTGGGTCTAAACCCCACCCACACACCCTTAGTCAGGGCCCTACCTCCAAACTCTGGAAGCCCACACTCCAAAGGCCCTCCTTTCCATGTGCTGCCTCTCCCCTTCTGGGCAGGTCCTAAGCAGGGGCCCCATCCACATTTAAACGTCCCCCCTGCCTAGGCCCCACCCAGGCCCCACCCCATGCTCAAACATCAACCCCCCACCAGCCTAGGTCCCACCCCACCCTAAACCCTGCCCCTACCTAAGTTCCACCCCTGCCTAAATTCCACCCCCATAGCCAAGGCTTTTTTCTTTTCTTTTCTTTTTTCCTCTTTTAGATTGCAGTTCTGTTTTACCTTGTTGACTCATTGTTGTTGATTTTTTTATACTTGTATTTTTCCTAATCTTTTATTTCTCTAATTTTATTTTATTCTTTATACTGTGTTAGTGATCTCTCCTTTTGGCTTGTTCCCCCCAGCCCTTTTTTGTTTTCTTTTCTTTTTTTCTTTTCTTTTCTTTTCTCTGTTGTGGTTTTATTTTACCTTGTTGCAGTTGTTTCAATTATAGTTTTATTTTTCCTAATATATTTTTTATCTTTCTAATTTTATTTTATTTTTTATTCTTTGATATTGTGCAGCTCCTTTTTTTCTTTCTATCTTCATTTTTTTTTTTTAACTGCACCACGAAGCTTGCAGGATCTTGGTTCCCAGGCTGGAGGTCGGGCCTGAGCTCCTGTGGTGGGAGTTTCAACTCCAAACCACTAGACTAATAGAGAACCTCAGACCCCAGGGAATATCAATCGGAGGCCACCCAGAGGTCCTCATCTCAGCACCAAGACCCAGCTCTATCCAACTACCTGCAAATTCCAGTGCTGCAGGTCTCAGGACAAAAAACCAGTAAGACAGGAATACAGCACCACCCATCAAAAAAAAAAAAAAATGAAATGACAAAAAATACATTAAAGATGAAGGAGCAATGTAAAAACCTATAACACTGAATAAATGAAGATGAAACAAGCAATCTACCTGAAAAAGAATTCAGAGTAATTATAGTAAAGAGGATCCAAAATCTCGAAAACAGAATGTAGAAAATACAAGAAACATTTAACAAGGATCTAGAAGGACTAAAGAGCAAACGAACAGTGATAAACAACACAATTACTGAAATTAAAAATACTCTAGAAGGAATCAATAAGAGAATAACTGAGGCAGAAGAACAGATAAGTGAGCTGGAAGATAAAATGGTAGAAATAACTGCCAGGGAGCAGAATAAAGAAAAAAGAATGAAAAGAATTCAGGACAGTCTCAGAGACTTCAGGGACAATATTAAATGCACTAACATTCAAATTATAGGGGGCCCAGAAGAAGAAGAGAAAAAGAAAGGGTATGAGAAAATATTTGAAGAGATTATAAGTGAAAACCTCCCTAACATGGGAAGGGAAATAGTCAATCAAGTCCAGGAAACACAGAAAGTACCATACAGGATAAACCCAAAAAGAAACATGCCGAGACACATACTAATCAAACTATCAAAAATTAAAAACAAAAAAAAATATTAAAAGCAGCAAGAGAAAAGCAACAAATAACATATAAGGGAATCCCCATAAGGTTACAGCTGACTTTTCAGCAAACTCTGCAAACCAGAAGGGAGTGGGAGGACATATTTAAAGTAATGAAAGGGAAAAATCTACAACCAAGATTACTCTACCCAGCAAGGATCTCATTCAGATTCGATGGAGAAATTAAAATCTTTACAGATAAGCAAAAGCTAAGAGAATTGAGCACCACCAAACCAGCTCTACAACAAATACTAAAGAAACTTCTCTAGGCAAGAAACACAAGAGAAGGAAAAGACTTACAAAAACAAACCCAAAACAATTAACAAAATGGTAATAGGAACATTCATATCAATAATTACTTTAATACAAATGGATTAAATGCTCCAACCATAGACTGGCTGAATGGATTCAAAAACAAGAACCATACATATGCTGTCTACAAGAGATCCACTTCAGACCTAGGGACACATACAGACTGAAAGTGAGGGGATGGAATAAGATATTCCATGCAAATAGAAATCAAAAGAAAGCTGGAGTACCAATTCCCATATCAGACAAAATAGACTTTAAAATAAAGACTATGATAAGAGACAAAGAAGGACACTACATAATGATCAGGGATCAATCCAAGAAGAAGATATAACAATTGTAACTATTTATGCACTCAACATAGGAGCACCTCAATACATAAGGCAAATGCTAACAGCCATAAAAGGGGAAATTGACAGTAACACAATCCTAGTAGGGGACTTTAACACCCCACTTTCACCAATGAACAGATCATCCAAAATGAAAATAAATAAGGAAACACAAGCTTTAAATGACACATTAAATAAGATAGACGTAATTGATATTTATAGGACACTCCATCCAAAAACAGCAGATTACACTTTCTTCTCAAGTGCTCACCAAACATTCTCCAGGATAGACCATATCTTGGGTCACAAATCAAGCCTTGGTAAATTTAAGAAAATAGAAATCATATCAAGCATGTTTTCTGACCACAACGCTATGAGACTAGATATCAATTACGGGAAAAATGTAAAAAATACAAACACATGGAGGCCAAACAATATGCTACTAAATAGTCAAGAGATCACTGAAGAACTCAAAGAGGAAATCAAAACATACCTAGAAAAAAATGACAATGAAAACACGATGACCTAAAACCTATGGGATGCAGCAAAAGCAGTTCTAAGAGGGAAGTTTATAGCAATACAATCCTACCTCAAGAAACAAGAAAAATCTCAAATAAACAACCTAAGCTTACAACTAAAGCAATTAGAGAAAGAAGAACAGATAACACCCAAACTTAGCAGAAGGAAAGAAATTATAACGATCAGATCAGAAATAAATGAAAAAGAAATGAAGGAAACAATAGCAAAGATCAATACAACTAAAAGCTGGTTCTTTGAGAAAATAAACAAAATTGATAAATCATTAGCTAGACTCATCAAGAAAAAAGGGAAAAGACTCAAATCAACAGAATTAGAAATGAAAAGGAGAAGTAACAACTGACACTGCAGAAATACAAAGGATCATGAGAGATTATTACAAACAAGTATATGCCAATAAAATGGACAACCTGGAAGAAATGGACAAATTCTTAGAAAAGCACAACCTTCTGAGACTGAACCAGGAAGAAATTTAAAATATAAACAGATCAATCCCAAGCACTGAAATTGAAACTGTGATTAAAAATCTTCCAACAAACAAAAGCCCAGGGCCAGATGGCTTCACAGGCAAATTCTATCAAACGTTTAGAGAAGAGCTAACACCTATCCTTCCCAAACTCTTCCAAAACATAGCAGAAGGAGGAACACTCCCAAACTCATTCTATGAGGCCATCACTCTGATACCAAAACCAGACAAAGATGTCACAAGAAAAGATAACTACAGCCCAATATCTCTGATGAACATAGATACAAAAATCCTGAACAAAATACTAGCAAACAGAATCCAACAGCACATCAAAAGGATCATACACCATGATGAAGTGGGGTTTATCCCAGGAATGCAAGGATTCTTTAATATATGCAAATCAATCAATATGATACATCATATTAACAAATTGAAGGAGAAAAACTATATGACCATCTCAATAGATGCCGAAAAACCTTTTGACAAAATTCTACACCCATTTATGATAAAAATTTTCCAGAAAGTGGGCATAGAGAGAACCTACCTCAATATAATAAAAGCCATATATGACAAACCCACAGCCAACATCATTCTCAATGGTGAAAAACTGAAAACATTTCCTCTAAAATCAGGAACAAGAGAAGTCTGCCCAATCTCACCACTATTATTCAACATAGTTTTGGAAGTTTTAGCCACAGCAATCAAAGACGAAAAAGAAAAAAAAGAACCCAAATTGGAAAAGAAGAAGTAAAACTGTCACTGTTTGCAGATGACATGATACTATACATAAAGAACCCTAAAGATGCTACCAGAAAACTACTAGAGCTAATCAATGAATTTGGTAGAGTAGCAGGATACAAAATTAATGCACAGAAATCTCTTGCCTTCCTATACACTAATGAGGAAAAATCTGAAAGAAAAATTAAGGAAACACTCGCATTTACCATTGCAACAAAACGAATAAAATGCCTAAGAATAAACCTACCTAAGGAGACAAAAGACCTGTATGCAGAAAACTATAAGACACTGATGAAAGAAATTAAAGATGATACAAACAGATGGAGCAATATACCATGTTCTTGGATATGAAGAATCAACATTGTGAAAATGACTACACTATCCAAAGAAATCTACAGATTCAATGCAATCCCTATCAAACTACCAATGGCATGTTTCACAGAACTAGAACAAAAAATTTCACAATTTCTATGGAAACACAAAAGACCCCGAATAGCCTAAACAATCTTGAGAAAGAATAATGGTTCTTGAGGAATCAGGCTTCCAGACTTCAGACAATACTACAAAGCTACAGTAATCAAGACAGTATGGTACAAGCACAAAGACAGTAATATAGATCAAAGGAACAGGATAGAAAGCCCAAAGATAAACCCATGCACCTATGGTCACCTTATCTTTGATAAAGGAGGCAAGAATATACAATGGAGAAATGATAACCTCTTCAATAAGTGGTGCTGGGAAAACTGGACAGCTACATGTAAAAGAATGAAATTAGAATACTCCCTAACACCATACAGAAAAATAAACTCAAAATGGATTAAAAACCTAAATGTAAGGCCAGACACTGTCAAACTCTTAGAGGAAAACATAGTCAGGACACTCTATGACATAAAGCACAGCAAGATCCTTTTTGACCCACCTCCTAGAGTAATGGAAATAAAAACAAAAATAAACAAATGGGACCTAATGAAACTTAAAAGCCTTTGCACAGCAAAGGAAACCATAAACAAGACAAAATAACAACCCTCAGAATGGGGGAAAATATTTGCAAACAAAGCAACTGACAAAGGATTAATCCCCATAATTTACAAGCAGCTCATATAGCTCAGTATCAAAAAAAACAAACAACCCAATCCAAAAATGGGCAGAAGACCTAATTAGACATTTCTCCAAAGAAGATGTACAGATTGCCAACAAACACTTGAAAGGATGCTCAATATCACTAATCATTAGAGAAATGCAAATCAAAACTACAGTGAGTTATCACCTCATACCAGTCAGAATGGCCATCATCAAAAAATCTACAAACAATAAATGCTGGAGAGGATATGGAGAAAAGGGAACCCTCATGTTCTATTGGTGGGAATGTAAATAGATACAGTCACTATGGAGAACATTATGGAGGTTCCTTAAAATACTAAAAATAGAACTACCATATGACCCAGCAATCCCACTACTGGGCATATACCCTGAGAAAACCATAATTCAAAAAGAGTCATGTACCAAAATGTTCATTGCAGCTCTATTTACAATAGCCAGGACATGGAAGCAACCTAAGTGTCCATCAACAGATGAATGGATTAAGAAGATGTGGCACATATATACAATGGAATATTACTCAGCCATAAAAGGAAATGAAACTGAGTTATCTGTAGTGAGGTGGATGGACCTAAAGACTGTCATACAGAGTGAAGTAAGGCAGAAATAGAAAAACAAATACCGGATGCTAACACATATATATCGAATCTAATAAAAGAGTACTGATGAACCTAGTGGCAGGGCAGGAATAAAGATGCAAATGTAGAGAACAGACTTGAGGACACAGCGGGGAAGGGGAAGCTGGGACGAAGTGAGAGAGTGGCATGGACATATATACACTACCAAATGTAAAATAGATAGCTAGTGGGAAGCTGCTGCATAGCACAGGGAGATCAGCTCGATGCTTTGTTATGACCTAGAGTGGTGGGATGGGGGGTTTGGAGGGAAGCTTAAGAGGGAGGGGATATGGAGATATATGTATACATATAGCTGATTCACTTTGTTGTACAGCAGAAACTAACACAACACTGTAAAGCAATTATACTCCAATAAAGTGAAAAATGTTAAAAATTTAAAAAAGAAATAAAAGGTTTGCCTGAAGGTTTTCTTCCTTCCTGAAACATTTCCAATTCCTTAGCCGAATTTGTGGATATATTTGTGAAAATATGAGAGAAGGATTTGAAACCACTGAGTCTTTCTTCTAAGACATAAATGAAAATCAGAGTGACATATCAAATGATACCCTCACTACTGCCAATCAGTACTGAATATAATCAACATTAAAAGGTGGTTTTTCTCTCTATTGATCATCTTTCTTGAAAACAGAAGTCATCTTTGTTATCTAACACAATCTCCCGTCTGAATAAGTAAGTTTTAGTGATCTGCAACTGTAAAACGAGAATTTTTCATAATGTTTCACTTGAATGATTTTTCTGCTTTCCCTATCTTAAGGAAACCAAAGAAAGATATCTGTATAATTCATTTACATGTTTTAATTTTCTATATTCATCTTCCTTCTACCAACCCCCACAAATACACTCATAAAATCACTCTCTCTGAAGTAGGTTTTTTTTTTCTCATTGAGACTATTACATAAGACTATAATCACAGTTTCTATTTTTCTTTCCAATTCCTCAAGATAGTAATTGATGCTGAAAGTGGTACCAGAATGCTTTCGTTTTACCAGTTGGAGGATTAGATTGCCTTATTTAAAGCAATTCAGAAAATCAGAACCTGATGGTAGAGTAGAAAAAGTACAAAGCTTAGAGGAAGACCCTAGAATTTTAGAGTTAACCGTGGCCTTAGAGTAAATCTCTTCACTTCTCTGGATCTATGTCTACTTTAGTAAAATACGGTAGCATTGATAAGTGTTTTACAAACTAAGAACTCTGTAGTATCCAGGTAGTACCTAGTATATGCCTAAAAATATCCAAGGTACTATGAAAATAAAAGCAAAATATAATAATGTTATTTTCTTTCAGTAATCTTGGATGTTATTCTCTGTGTAATAAAAAAAAATGCATAACATGAAATCTAGCCTCTTAACAATTTTTTAAGTATACCGTACAGTATTGTTTTAGATGCAGATTGTTGCACAGATCTCTAGAACTTTTTCATATTGCATTACTGAAACTCTATACCCATTAAACAGCAACTCCCCATTCCCACCCCACACCCAACCCCTGGCAACCACCATTCTACTTTCTGTTTCTATGAGTTTCACTACTTAGATAACTCACAGAAGTGGAATCATGCAGTTTTTGTCCTTCTGTGACTGGCTTATTCCACTCAGTTAAGTTATCCATATTTTTGTAGCATATGACAGGATTCCCTTCTTTGTAAGACTAAGTAATATTCCATTGTATGTACAATATATACCACATTTTCTTTATTCGTTCATACATGAATAGACATTTAGGTCTTTACCTCTTGGCTTTTATGAATAATGCTACAATGTACATGGGAGTACAAATATCTTTCAAAGATCCTGATTTCAATCATTTTGGATATTCAAAGAGGGATCGCTTAATCAAATGGTAAATCTACTTTTAATTTTTTTAGAAACCTCCATATATTTTTCCATAGTAGCTGCACCATTTCACGTAACCACCAACAGTGTCAAGGGCTCCAATTTCTCCACATCTTCCCCAACACTTGTTTTGTTTTTTTTTTATAATGACCATTCTAATGGCTGTGAGGTGATATCTCTCTGTGGTTTTTATTTGTAGTTACCTGCTCTTTAGTGTGTTGAACATCTTTTGATATACTTGTTGGCCATTTATATGTCTTCTTTGGAAAAATGTTTTTTCAGGTCCTTTGCCCACTTATTAACCAGTTTTTTTCCCTTTTTTTGCTATTAAGTTTAGGAGTTCCTTATGTATTTTGGGTATTAACTCCTCATTAGATATATGGTTTGAAAATATTTTCTTCCATTCCACTGGTTGCCTTTTCACTCTGTCATTTGTTTCCTTTGCTAAGCAGAAGGATTTTGGTTTCATGTAGCCCCACTTGTCTATTTTTGCTTTTGTTATTGAGCTTTTGGTGTCATATCCAAGAAATCATTGCCAAGACCAATAGTATGAAGTTTTCCCCTGTGTTTTCTTCTAGGAATTTTATTGTTTCAGGTCTTATATTTAAGTCTTTAGTATATTTTGAATTTATTTTTGTGGATGGTGTATGATAAAGATCTAATTTCATTCTTTTAAATGTGGATATCCAGTTTTCCCAACACCATTTGTTGAAGAGACTATCCTTTCCCCATTATGTAGTCTTGATACACTTATCAAAGATCATTTGACCATATATGTGTGGGTTTATTTCTCAGCTCTCTATTCTGTTCCATTGGTCTATATGTCTGTCTTTATGCCAGCACTACACTACTTTGATTACTGTAGTTTTTTAATATGTTTTGAAATCATAAATCAGTGTTCTTAGATCTTAATTGGTGACATAAGTTTGCACATATTCAATGACAGCTCAATATTAACTAAATAATGAAATATTAAAATGAGAGGAAAAGAAAAAAGCCGTAGAGATCAATAGAAATCTATTACTATTACTTGGCAAAATGTAGAAAACACGGACCGTACAGTATGTGGAGAACTGTGTAAGTAAAACTCACTGAAGGTTAAGAGGGGAAATTATTACAGATGTTCAGAGATGGGTGTGAGAATCGCAGATATAAGAGACAAAGGAAGATGTGTCAATAGAGGCATGGTCCTCTTTCACTGTGTTCTCTGGAGCATGTTTGTAATTAACACACTCCACTGAATACTTGTCTTCTCTACATGGTTTCTCCTCCTATTCTGTGAGTTGAAACCTCACTTTCCTCATGGGCATAGCTTCAATTGCAGTACTCTCAAGTCAGGATTGTTTCCCTTACATTCCAAGTCACTCACAAAAAAAAGTGACACTGACTCCTTCATTGCTTACTATTTACTTTTTATGTCCCCTTTTTCTTCCTTCCTTTTTAAAGAGCTAAAATCTCCTAAATCTCATGCCACCTAGCTATATCCCCTGACGTGCCTCTTAGTTTTTGCCATTGTATTAGTCTACTAAGACTGCCATAACAAAATACCACAGACTGGATGGCTTAATAACAGACATTTATCTCACAGTTCTGGAGGCTGGCAGTTCAAGATCAAGGTGTCTGCAGATTCAGTATTTCCTGAGCTATCTTTCCTTGGCTTGCACATGGCCACCTTCTTGCTGTGTCCTCACCTGGCCTCTTCTCTATGTGTATGCATCTTTGGTGTTTCTTCCTCTTCTTATAAAGACACTAGTCATACTAGATTAGAGCTGCATCCTTATGACCCCATTTAACTTTTGTTACCTCTTCAAAGGCCCTATCTTCAAATACAGTTATAGTAGGGGTGAGTGTTTCAACATATGAATTTTGGGAGGTACACAATTCAGTCCATAACAGTATATACTGCATTTTAGTCAGTTCCTGTCATTTAAAGATGATTTTATCTCCTTGTTTCTTGTCTTTCTCTCATCCCCAATTCTTACAATTATTCTTGATGTCTTATGCACCCACGTGACCCATCCACCTTCCCTTCCCTCAGTAACTGCCCATCTCACCTCCAGTAATGCTTTTCTTCAACCCATTTGTTCCCAGTATATATTGAAATCACAGTAAATCCATCCACTCTGAAACGTTAAACATGAAGTTCTTTAATCAATACTTCCTATATTTCCAGTTCATTGTTCCCACTCTTGTATATCTAGAAGCCATCCTCCCTGCCTATCACCACGATATCCCTTTCCTCCTAATATAACTTAGATTCCATGCTCCAACAGTCCATCAACATATTCTTACCCTTTGCAAACACTCTCAGATTTTGTTTATATTTCTCTCCCTTTTATTTATTTGTTTTAAAAACAAATTATATATATAATTACCTCTTTCTCTGGACTTCTAAATAAAAATCAAAAAATCTACTGAGAAATAAAACAACTGGATTTCCTTTTTCACTTTTAAGTCAAAGCTATCAAGATTAATTAAGTATCCCATTTCCTGGATACTCTATCTTATCTTAGTAAGATATATCCCACATTTGTAATAGTTGACCATCACCTTAAGTCATAAGGCAAGCTTCAGGACTTCCCTGGTAGCACAGTGGTTAAGAATCCACCTGCCAAAAAAAAAAAAAAAAAAAGAATCCACCTGCCAATGCAGGAGACACTAGTTCAGTCCCTGGTCCAGGAAGATCCCACATACCGTGGAGCAACTAAGCCCGTGTGCCACAACTGCTGAAGCCCGCATGCCCTGGAGTCTGCATTCTGGAACTACTGAACCCACGTGCTGCAACTACTGAAGCCCGCGTGCCTAGAGCTCATACTCCGCAACAAGAGAAGCCACCGCAAATGAGAAGTCCCAGCTCAGCAGTAAAGAGTCTCCCCTGCTCGCCGCAACTAGAAATAGCCCACGTGCAGCGATGAAGACCCAATGCAGCCAAAAATAGACAGATAAGTAAATAAATAAATGTTTTTAAAAAAAGGTAAGCTTCAAAGAAGAAAGTTTCCTTGCCCCATGACAAACTAGAAATAGTAATGGAAAGACAGAGTTTATAAACTTACATTTGGAAATTTCAAAACACACTTCAGAATAACCCACTGAACAAAAAATAATATAAATTTAGTTTAAACGTACAGCTATATTTTAAATACTCCACTTTATAGTTCATAGGGTACAGTGAAAATGGTATTTAAAGAGAACTTTATAGGACAAATACTACATGATTCCACTTATATGAGGTATACAAAATAGTCAAATGCACAGAAACAGAGAATACAATAGTGACTTCCAGGGGCTGGAGGTTGAGGGAAATAGAGAGCTATTGCTCAGTGTGTCTAAAGTTTCAGTTATGCTAGATGAATACGTTCTAGAAATCTGCTGTACGACAAAATGTCTATAGTTAATACAGTATTGTGAACTTCAAAGTTTGTTAAGAAAGGAGATCTTTGTTAAGTGTTCTTACCACAAAAAAAAAAAAAAAAAAAAAGGTTGGGGGAACACAAGGAAAGTCTAGGAGGTGTTGGATATGTCTGTTACTTTGATTGTAATGATGGTATCATGAGTGCTTGCATATGCCCAAACCTATCAAATTGCACACATTAAATATGTTCAGTTCTTTGTATATCAATTATACTTCAATAAAGCTGTTAAAAAAGAGATCTTTATCGTTTAAATGCTTATATTTTAATATAAGCATTGGGTTAATTAGCTAAACCTCTCATTTTCGAATTTTTTTTAAATTTAGGGAAAGCAATAAAAGATGATGGAAGGGAACACATCATAAATATAGGTCAGAAATTAAAGAAATAGAAGACAAAATATCAATTGAAAAATATTAAACACTTAATAAAATAGCAAATACCTTGCAAGTCTCATTAAGAAAAAAAAACAGAAATATATAAAATCTCTAGTTAAAACGGAGACAGAAGTACAGACATGGCAGAAGTTAAGGAGATAAGACATAAGAGTTTTGCTTCTGCTGTAGTGGTGTAAGTCTCCTATGGTCCATTCCTCCTCCTGATTTCAGCTATAAATTTTAGACAAAATCCAAAATAAACTACATGAAAACTCTGAAAAGTAAGAGAAAAAAATAAGTAGTCAGATTCTTCAAGGGAGTAAAATCTTAGAGAAGCAACTGGCATGGGGATGAATTTGCTGTGTTGTTTTTTTTTCTTTACCCCAAGAGTAGGTCACAGTTATGGAGAGTGCTACCCAGCTAGCTACTGACAAAGGATTAATCTCCAAAATATACAAGCAGCTCATGAAGCTCCATATCAGAAAAAACAAACAACCCAATCCAAAAATGGGTGGAAGACCTAGGGCTTCCCTGGTGGTGCAGTGGTTAAGAATCCGCCTGCCAATGCAGGGGACACGGGTTCGAGCCCTGGTCCAGGAAGATCCCACATGCTGCAGAGCAACTAAGCCCATGTGCCACAACTACTGAGCCTGTACTCTAGAGCCTGCAAGCCACAACTACTGAGCCTGCATGCCACAACTACTGAAGCCCACACACCTAGCCCATGCTCCACAACAAAAGAAGTCACCACAGTGAGAAGACTGTGCGCCGCAATGAAGAGTAGCCCCCGCTCACCACAACTAGAGAAAGCCTGCGTGCAGCAACAAAGACCGAACGAGGTCAAAAATTAATTAGTTAATTAATTTTAAAAAAGAAATGGGCAGAAGACCTAAAGAGTCATTTCTTCAAAGAAGACAGATTGCCAACAAACACATGAAAAGCTGCTCAACATCACTAATTACTAGAGAAATGCAAATCACAACTACAATGAGTTATCACCTCACACCAGTCAGAATGGCCATCATTAAAAAAATCTACAAAGAGTAAATGCTGGAGAGGGTGTGGAGAAAAGAGAACCCTCCTGCACTGTTGGTGGGAATGTAAATTGATACAGCCACTATGGAAAACAGAATGGAGTTTCCTTAAAAAGATAAAAATAGAACTATGTATAACCCAGCAATCCCACTGCTGGGCATATACCCTGAGAAAACCATAATTCAAAAATACGCATGCACCCCAATGTTCATAGCAGCACTATTTACAAAAGCCAGATCATGGAAGCAACCTAAATGTCCATCAACAGCGGAATGGATAAAGAAGATGTGATACATATATACAATGGAAAATTACTCAGCCATAAAAAGGAACGAAACTGGGTCATTTGTAGAGACGTGGATGGACCTAGAGACTGTCATACAGAGCGAAGTAAGTAAGAAAGAGAAAAACAAATATCGTGTATTAACACATATGTGGGATCTAGAAAAATGCTATAGATGATCTTATTTGCAAAGTAGAAATAGAGACACAGACATAGAGAACAAATCTATGGATACCAAGGGGGAAGGGGGTAGTGGGGAGGAATTGGGAGATTGGGATTGACACATATACACTACTGATACTATGTATAAAATACACAACAAATGAGAACTTACTGTATAGCACAGGGAACTCTACTTAGTGCACTGTGGTGACCTAAATGGGAAGAAAATCCAAAAAATAGCAGATATAGGTATATGTATAGCTGATGCATTTTGCTGTACAGTAGAAACTAACACAACATTGTAAAGCAACTATGCACCAATAAAAATTAATGTAAAAAATTAAAAATTCACTATCGGGTGGGTAATATTTGTAGATGCCATACATATGAAAACTATAATAAAGTCGGTTGAGCATGGGGGTAAAAGAACCTATCTGGTTGCAAAGTTTTTACATTTTAAATGAGTGATACAATATTAATGCCAAGTAGATGGTACATGTTTAGTTATGTAGACTGCAATATAATACAAAAAAAAATATTTAGCAAAAATACCCAATAGACAGGTTAAAATAGAATATCAAAAATATTCCAATAATTCAAAAGAAAGCAGAAAAATGAAAATAAGGGGGGAAATAGAGGATACAAATGGACCATTAAAAATGGTAGACCTAAACCCAACCATATCAAAAATTACATTAAATGTTATTGGTCTAAATACTTCCATTAAAAGCCAGAGATTGGCAGAATTTTTAAAAAAGCAAAACCCATTCACAAGCTGCCTACGAGGGACACATTTTAATATAAAATGAAAATAGGTTGAGAGTAAACAATAGTGAAAGAGTGTACCATGCAAACTGTAAACATAAGAAGGCTAGAGTAGTTATATCAAATGAAATTGACATCAATACAAAGGGTGATACCAGAAATAAAGAGCAACATTTAGTAATCATAAAAGGTATAATTTATGAGGAAATAACATAAATCACGTGTACACCTACGAAAGGAGCCCCATATTACATGAAGAATCAAAATTTTAAAATTAAAGGGAGAAATAGACAATTCCACAATCATAGCAGAAGACTGCTACACCACTCTTTCAGTAATTGAGAGAAATGCAGAACACCCATTCATTTCAAGGGCATATAGTAAATTCACCAAAAGAGACCAAAAAGAAAACTCTCCAAAATAAAACTTCAGGCCTGGATAGTTATACTGGTTAATTCTATCAAACATTCAAGGAAAAGTTATATGCAAAGTTTTGCAGAAAAAAAACATAAAAGGAGAATGGAACATAAACTTAATACCAAAATCTGTCAGCTATAATAAAAACATAAAATTTTCAAAATATTATATATGAGGTGAATGGTATAATGAATAATCTGTATTCTATACTATAAAACGTGCCTCTGATAATATATCTGAAAAAGAGGCTAAAATGCAGGGGATATTGGATTCGAGTTGTAGAAAATCAGAAATGAGACTCTTGGACATTCTCATGAGAATGTTCTCAATAGAAAGAGGGATGTTAAAAAGAAATTGGATGGCAAAAAGCATGACAAATGTCCATTGAAATGCGGAAGTTATCAGGTTTTTTTCAGTTATTTGTAGTTTTGTAATATTTATTCCATATTAGGTGACAAATTACTTCTAATTTATAGTCTGGAATTAATCCATTATTGTATATTATTTCAATAAAGATAATATTGTAAATATGTATGTTTCTTCTCTCTTATTTATTTATATCACTGATTCAGTCAATCAAAACTATTGAGCATTGGGCTTCCCTGGTGGCACAGTGGTTGAGAATCTGCCTGCCAATGCAGGGGACATGGGTTCGAGCCCTGGTCTGGGAGGATCCCACATGCCGCGGAGCAACTAGGCCCGTGAGCCACAATTGCTGAGCCTGAGCGTCTGGAGCCTGTGCTCCGCAACAAGAGAGGCCGCGATAGTGAGAGGCCCGCACACCGCGATGAAGAGTGGCCCTCCGCTTGCCACAACTAGAGAAAGCCCTCGCACAGAAATGAAGACCCAGCACAGCCATAAATAAATAAATAAATAAAAATAAAATGACTAATACTCTTTAAAAAAAAAAAAGTATATGATAAAAAAAAAAAAAAAACTTGAGCATTTACTATGTGCCAGGCACTGTTCGGGGCATTGAGAAACAAAGGAAATAAAATAGACAAAAATCTCTGCCCTCATGAAGCTTATATTCTGGTAAGAAACATAGCCATGGGGGCACAGTCTGTTACTCAGAAATCACACTGAGTTTAAATAATAGTGCCAAAAGGAAATAAAAATCAATGATAGTCAAATTTAATTACATGTCAGCAATTGTCAATAGGGTGCTGAAAGAAATATAATTATTATAGCCCATTACCAAAGAGTGTGAGTGCACAGAATTCTGCTGGCAATATGTGCCTAGTTAAGGAGGAAAAAAATAACTTCCGCAAGTCAGGATAAGACTGTTATATTTACTAAACTACATCCTGAATATAACACAGTTATTTAAGGATGATGTTGCAGTGCTGGATGAAGTAATCTCTAAATATGTCAAGTGGCAATGTAAAATGGGTTCATTGCACCTTGGAAAATGCTTCATAATAAAAGATGCCGTACAAATATAAGCCCTTTCCTGGGCTAGTAATTTACATTCATGAAGAGGATGCATCCAGCAACGATCGTTTAATTAACAAACACAGAGGATTCTAAAGAGAAATGATCCTTCCCTTATGCCAAATGTGTCATTCAACATCAGTGTCACTGCTGAGGTATCAAGAATGTCAGCTAAATCTTCAGATGTCTCATATTCTATGCAGTGGAAGTAATTTCACTTGGGGATAAAACTGCCATTTGGCTCAATTACCTTCATACAGTCTAATTGTAGAAGGCAGGTAGGTTTTTTTCTACACTCTTTTATTAAGCTTTGAAGGGTTTCATCATCAGTATGATTTTCCTGGACGTGGAATATGTTTCACCTCGGCATTAAATACAGTTTAAAACCAAACAATCTTTGAGAAAGTTTTTAGCAGGCAGTCTCGATCTCCCTGTTGGTGGGATTTTCTAAAGCACACATGGCAAAGAGGAAATGTAATCATTGCACTGTGTATCATTCAGGATTTTAAAACAACCTGCAGAGGAGGACTGATATTTTATCAATGGATTGTGGGATGAGTAATTCATATAAGGTCAACAAATGTTTACAATTGAGAAGACAGATATTTAAAACTGTGTAGGACTTGCTGTGTTTACTGTTCCTTTCTCCATGAATTTTGGGTGTTCCTTGTAACTTTTGCACATTAAGCTTTCCATTTATAGAAAGCACCTTGTAATCATAGGGAAATTTAAGTTCATATTCAAATTTGTTTTTCAGCTCATAGGTAAATGATGTCTTGTTTTTAAAAATACAGCAATGTTACTACAATATATGTACGATGTAAATTCCGTTTTACAAGAATAGTAAGTAATATTTTGGACAAAATAGTTGAATTTTAATAGTCCAAAGAAATCAGATTGTTTAATCAACGTTATTAATTTTATTTTAAAATGGTTTTTAATTAAATATTCAAACATAAAATTTTAATTTTAAGAAACTAAATTTAGAAGTATCTTCTCAGATGCAACTGTTTTTGCATCTATTACCACTTTGCTGAATTAAACAATATAATATATATATATAATATTTAAGGAATGAAAAAGCAAATGACATGAATGGAAATTCAGCTACAACTAGTATTTCTGATTTTTAATTTCTAACTGAATACTTCATGATACTCTACTAAAAATGTCTCTGTAGTCCATGTACATTTGGTCACCTTTAAGAACATAGATTTCATTTTCCACGATATGCTCAATTTCAAATTGTGTTTAACCTCCATTTTGACAATTAGCAATGTAATTTGTTCTTTGGACCTGTTTAAAATTATAATAACTGTCTTTTGCATTGAATAATTACTTAGCCATAAGAAAGTTCTTAAATATTATGTGATGATATATTTTCACCAATTTCTGGGGAAAAACTGATCTTTATTTTGTACTGGCCATCCTCTCACATGTCTTTTCTCATTGTGTATGCTTTGCCATCCAAGTATTTTGCTGCAGTAAATCCAGAGCAATATGCTCATTCCCTATGTAATGCAAAAGAATGAGGAAGTGAGAGGAGAAAAACATAATTAGATAGAAGACTGTTTATTCCAGTTACTTAATTAAGGAAAATAAAAATTTATCTACCTTGCTTCAATATGATCCCAAAGAGAAAAATGAATAAAAGAAAAGAGTTCAATT
Source organism: Balaenoptera acutorostrata (assembly GCF_949987535.1). Classification (NCBI taxonomy): domain Eukaryota; kingdom Metazoa; phylum Chordata; class Mammalia; order Artiodactyla; family Balaenopteridae; genus Balaenoptera; species Balaenoptera acutorostrata. The sequence goes on from NC_080070.1 coordinate 10,886,518, forward strand.
TGATGAGATAACAAAGAAAAGATATCACAGGAGAATAAAGTTTAAAAATTTTTTCACCTAAGTTTTTTTATCAAATAACTCAAATTCATTTTATTTTAGTGATCATTTTATTTTCGTTTCTTCTATAAACAAGGTTGATGATGTGTTATTGCTAAGATTCTTATTTTGCAAAGTTTATTTAGGTATACAAGAACAAAAAATGGACCAACTGTAAATTCTGTATTTTTTAAACCTTATAAATTATTAGCAGTAATTCTTATAATTTATACACAATAAACTTTATTATTCATAAATTATAAGAAATCACTACTATCTCTTATATGCACTATGGAAATTATATCCACCATTCAAACTTCAGCCAGAAGAAAATCTTCTATGAAGATTTTGCATATCACCTGTATATCATATCATCATAATCCTTCATTATGTCTCTTGCCTTTGAACTTCTTTATCACCTTCTGGGGGGAATTAAAACTTCCTTGGATTTCTGAGTTCCTGTAAAAGTCATACCTTCCCTAGACTCTTCACATGCCATGAGAATTAGGTCTGTATCCATTTTTTAGTTAATTGTTCAGAGATCAGAAAGGAGAATAAAACTTCTCTTACAGCCTGGAGTAGGTCCCTAAATTAAGCTCCCAAGGTATTGGGAAATGTCAGGAACGATGTCCGTAGGCATTTATATTTCAAAAAGTCTGAAACCCAGACCTTGGAGACATCTATAGGTCATAAAATCTGAGATACTCAGGGTTTATCTTGGAAAGATATGTTTACCTTAAAAGTGGTTAGGATGAGAATCCAGGATTCTTCCCATCGCTTCTCAAAAGAACAAAGGGTGTTTTCTTCCTTTCAGGAGGGAAGTGGGATGGCTATCTAACAGTCCATTGTTAATCCTTTGTTCTCTGTTCCTCACACATTTCCACTGGCCCCAGCGCATGGTCAAGGGGCAGGGCATGGAGCAGGGGCCAGGGGCACTTAGTATTTACTATGGGGTAATTAATAAGGAATCTGTCTCCGACCGTATACACATTCAGCATAAATTTAATATAGACAAATCTTGAGTATATTAAAACAACTATTTCATTTTCTGGATTCACATCTCTTCTGATCTGGTAATTATATATGGACATATATTTGTTTCCTCATCACTTTACATAGTGCATTGCACATATAGGAAAGCAAATGCTTGTCATAGGTAAGTATTTGTTCAGTGAATAAGGATAAGAGGAAATGAGCCACTGTTATCCAAGTTGGATGCGGCAGATGACACACCAAAGAGTGTTGAGACTGGACCTTGAACTTTGTAAGTGGGCATAATGTTGTATGACCCTAGATAATGTTATAACGTATAACGTATAATCTGTGTAACGTATAATCTGTGTAACGCATAACGTAATGTAGTGAATGAACATGAAGTGGCAACGTTCTGTGTAATGTATGCTGTGCAATGTTGTATGTAATGCAATATAACATCATATGACCCTGTATTTCCGAGTATATGTGTGGCTAGAAGAGCCCTGAGGAGGCACTTCCAGAGAAAACCTGCTCCATTCTGCCCAAGTATAGACTTGGCATTATCCAAAGTATGGTTCTGCAGAAAATACTCGCAATATTCTCCTAAAATCACCCCTTTTTTCTTATTATTAAAGTAAGCTTTTACAACAAACATTTTATATAGAAAAATGCAAGTCTTTAACTAGGAAAACATCTGTTCCTTATATTAGTTATTTATTCCCAAGTCAGGAATTTAAACTTTTTAAAATGCACTGAAAATGTTATTTAGCCTTTTAATGTATTATGAATTTTTGTCTTGTAGAGTGCATTAATGGTTGAAAGGGTTTTGTTGTATTCTTTCCTGCTTTATCTTTCTTTGGTATCGCTACTGTCAAACAAGAAAGGGCAAAGAGTGTACCAGGCAGGCGGACCCACCTGTGTGAAGGATCTGAGGAAGAGCAGCGAGGCGGGGCCATGGAGAGAGAAAGGGAGAGTGAAGCAGATACTAGGAAGCTAAAAACCTAAGCCGGAGCCATGGAGCTGGTAGGTCATGTTAATTAAGGCTTATGTAGAAGGAACACAGGGGATGTTACTTAGTACTTAAAAAAAAAAAAAAACTTTTTATTTGGAAATAATTTCAAACTTAAAAATCGCAAGAATGATGTAAGAATGGTACCCTTTACTGAGACTTCTTTACTCAGATTTCACCAGTCATTAACATTTTGTCACATTTGTGACACCATTTGAGTGTAAACTGCAATATATATTCCCATTCCCCTAAATACCTCAGAGTATTTCCTAAGAACAAAAGAACTCTTGTGCAACCATAGTACAGTATCAAATTCTAGGAATAGTAAAGATTATAATACCACAACCCATATTCCAATTTAGCCAATTAAGACATTGTGGGCTATATTCATTTTCTATCACTGCTGTAACAAATCACAACAAACTTAGTGGCTTAAAAATATATACATGTATTTCTTATAATTCTGTAGGTCACAAATCTTATACAATTCTCACTGGACCACAGTCAAGGCATTGGCAGGCTGAGCTCCTTTCTGGAGGCTCTAGGAGGGAAATCTTACCTTGCTCATTTGGGTTGTTGAAGAATTCAGTTCCTTGATGTTGTAGGACTGAGGTCCCTGTTTCCTGGCTGGCTGCAGGATGACAGCCATTCCCAGATTCCAGAGACCACTGTCATTTTTATGGCCTGTGGCCTCGTTCCTCCATTTTCAAGGCCAGCAGTGGTGGGTCAGGAATTGTTGTATCTCCCTCTCTAACCACAGGGAGGTTCTTCACTTCTAAGGACTCATGTGATGAAGTTGAGCCCACCCAGATAATCCAGTATAATCTCTCATCAAGATCTGTAACCTTAATTGCGGCTGAAAAGTCGCTTAGCCATGTAAAGTAACATATTTGCAGGTCTGGGATTAGGGAGTAGCCATCATGAGGGTGAGAGGGGAGCATTATTCTGCCTGCAACATAGGGCAGTAGTTCTGCCACCTGGCACCCTAACACCTTGCATGTCTCCACGTAGTCCACATAGGCAAGGCTTGACCAGTCTCACCTGAGTCCTGGCAGACATTCTAGAATCCTCCTGGATCGAGGAGAGATACCCAGCCTTGAGAGGAACTGCCACGGAGCTGTGTCTTATCCCTCTCCTTAGTTTCATTTGAGCCCAGGACTTTCTTCTCCCCGATCCCCTACGACACAGCTGCAGGCCTCTGAGTAATCTACATAACTATTTGGCTCTACCTTACAATTGGCCCCTTAGCAAACCCCACCACTCATGCCATCTGTTACCTGGCCTCTCCCCTCGGCATCGTCTTGTGAGATGAGGGACATGGGGAGCTGACACCATGATGACCTCCTGTACACTGTGTCAATAATAAACTGCCTGAATCCATTTGGGTTTCTTGTCTCCTTACTGGCCAGATCCAGGAAAGTGTGGCAGGTCAACTCAACAGCTGCAGGAATGATCCTTTTGGCCTCAGCAGCCACTGTGCTGCTGCGTAGGGTCTGCTTGGCCACTTGACATCCAAAAATGTCCTATGTAGTATTGTCTTTTCCTACCTAGGGTGCAATCCAGGATCATGCAATGTATTTATTTATCATGTCTCTTCAATCTCATTTAATCTGGAATAACTCCTTCACCTTTTTTTTTTCCCCCCACAACATTGACATTTTGGGAGGCTATTTCTTCCATTTGAGTTTATCTAATGGTCCCCCGTGATTGGAGTCCGGTTATGCATTTCTGGCTGCAATGCTGAATAACTGATGTGTCTTCTCATTGCATCACATCAGGTTACAGGTGATGTCAATATTACCTTTATTAGAGATGTTAACTTTGATCACTAGGTTAAAGTACTACCCACTAGTTTCCTCCACCATGTTACTATTTTTCTTTTATGTAATAAATATCTTGATTCTAGGCAAATATCCTGCTCCTCATCAAAATTTCCACCCACTAGTTTTAACATCTGTTGAAAATTCTTGCCCGAATTATAACCGATGGTTGCAGAACTGCAATTTTCTAGCTTCATCATTGTTATTTGGCATTCTACTAAAAGCAAGAGCTGTTCCTTCCTAATTAGTTAGTTAGGTTCTTAGTTATATTCAGTTATAGTAGAAATCATGAAATGCTTGTTTGAGGCTCTTTCATTCAGTTTAGAGTACTACCGTTTTCTTCTGCTTTGTGCTTGAGGTCTGTGGGGGAAATTTCAATAGCTTTAGTGTTTTTGTTTTCATTTTCTCTTCCTACCGTAACTCTGTGTGGATGCAATGTGTTTTTCCTGTTCCAGTTCATTTTCTGGACAACATTCCTTGTTCAAAAGTGCCCTCTTCTACTAGAGTGAAGGGCAGCTTCACGGACAACATGGTGAGCAGCAGAAACAAGTTGGTTTTCAGGGAGTTATCTAGTGTTTTCTGCAGTATCCCTGATATCCTCCTTGAACTTCTCTTTCCTTTCACTACATGTTTATAAAGGATGCCTCCTCTTCCTTTTTTTTTTTTTTTCTTTTTGGCTCCACCGCAGGTCATGCAGGATCTTAGTTCCCCCACCAGGAACGGAACCCGTGGTCCCTGCAATGAAAGCGTGGATTCTTAACCACTGGACCACCACGTTATTTCCTCCCCTTTCTATTTACCTTCTCCTCTGAGAAGTGTTGCTTTTCTGAAGCAGACACTCAGGTCCACACACTTATCAAACCCTTCCCTGTAGTCAGAGCTGTGCCCAGTATTTAAACACTTAGTGTTAGGCTTTTCTGGGGTGATTTTGGTCTGCGTCCTCAGCTTCTCTGTCTGCTATTTGCAGTCATTCCCCTCAGTCTCCTGTGCTCCCCACGCCTGCAGGCTGGCCGGGGCATCAACGGCTCCAGTGATACTTCTGTTGTTATTTATGCAGTGAATTTTTTTGTCTGCACCTTCAAGTTACTGAATGGTTTTTAGGAGATGTTGGGCTGCACGCCACAGACCTACAAGCCCTGTGCTCGCCGAGCTCCAAGACCGAAGAAGGAGCGTGGAATCAGCAACAGAGACATCAATGGTTTAATGGATGGGGGAGCTTACACGTCTGAAGCAAGGTCTGGAGCGACACCCCACCGCTCACAGCAGGCAGGACATGCTGGCAGTCTTCACTCCCTGGGAGGGGGAAGGGAGATTACCAGTTATGGGGGAATTGATGTCAGGTGAGCTCATTAGTTACCAGGGAAACCAGTAGAGGGGCACGCCCCTCACTGCCCCTTTGATAAGGACAATCACAAGCTGGGGCCTGGAACAAGTATGCAGGAAGGTCAGCCACATGAGTAGGTGTAGGTGAAGCAGGCTCTGGTTGGGCTGGGGATGCACAGAGAGCAAGAGAACAACCATCCTGAGTGGCCTGACCATACAGGAGAATGTGCAAGAAATTTGGATATAGATGGCCAATTAACTTAGGAACAACCAGAAATTCACATAAGAACTTTAAGAAGGGAGTTGACATGATTCAATTTGCATTTTGAAAAGATCCTTATTTCTCTGAAGGGAATAGATTTATAAGAGTCAACAATGGATTCAAGAGGTGGTTTCACAGACGGTTATATTAGTCCACGTAAAAGATTGTTGTGTTTTGATCAGAGGTTAAGATAGAGAGAAATATACATAATCAAGAAATGATCAGAAGTTTTCATTGAAAAGATTCAATGATTGATTAGATATGACACCCAGGTTCCTAGCAAAAGCCCCAAGCATGCTCTTACCTCAAAGCTTTGACATGTATCCTCCCACTGCCTGGGAGGAATGAATATTAGTGTGTACAGTAGACAGAATAATCACCACCACCCCCCAAAAAGAAAAAAAATCCACATCCTAATCCCCAAAACCTGTGAATAACTGACATGGCAAAAGGTAGCCTGCAGATGTGATTAAGTTAAGTATCTTCAGATGGGGGAGATTACTGTGGATTATTCAGGTGGACCCAATATAGTCACGAGTTCTATGAGAGGCAGGAGGCGTTATGCTGAGAGAAGAAAGTACAAGCCAAGGAAAGCAGCTAACGTCTAAAAGTGGAAAAGGTAAGGAACAAAGTTTCCCTCGACCTCCAGAGGGAATACAGTTCTACCTGCACCTTGATTTTAGCCCAACTAAGAGCCAGTTTGGACTTCTGACCTCCAGACTGTAAGCTAATACATCTGTGTTGTTTTGAACTACTAAGTTGTTCGTAGTTTGTTACAGCAGCCATAGGAAAGTAATACTGCATGTGTCCTACGAGCAAACCTCTTCACTTTCTCCAGAGCTCTGCTCAAATCTTACCTCATCAGAGAAACTCCTTTACCGTCTTATCTAAAACACTCCTCTCATTCTCTATCCCCTAAGCTGGCTTTATTTTTCATGATAGCTGTCATCAATTAACCTGTTATTCGTTTGTGTTCTTTTTTTTTTTTTTTCTTTGCAAATGAGAGCAGACTTGCTTTTGATCACCACTGTTTTTCTTTCAGCATCCGAAAACAGTGCCTGGCACATGCTAGTACATATTTCTTGACCAAACATAAAATTAATAAACTGTTAAATGGTAATGCTATTTTCTAATGTAAATAAATGCCATTTTCTAATATAAATGACCATGGATAAAGAAGATTTGGAGGAAAATAGGTTTAGTTTAGGATATGATGAGTCTGAGATGATTGTGAGACACTGTTTTGAATTCCAAAGGGCAATTTGTCCTGGACATCTGAATATGGTGGTCTTAATCATACAGTTGGTAACTGAGATCAGAGAAATAGAGGAGCTCTTCTAGAAACTGAGTGTGTTCCCTTACTGGGCATCGTCCTATGGGTTGTCCCCTTTTGTACCTTAACACTTCTCAAAAGTGACTCATTTTTTTCCCTCACCTCCGGATATAGATTTCCCCTTGATATCCTAATCTTAGTTAATGGTACTACCTATCAGTCATCCAAATAGAAACTTTACTCTTCTTTTTTCCATACTTTAATATAAAATTATTGAGATTAGGGCAAGATAAGGACAAGAGTCCTTATAAAAGGGGGCCAGGAGAATCAGTTAATTAAGCAAATTCTGTTGATTCTATTTCAGTTGTATCTCAGAATTCCATCCATCATTTTGTATTCCTACTGTCCCTGCCCCAATTCATACATCTTCTCTTATTATAATAATTTTCTACCCAGTCTCCTAGCTCCAACCTTCTTCTCCAATTTATCTTCCTCTCTATCACAAAGCTAAAATTTAAATCTGTGATTTCTCGACAGTAAAAGACTCCCTAATACATTATACAAGATGTCACAATCCATTTCTAAAGTCTCACGCAATTTTTATTTTAAATCTCTCATTTCTACCCTCACCCACCACCACCCCCAAAATATTGCTTCAATCCCCACGTTGTGAGCATGGCACTCCTTTATGAAACCTTCTTTCTACCTTTTTAACAAATATTGGTTCCTCCTTCCTCTCTAATCCCAGAACACTGTGCATATTTATCTACTAGGAATTCTCACACTCTTCTGTAATGGTTTATTTGCATGCCTACATGCATGCATTATTATAGTTTCAGCACTGCAAGCTTTTTGTTTTTTACATTTGTCTTTGGACTCATGTGTCTGACATAGTGCCTGGCCTGTATTAGATTCAAAATAAAAATGCAATGAATGAATAAAGTCAAGCTCCCTAAATTATAGCTCTGGAAATAACATAAACAAGCTCTAAATGTGTTTCCTAAAGAGCTCCTGATGCCAATGTATATATATTAATGTTTTTTTTTAATTTTTATTTTATATTGGAATACAGTCGATTTTACAATGTTGTGTTAGTTTCAGGTGTACAGCAAAGTGATTCAGGTATCATATACATATATCAATTCTTTTTCAGATTCTTTTCCCATACAGGTTATTACAAAGTATTGAGCAGAGTTCCCTGTGCTATACAGTAGGTCCTTGTTGATTATTTTATATATAGTAGTGTGTATATGTTAATCCCAAACTCCTAATTTATCCGTCTCCCTGACCTTTCCCCTTTGGTAACCGTAAATTTGTTTTCAAAGTTTTATTTATTGTTTTGTTACTTCTCTTTATTATCAAGAGGCATTATACTGTGCAATATTGGATACTTTGCAATAATCTGAAATGGGAGCTAATTTTTTCAGAGTAAGGCAGTTATAGATGAAGGCAATGTCTAGGTCATGCCCATGGTCATGAGAAACAGAAATGGGAAAAAAAAAAAAAACCTAAAGATCACTAAAGTCATGTGTTGAACACCCATTGTACCCCATCTCCCATCCTCTCATTCCACCGTGTGCTCCAGCCAAAAATGGTGCCTTCATTCTTCGGATGGGTAATCGGACAGCACTTTGTCTCAACTGCACTGTACTCTTACTCTGCTCCAGAGTCTGGAACCTGCTGCCTGGGGAGCCTGCATGAATGACTCCATGAGTGGAGCAAGTTCAAATCCATGGGCGGGGGCGGGGCTGGCTGTGCATAACGATTCTGTGTGCTGGTCCTCAAGTGAATAACCTTGAGGCTCATTATACAGGTTCCTTGGAAGATCCCAGGACAGTCTAGTCCCAGTTGCCCACAGTGGGAATACAGGCAAAATATACCCTATACTGGCTTTCCCATCTTCTCCGACTACTCTTCCCAGTCCCCCACACCCGTTCCCTGAAAAGACTTCCCCCCAAATAAACTACCTGCCTTCAAGCTCTTGTCATAGTTTAAGCTTTCTGACAGAAACCCTGATGAAGAAAAGTCATATCAAAATTGGCCCTAGAAAGCAGACTCGTGAGAGGGAATTCTTGACCTGGTCAGACAGTAGTAACTCAGGTGGCGACAACACCTGGCACGTAGTAGCCAGTACTAAGCACTAAGATTCCTACAGGTGGTTAATTGGGAGGAGGGTTGGGTAGAAGGTGAAAGCAGCATCTGTGGCAATGAACCATATGGGGCAAAGGTTATTCTAAGAGTGTGGAGTTGGCTGCTTTTGTTAACCACTTCAGAAGTCTTGCGGAAAAAATTTGATGGGCTCAAAGTTAGTCTACTTACAACTCAAGGCATGCTGTGAAAGTCAGAAAACTTCCACGGCAGTGTAAAAAGAAACCTTTGTCTTGTGGAGTCATGAGGCAGACTATGCTGAAAATCATGGCCAGGGTGTAATAATAAAGATCACAGAGCTACAAAGGAGACTGCATGTATAAGCTCAACAGCTGACAGGAAAATAGGGAGTCCCTGAGATGAGGCCTTTGGGTAGATGAACTTAAGGTTTGTGAACCCCTAAAATCCTCTGGAACCCTTCAGACCAGCAGAATTAACTGTCTCCCTGTTGCTAGAAGAGGGTGTGTGCCTTGTCTGGACACCCTGAAAATACCCGTGGCAGACATCTTGCTACGTGATGCTTGTCCTTCCCTAGGGCTACCCATGTGGGAACCTCATTGCCTCCAGAGCAATAATTGTGGTTGGATCATAGCATGGTCTTCACAGGGAACTAGAGTGCTTGCTCTAAGAGAAAATAGCAGACATCCTTAATAGCCATATTACATAATAGCCAGTTATAAGACATGGCTAAATACGCCCTGGTAGCACACAGAGGAAGAAGGTGGCAGTAGCTCTTGAGGATATCAGACAAGGAGGGACTAAAATTTGGATAGATAATAACATATTGACATAGGAATATGATGATTAATGTCTTGTCAAGGACACTTAGTGCCAGCCTGAATATGTTTCTGATATGGCTCCTGAAAGTTAGGACACAACACTGACCTACAACAAATGTTGTAGAGATGCCAGAATTGCCTTAGGAAAATTATCAGTGGAAAACTCAGGAATGAGTGTAAGAATGTTAGAACGGATTTATTACACAAGATTGGAGAACCTGCCATCTGACCACACTTCCCAGGAGGACCCAGAGGACAAACCCTTCACCAACACGATGAAGGGTGCAGAGGTAAAGGTGGCTTGTCCATTTTGATGGTTTGATGATGGCTGTCCTAGAACTAAGATCTCTAGAATCAGGAGGAATAATAGGTTCTGGAATGACAGATACTAGGTGGAAGTCCTTAAGGGATGCATATGGTTACTGTAATGGGCAGCAAGACATGTGGCAACCAGGGTATCTTGATCCACAAAGATCTATGACCAAGGATAATAGACCATGGTGTTCCTAGGGATTAAAAATACGGGAAACCAATTATTTGTCTTATTTAAGAAAAAAATGAGAATTGTTCATGTAAGCTACAACACTGGAAAGTTGTGATCGCTCGTTCTGTTACTAAATCTGAGTGAGTTCAAGACCCAGAACCCATTAATGAACAAGGAGGCAATGTTCCTTTAAGGAAGGAACGTGTAATGTTCTTACAAGTATATAAAGTACGTAACATCAATCTTTCCCTAATCTTTCCCCAAAAGTGGCCTTCAGATGTCTCCAGAATAAATGAGAAGGGGAATACCCAAACATTTTGAGAGTTACTGGATACAAAGTCTGATCTGACACTGATACCTGGGAGTCCCAAAGGCCATCATGTTGCCCATTAGGGTTAGGGCTTATGGAGACCCAAAGATAAATTAAACCCTTGCTCAAGAAGGTATCACAGTGGGTCACTGGGTCCCCAGTCTTCTAATGTGTAATTGGAATGGATATACTTAGGATCTGGCCAAACCCAGACCTGTATAATAAGAACCATTAAGGGAGAAAGGACCAGCCAGAAGTCCGTGTCATATACCATGTCTTCAATATTCAATCGGTTGCAATATGTTATTTTCGTGGAAGTAGTTAAAGAAAATCCTGCTTCATACAGATATATAATTGGAAAAGGCAGAATTATTTTTATATCCTTTTCAGGTAATTGTGATGTCTGTCCTTTGATACTGCACCAAAATTCAACAAGTAGTGGTCTTTTAAACAATCATAATGTGGAATCTGAAATCATCTCAATGAACTTTTCATACTTAGATACTTAAAAGTCCATTTGTCTCTATGGCACTTTCAATGGATCTTTTTAACCCATCCTTGATTTTATAACATCTTCCAAGTACTGACACACTTCATTATACAATATTAAAAAAGCACATTTATTACTCTCACCACCCATCTCCTCAGAAAGGTCTTTAAGTATTGAGAAGCTGTCATAGTGCAGTTAAACATTTTCCAGAATTCTAATTGTTGCATAAAGGCTTGAATTTTGTCATTGGCAACAAATTCTGTCAGTTGTTTTCCTTAAGGTGACAGGCTGGCTTCATTCTTTTTCGAGAAAATACCTGCCAAATCCCCATGTCTGAATAACCACAGTGCGTCTATCAGTTGTTCTTTCAAGCAAAAGTGATATTCTATGAAAAACTGACTAGATAGCTCAATCTCACAGTACTTTTCCCAGACACAATCTTCATACTTTGATATGCAGAAGCAGAACTTCATGCATACTTCACCTTTCACCACACAGAATATGGAAAACACTCATTAAATATTAACACAAGTAACATCTTATGGAAAATAACTATTTTCAAAACATAGTGAAATGAGTGATGCTGTTTTACAAGAACAAAAATGAATACGTTTGTTATTTCATCAGGACATTCTTAAGTCCTTAAGCTAGTTCATCAAGACATCCTTAACTTTTTTAAATTCTGAGTGTGTGGCAGTGAGGAAGAATATAACATAGACTGTAAATACAGGATGGGGCCATTGCTTTGATCTTTGCTAAAGCACCAGAAGCATTGCCAACCATTGATTTCTGCATCACTGGTGCAAATATCAACAGAGTGAAAAGGGAAAATGACACTTTATATTATTAGGAAAATAGTTTGGACCTGGGGGCACACTAGAAGAGTCCCAGAGACAACTAGGAATCTACAAACCACACCTGGAGAAGCACTGTCTTAAAGCCAAGGAAAGCTGAGGCACCAGGTAGAAATAGAGAGTTAATGTGAGCCAAAATGTGATCTTTATAAAGGAACCACACAGAATAACGATCAGAAATTGCAACAACACTAGTCAAGAATCCCAAGTATGCAAGCAAAGGAAATTTAGTCCCCAGCATTTCTTTCAACCATGACAGAAAGAGCCCCAGGTCCTAGTAGGCAAAGAGGGCAAAGTTACCTTTGAGAGGAAGCCAGTCACAGCTCTTCCTTTAACTAATCTTCAACTCAGATCATCAGAGCCCCTGGGAAATTAACATACAGTCCTTCCCCCCTATCTGCTGAGGATTGATTCCATAATGCCCGTGGATACCAAACTTCTCAAATGCTCAATTCCCTTAAATAAAATGGCGTGGTATTTGCATATAACTTTGCACATCCTCCTGTATACTTTATTTTTTTTATTTTTATTTTTTTAAAACATCTTTATTGAAGTATAATTGCCTTACAATAGTGTGTTACCTTCTGCTTTATAACAAAGTGAATCAGTTATACATGTACAATATGTTCCCATTTCTCTTCCCTCTTGCATCTCCCTCCCTCCCACCCTCCCCATCCCACCCCTCTAGGTGGTCACAAAGCACCGAGCTGATCTCCCTGTGCTATGCGGCTGCTTCCCACTAGCTATCTATTTTACATTTGGTAGTGTATATATGTCCATGACACTCTCTTACCCTGTCACATCTCACCCCACCCCCTCCCCATATCCTCAAGTCCATTCTCTAGTAGGTCTGTGTCTTTATTCCTGTCTTGCCACTAGGTTCTTCATGGCCTTTTTTTTTTTTTTCCCTTAGATTCCGTATATATGTGTTAGCATACGGTATTTGTTTTTCTCTTTCTGACTTACTTCACTCTGTATGACAGACTCTAGGTCCATCCACCTCATTACAAATACCTCCATTTCATTTCTTTTTATGGCTGAGTAATATTCCATTGTATATATGTGCCACATCTTCTTCATCCATTCATCTGTCGATGGACATTTAGGTTGCTTCCATGTCCTGGCTATTGTAAATAGAGCTGCAATGAACATTTTGGTACATGACTCTTTTTGACCTATGGTTTTCTCAGGGTATATGCCCAGTAGTGGGATTGCTGGGTCGTATGGTAGTTCTATTTGTAGTTTTTTAAGGAACCTCCATACTGTTCTCCATAGTGGCTGTATCAATTTACATTCCCACCAACAGTGCAAGAGTGTTCCCTTTCCTCCACACCCTCTCCAGCATTTATTGTTTCTAGATTTTTTGATGATGGCCATTCTGACCGGTGTGAGATGATATCTCATTGTAGTTTTGATTTGCATTTCTCTAACGATTAATGATGTTGAGCATTCTTTCATGTGTCTGTAGGCCACCTGTATATCTTCTTTGGAGAAATGTCTATTTAGATCTTCTGCCCATTTTTGGATTGGGTTGTTCGTTTTTTTGTTATTGAGCTGCATGAGCTGCTTGTAAATCTTGGAGATTAATCCTTTGTCAGTTGCTTCATTTGCAAATATTTTCTCCCATTCTGAGGGTTGTCTTTTGGTCTTGTTTATGGTTTCCTTTGCTGTGCAAAAGCTTTGAAGTTTCATTAGGTCCCATTTGTTTATTTGTGTTCTTATTTCCATTTCTCTGGGAGCTGGGTCAAAAAGAATCTTGCTGTGATGTATGTCATAGAGTGTTCTGCCTATGTTTTCCTCTAAGAGTTTGATAGTGTCTGCCCTTACACTTAGGTCTTTAATCCATTTTGAGTTTATTTTTGTGCATGGTGTCAGGGAGTGTTCTAATTTCATACTTTTACATGTTCCTGTCCAATTTTCCCAGCACCACTTATTGAAGAGGCTGTCTTTTCTCCACTGTATATGCTTGCCTCCTTTATCAAAGATAAGTTGACCATATGTGTGTGGGTTTATCTCTGGGCTTTCTATCCTGTTCCATTGATCTATATTTCTGTTTTTGTGCCAGTACCAAACTGTCTTGATTACTGAAGCTTTGTAATATAGTCTGAAGTCAGGGAGCCTGATTCCCCCAGCTCCATTTTTCGTTCTCAAGATTGCTTTGGCTATTCGGGGTCTTTTGTGTCTCCATACAAATTGTGAAATTTTTTGTTCTAGTTCTGTGAAAAATGCCAGTGGTAGTTTGATAGGGATTGCATTGAATCTGTAGATTGCTTTGGGTAGTAGAGTCATTTTCACAATGTTGATTCTTCCAATCCAGGAACATGGTATATCTCTCCATCTATTTGTATCATCTTTAATTTCTTTCATCAGTGTCTTATAATTTTCTGCATACAGGTCTTTTGTCTCCTTAGGTAGGTTTATTCCTAGATATTTTATTCTTTTTGTTGCAATGGTAAACGGGAGTGTTTTCTTAATTTCACTTTCAGATTTTTCGTCATTAGTGTATAGAAATGCAAGAGATTTCTGTGCATTAATTTTGTATCCTGCTACTTTACCAAATTCATTGATTAGCTCTAGGAGTTTTCTGGTAGCATCTTTAGGATTCTCTATGTATAGTATCATGTCATCTGCAAATAGTGACAGCTTTACTTCTTCTTTTCCGATTTGGATTCCTTTTATTTCTTTGTCTTCTCTGATTGCTGTGGCTAGGACTTCCAGAACTATGTTGAATAATAGTGGTGAGAGTGGGCAACCTTGTCCTGTTCCTGATCTTAGTGGAAATGGTTTCAGTTTTTCACCATTGAGGACAATGTTGGCTGTGGGTTTGTCATATATGGCCTTTATTATGTTGAGGAAAGTTCCCTCTATGCCTACTTTCTGCAGGGCTTTTATCATAAATGGGTGTTGAATTTTGTCGAAAGCTTTCTCTGCATCTATTGAGATGATCATATGGTTTTTCTCCTTCAATTTGTTAATATGGTGTATCACATTGATTGATTTGCGTATATCGAAGAATCCTTGCATTCCTGGGATAAACCCCACTTGATCATGGTGTATGATCCTTTTAATGTGCTGTTGGATTCTGTTTGCTAGTATTTTGTTGAGGATTTTTGCATCTATGTTCATCAGTGATATTGGCCTGTAGTTTTCTTTCTTTGTGACCTCTTTGTCTGGTTTTGGTATCAGGGTGATGGTGGCCTCATAGAATGAGTTTGAGAGTGTTCCTCCCTCTGCAATATTTTGGAAGAGTTTGAGAAGGATAGGTGTTAGCTCTTCTCTAAATGTTTGATAGAATTCACCTGTGAAGCCATCTGGTCCTGGGCTTTTGTTTGTTGGAAGGTTTTTAATCACAGTTTCAATTTCAGTGCTTGTGATTGGTCTGTTCATATTTTCTATTTCTTCCTGGTTCAGTCTCGGCAGTTTGTGCATTTCCAAGAATCTGTCCATTTCTTCCAGGTTGTCCATTTTATTGGCATAGAGTTGCTTGTAGTAATCTCTCATGATCTTTTGTATTTCTGCAGTGTCAGTGGTTACTTCTCCTTTTTCATTTCTAATTCTATTGATCTGAGTCTTCTCCCTTTTTCTCTTGATGAGTCTGGCTAATGGTTTATCAATTTTGTTTATCTTCTCAAAGAACCAGCTTTTAGTTTCATTGATTTTTGCTATTGTTTCCTTCATTTCTTTTTCATTTATTTCTGACCTGATCTTTATAATTTCTTTCCTTCTGCTGGCTTTGGGGTTTTTTTGTTCTTCTTTCTCTAATTGCTTTAGGTGCAAGGTTAGGTTGTTTATTCAAGATGTTTCCTGTTTCTTGAGGTAGGCTTGTATTGCTATAAACTTCCCTCTTAGCACTGCTTTTGCTGCGTCCCATAGGTTTTGGGTCGTCGTGTCTCCATTGTCATTTGTTTCTAGGTATTTTTTGATTTCCCCTTTGATTTCTTCAGTAATCACTTCGTTATTAAGTAATGTATTGTGTAGCCTCCATGTGTTTGTATTTTTTACAGATCTTTTCCTGTAATTGATATCTAGTCTCATAGCGTTGTGGTCGGAAAAGATACTTGATACGATTTCAATTTTCTTAAATTTACCAAGGCTTGATTTGTGACCCAAGATATGATCTATCCTGGAGAATGTTCCATGAGCACTTGAGAAAAATGTGTATTCTGTTGTTTTTGGGTGGAATGTCCTATAAATATCAATTAAGTCCATATTGTTTAATGTATCATTTAAAGCTTGTGTTTCCTTATTTATTTTCATTTTGGATGATCTGTCCATTGGTGAAAGTGGGGTGTTAAAGTCCCCTACTATGATTGTGTTGCTGTCAATTTCCCCTTTCATGGCTGTTAGTATTTGCCTTATGTATTGAGGTGCTCCTATGTTGGGTGCATAAATATTTACAATTGTTGTACCTTCCTCTTGGATCGATCCCTTGATCATTATATAGTGTCCTTCTTTGTCTCTTGTAATAGTCTTTATTTTAAAGTCTATTTTGTCTGATATGAGAATTGCTACTCCAGCTTTCTTTTGATTTCCATTTGCATGGAATATCTTTTTCCATCCCCTCACTTTCAGTCTGTATGTGTCTCTAGGTCTGAAGTGGGTCTCTTGTAGACAGCATATATATGGGTCTTGTTTTTGTATCCATTCAGCCAGCCTGTGTCTTTTGGTGGGAGCATTTAATCCATTTACATTCAAGGTAATTATCGATATGTATGTTCCTATTCCCATTTTCTTAAATGTATTGGGTTTGTTATTGTAGGTGTTTTCCTTCTCTTGTGTTTCTTGCCTAGAGAATTTCCTTTAGCATTTGTTGTAAAGCTGGTTTGGTGGTGCTGAACTCTCTCAGCTTTTGCTTGTCTGTAAAGGTTTTAATTTCTCCATCGAATCTGAATGAGATCCTTGCTGGGTAGAGTAATCTTGGTTGTAGGTTTTTCTCCTTCATCACTTTAAGTATATCCTGCCACTCCCTTCTGGCTTGCAGAGTTTCTGCTGAGAGATCAGATGTTAACCTTATGGGGATTCCCTTGTGTGTTATTTGTTTTTTTTCCCTTGCTGCCTTTAATATGTTTTCCTTATATTTAATTTTTGACAGTTTGATTAATATGTGTCTTGGCGTGTTCCTCCTTGGGTTTATCCTGTATGGGACTCTCTGTGCTTCCAGGACTTGATTAACTATTTCCTTTCCCATATTAGGGAAGTTTTCAACTATAATCTCTTCAAATATTTTCTCAGTCCCTTTCTTTTTCTCTTCTTCTTCTGGTACCCCTATAATTCGAATGTTGGCGCGTTTAATGTTGTCCCAGAGGTCCCTGAGACTGTCCTCAGTTCTTTTCATTCTTTTTTCTTTATCCTGCTCTGTAGTAGTTATTTCCACCATTTTATCTTCCAGGTCACTTATCCTTTCTTCTGCCTCAGTTATTCTACTATTGATCCCATCTAGAGTATTTTTAATTTCATTTATTGTGTTTTTCATCATTGCTTGGTTCCTCTTTAGTTGTTCTACATCCTTGTTAAATGTTTCTTGCATTTTGTCTATTCTATTTCCAAGATTTTGGATCATCCTTACTATCATTATTCTGAATTCTTTTTCAGGTAGACTACCTATTTCCTCTTCATTTGTTAAGTCCAGTGTGTTTTGAGCCTGCTCCTTCATCTGCTGTGTGTTTTTCTGTCATCTCATTTTGCCTATCTTACTGTGTTTGGGGTCTCCTTTTCACAGGCTGCAGGTTCGTAGTTCCCGTTGTTTTTGGTATCTGTCCCCAGCGGCTAAGGTTGGTTCAGTGTGTTGTGTAGGCTTCCTGGTGGAGGGAATTAGTGCCTGAGTTCTGGTGGATGAGGCTAGATCTTGTCTTTCTGGTGGGCACGTCCACGTCTGGTGGTGTATTTTGGGGTGTCTGTGGCCTTATTATGATTTTAGGCAGCCTCTCTGCTAATGGATGGGGTTGTGTTCCTGTCTAGCTAGTTGTTTGCCATAGGGTGTCCAGCACTGTAGCTTGCTGGTCGTTGAGTGAAGCTGGGTCTTGATGTTGAGATGGAGATCTCTGGGAGATTTTTGCCGTTTGGTATTACGTGGAGCTGGGAGGTCTCTTGTGGACCAGTGTTCTGAAGTTGGCTCTCCCACCTCAGAGGCACGGCCCTGATGCCTGGCTGGAGCACCAAGAGCCTTTCATCCGCACGGCTCAGAGTAAAAGGGAGAAAAAATAGAAAGAAAGAAAGAAAGAGGCTATAATATAGTGAAGTAAAATAAAGCTATTGTAAAGTAAAGCTATACAGACAAAATCTCACCCAGAAGCATATACATATACACTCACAAAAAAAAGGAAAAGGGGAAAAATTAATATCTCCTGCTCCCAAAGTCCACCTCCTGAATTTGGGATGATTCGTTGTCTATTCAGGTGTTCAACAGATGCAGGCACTTCAAGTTGTTTGTGGAGCTTTAATCCGCTGCTTCTGAGGCTGCTGGGAGAGATTTCCCCTTCTCTTCCCTGTTCGCACAGCTCCTGGGGTTCAGCTTTGGGTTTGGACCTGCCTCTGCGTGTAGGTCGCCTGAGGGCGTCTGTTCCCCGCCCAGACAGGACGGGGTTAAAGGAGCAGCTGCTTCGGGGGCTCTGGCTCACCCAGGCCGCGGGGAGGGAGGGGTACGGAGGAGGCGGGGCGAGCCTGCGGCGGCCGAGGCCGGCGTGACGTTGCACCAGCCTGAGGCGCGCAGTGCGTTCTCCCGGGGATGTTGTCCCCGGATCCCGGGGCCCTGGCAGTGGCGGGCTGCACAGGCCACCGGGAGGGGCAGTGTGGAGAGTGACCTGTGCTCACAAACAGGCTTTTTGGAGGCGGCAGCAGCAGCCCCAGCGTCTCACGCCCGTCTCTGGCGTCTGCGCTGATCGCCGCGGCTCGCACCCTTCTCTGGAGTTCGTTTAGGCGGCGCTCTGAATCCCCTCTCCTTGCACGCAGCGAAACAAAGAGGCAAGAAAAAGTCTCTTGCTTCTTCGGCAGCTGCAGACCTTTTCCCGGTCTCCCTCCCGGCCAGCTGTGGTGCGCCAACCCCTTCAGGCTGTGTTCACGCCGCCAACCCCAGTCCTCTCCCTGCGATCCGACCGCAGCCCGAGCCTCAGCTCCCAGCCCCGCCCGCCCCGCCGGGGGAGCAGACAAGCCTCTCGGGCTGGTGAGTGCTGGTCGGCACTGATCCTCCGTGCGGGAACCTCTCCGCTTTGCCCTCCGCACCCCTGTGGCTGCGCTCTCCTCCGTGGCTCCGAAGCTCCCCCCTCCATCACCCGCAGTCTCTGTCCACGAAGGGGCTTCCTAGTGCGTGGAAACCTTTCCTCCTTCACAGCTCCCTCCCACTGGTGCAGGTGCCGTCCCTATTCTTTTGTCTCTGTTATTTCTTTTTTCTTTTGCCCTACCCAAGTACGGGGGGAGTTTCTTGCGTTTTTGGAGGTCGGACGTTTTCTGCCAGCGTTCAGTAGGTGTTCTGTAGGAGCAGTTCCACGTGTAGATGTATTTCTACTGTATCTGTGGGAAGGAAGGTGATCTCCGCGTCTTACTCTTCCGCCATCTTCTTCAATCCATATCCTGTATACTTTAAATAATCTCTACATTATTTATAATACCTGATACAATGTAAATACTATATAAATAGTTTTAAATACGATGCAAATGCTATGTAAATAATCTGGAGCACAACAAATTCAAATTTTGTTTCTTGGAATTTTCTGGAATTTTTGGGGGGAGTACTTTTGATCTGCAGTTGGTTGAATCTGAGGATGTGGAACCTGCAGATACAGAGGGTGACTGTGTAACTTTTCCCCAGCCCTTTCCTGTCCCTCTTAAGGCAAGGAACAATTATGTAAATAGACAGTCAAGACAACTCAACTGTCACAGAGTTCCCTAAGGTTGATATGCAAAATAAGACCTAACACGAGTCTAGTAATGACTCTTTCTTCCCCCAGCAGGCTTGTACTTTCCTTGGCAAGGAAATGGATCATTTGACTTTCTAAAATGCCTCCATAATCCCTAGCACAGCGTTGGCCCTGTCATCAGCCTTAAATAAAAACCTGATTCACTGATTTATCGATATAATAAGAAGCCGAGTTAATGTGTGCATGGGTGACGGAGGCGAGCATAACTGAGCAAAGATGCCCCAGGAAGAGACACTTCATGTGAACTCACGTTACAAAGGTAGGCACTAATGATAAAATTCTCTTAATGCCATTTCCTTAATTTTTTTGCTTGCAAATTGGATATTTTTTTAACGTATTTTCACTGCCACTCCATACTGTTTGTCCTGTGCTGTAAACAGCGCTCTAGCTCAGCCTCACTCTGAGCCTTACAACCAACTGATGTCCCAGAGCAGTGCAGGCAGGAAGGGGGCTGGCAGCACCTCTCAGGCACGCAGGCAAGGGCAGGGAGTTTGGAAGCTGTTGGAAGGGCTGGGGTGAAGAACCTGATGACAGTGTCTAGTGCTTCTCATGTTATAGATACAGCAAGGACTGGAAATCTGCTTCCTAAGCATCAAGTGCTTCAGGAGTGTCTCCCTCAAAGCACCATTTTGCTACTGTGACATTTAAGACACATTTTGAACTTGAGAATACATTCAGTAATTTAATTCAGAGGAGTGTATGCTGGCGTACGCACACAGCTCAAATCCTGGTGCCAAATGAAACTCAGACAGTTCTTCAGCTAAGCCTCTTGCCTCTGCAGACCACCAAGACACATTTCTATGGCCCCAAGAAACTAAATAACTTGTTAATGTAATCCTCTGTACAGACCACCTAGAAGAACACCAAACTTTCATTGTATGTATGTATATGTGTGCATATACCTGCATACACATATGTATACACATGCATGTATACATCTACACACCTGCACACATATGTATATACATGCATACATATATATACTGTATATATTATATTTTATAGATATTTATATAAAATCCTCTCATATTTTCTTGTTTTATTTTCAGAAAGTAAAAGTCCCATTGCCAGCCTTCATCACTGACAAAAGAAACTCACTTTGAAGTGTAGTTTTAGGTACAATGGAAGTGCCCTCAGCTCTCTTAAAAAAGTTCTTTAACAGAAGCAAATGTTTTATTTACAAATGTACATGTCTTAAAATATAGAGCTGAGGCTGTAATTTTTAACTCCTTTGTACAAAAGAAAAATGAGTGCTGAAAATGAATGCCCTGGGTCGGGGAGAGCAAAACTGCAAAGCACTGGGGTCTTGAGGTCACTGGCTACCATAGCACAGTGTGGAGGAGGATGGAATGTCCCCAAGGGGACAAAGGAGTTTAAAGAAAAGAGAGATCAGAGCTTCTGAACAGCAGCTGCCTGTTCATATTGGGCTAATTGAGAAAATGTAAGTTCTCAGAAATAGACAGCACTATATAATGCAGTCTTATTTAAATAATTTTCCTTAAGTGTGTTTGCCTTCTACTAATGCCATAGTTATATTGTTTATCTCCTTTGTCCACTGTTTTCAGACAAAAAATATTTTAGTGACTGACACTTTGATTTCCGTGTGCACAATAAATATTTAGATGTTGGTCACTCCTCTGTAACAAATTCTGCAAATGAAGTGAAAAATCTTAATTCCCTGGTAGTGCTGCCAGAAAATGTATCCGTTTGTTTGTTTGCATTGAGAAACCAGGGCCGCTTCTCTCTTTCCCTCCCTCTGCCCATCTTCCCATCAACTCTCAGTCCCTATCTTTATAAATAACTGCTGCTAAGGGCCAGGAGACTTGAAGAACAAAACACAGAATAAGAAAGCAAAGACATAAAACTGCTGTAGGGCCTCCGCTCTCTCTGCTTCAACAAACATCTCAGCGGGTAGATGGAGTTGCATGCAGGGAACTTGGTTATAAAATCTTGCTCCAACTCTGTTTCCAGGGATCTTATTGTTCTCCCTTCTCTCCTCTCTTCATCTCTCTTCTTGCTTTTCTCTCCTTCTGTGTCTCAGATGGCCTGTGTCTCTGTCTGTCTCCTGTGGTTCTCAATCTGTCTCTCAACTTCAAACTCTCAGCTTGTTCAGCTGGAAACTTTTAACCCACAACGTCTGGAATTGACTTCTGTCTTAGCAATACCTCTGGAGTTTTGAGATCAACTCCAGGGGCACAATAATAGAAAAAGAGACATGAGTGAGCCCAAACACTTTCTAGCAATGTTCTTTACGTTATTTTTATTTTTTTCCCCATGGTATGAACTAAGAAATGGAATACATATAGAGAATACTAAAAAACTGATTATGTGTTTGCATTAAAATCGGTATTTAATGTCCCACAAAATACAAAATCCATCCATAGTTATGACAAATTCAGCCTTTCTGGCCAGAATCCAGGAGGTCCCCTCTCTCCTCTGTGTGACACCACCCAGATGCTACCACCCTCTCTGCACAGACTGGGTTGGGGGCCTTGACATCTGTGACCTGACATTCACAGCCCAATGGCTCAGAGCATCTGTGAGCAAATCATCCTTCTGTTACTGCACTCTGAAATTTTTTAAAGGATGATCATTTTGCAAATCCTTGTAGAATTACTCCACTTTGAAGAATAATTCTGGTAGCGATGTGTCTAAGTGATTTATTTTCTACTTCATTTTAAATATTCTCACAATCATTTTCTCTCCCTTTACTTTCTGTTTTTCCACTTTCATATTTTTTAGCTCTTAAGTCTCCCTTATCCTTAATTCCATCTTGAATGACAGTTTAAGGTTTAGATCTCATTGCTTTTTATCATTTTGCTTAATTTTTAAATTTTTACTGCTTCTATACTAATGTTTTTAGGATTTGGTTTTAGCCTTTATTCTAAATTGAATCTACATTATCTGAAATTCAAGAGTTTAGCTTTAATGTTGAACTTTCTTATTCTCAACTCTGCTGTGTTTATGAGAATATGAGTTAATAACATATTCATTTGTTTAACTTTTCTTCAGTTAACATTTTATGTTCTTACAACTTTTTAGAACTTATTTTCCCAATTGCTCTTCTCCTCTCATTCTTTTCTATATCTTTTCACAATATTTGGTGAGAACCTTGGTCCACTTGTGCACAAAATTGCATAATGAGTCAAAAAATAGGGGAAGGTGCAAGTTTTACTTTGAGAGTTGTCTTTATTCTTACTTCTTTGCTTTTCCAAACAGATCTCCTAGACTCTACACCTCATGATAATAAATGTTAAAAAGCAAACTGAAGACACCCAGTTTAACCTATATGTTAACCCTTAAAAATTTTATTTATTTCCAGGTAGGCTTTCCTTCAAAAAATCTCTGACCATCCAAGCCTTATGCAGAAGGAAGTACATCTTAACATTTACATCTCTGCACATATTATACACATGTACCATGAGCCTGGAAGTTTCTGCCAATTCAAACCTCAGGCAAGGCCCTCAATTTGTTCCTCCTGGCCTGAAATCTGAAGAAACCAAGTGATAGTAAACCTGGTGGTTACTTACAATTAGTAATATGGTAGAGGAACCACAGACAAATTCTAGTTGCACTTGTAGGCTCAATACATTTTTCTGGGTTGTGTCAATTCCCTTCTCAGAAGAGTCACCCAAGAGTCTTCCCTGTGTTGGAATCCATTGACTCTTTTTCACTAATTAGGAGCGTTAAGGCGAAGCTTCCAATGAGAACTTTATCCAAATTCTGGGAGACCGGTGTCTTATTTTTATTGGGAACTATATTGGACAATCCCAGGATGAAAAATATGTCAGAACCTAAAGAGAGAGAAACATTTCACTTTAGGCCTTGCTTTTTGGCTCTCTTTAGGAAAATTCTGAGATCAAAGCTGGCTGGACATGTTCATCCTAAAGGACCACTGAATGTTATTCTGGGGAGAATAGAATTTCTGAAAGACAATTAATGTACCAGGGTCTAGACAATAATCAAATTATTTCCGATTTTCTGCACTTTGTCTCTCCTGTTGAACCTACTCTGTAGTCATGCTTTACCACGGAGTTGACCTGAATTTCTATAATGACCAATGGCATGGAACTTCTTTTCATGTGCTTCTTGACCATTAATGTATCTTCTTTAATGAAGTGTCTGTTCAAATATTTTGCACATTTTTGAGTTTTTTGGTCTTGTTATTGAGTTGTAAGAGTCTTTAATACATTCTTAACACAAGCGATTTGCTAGATAGATATTTTGAAAATATATTTTCCAATCGTGGCTTTTCAGTTTCTTAAAAATCCAGAGAGGCTATGTATTTTGGTCATGATCACACAACAACCCAGCCTGATTCTAATTTCACCATTATTTCCAATAAGCAGTAATACAGGCAGAGTTTCCTCCGCAGAAACTTCAATGAATATTTAAGAAACATACCACAGATAAGGAGCTTATAGTAGGGGGACAGGAATCTGTAATCACCATGTTGCTTTTTAAGAAGAAACCCCTTGGCAATTTCCCATGTGAGAAGACTACCAGCCTCAAGTATTAATAGTAATCTCTTTGTTTTTTAAATAGTTTATAATGTAATGAATAAATCTTTCTCTCTTTTTAAAAAAAAGCCCTCAATGTGCTAAAATATTGACTCTATATGTAAACAAATTTAAGCTTTAATAGGATGCAAAAAATAGCTTTACAAAAATTTCAGTGGCTAGTGTCTATGAATAGTAGTTTATACATAAGCCCAGAATTTTGCTGAATTAACAGAACCACTCATTCAAGACCATAACAATGACCTTGAAGTTATTCTCATTTCCACAAGAATATACGTTCTAATAGAACATCCCCAATCCATGAAGAATGTTGATATATTTGTGCTGACCCATTTAAATTCTTCCACTTCATTTCCCCTGAATTAACTGGCAGGGTGTCAAAGGGGATACAAAGTGACCTATACTTGGATTCAATCTACACCTTTGGCCTAATGCTTCAAACCAATTTACTGGATTTTTTTTCCTCTAAAAACTAAATTTGTTAGAATGTTTCCTAATGATCTAAAAGAACTACTTATATTCACAGTAACTAATTTATTTAAGACAGTACCAAAATCACTGGGAAGAATGATATTTCCTTAATAATTAACTTTAAGGGACGTTGGAACTTATTATTTACCAAGAAGTTGTCACATTACAAGGAGAAGATTTTATAATATATACATAGTTTCCCAAGTGAGACAAATGCATATTCTTTCAATTTTATAGATCCAAGTTGCTTTCTAAGTTCCTGCAATGCTCTCTAATTTTATAAAGTTTTCTTTTAAAACCTTAAAAAAAATCACCTGGGGTAGATTTCCTAACCCAAGAACTGATCAAGGAGTTCCGTGAACTGGGGGCTTTGATGCTTGGCTGGTCGTTTCTTTCTATCGGCAGTATTGGCATGGTTCCAGATGCCTGGTCGCAAAGGATAGCTCACTGCAGATTTTTAAAGGGCAACTCATTACTTCCTTCTATCAAAACTGTAGACTTGTTAATTTATTATACAGTCTGTCAAAAGTGCATGCCACTGTTCTCCTTGATAAATGGCCCACTGGGTCTTCTCAAGCTTATGGGTCATTAGAACTACATGCAGACTTTGGACATGGCTATTCCTCAAATGACCCCAATTCTACTTTTTTGTTTAATTATAAGTTTTCATTTTTATCAAAATTATCTATGCCTACGTTTTAAGTATTTTCATAATGTTGTTATATAGAACTGTAATTTCCCTAATCAATTCCATTTCCTTCTCTCCATAATCAGCCACATTCAATTATTTCTTCTTTTATTGGGTGTGTGTTTGCAATGTTTTATATTTTAATCTTGGTATTGGGTATGTAGCTTGTTTTTAACTTTCCCTGCCTCTGTGAATTTAGGTGAAATGGTTACTTATGCGGTCTTGAAGTGGTGATCTTCTGTGGGGTCGTCTCTCTACAGACTGTGTGTGTGCCCAGTGTCCTCAGTGGCAGAGCTGTATTTGATGTGGACACAAGTCATATCTTTCCTCAGGGTTTCCTGGCAGCTCTCGCCTTGGTAGGGGACAGAGCTGATGCTGGAGTGCCTACAGCTGGTGCCAGGTGTGAGGCCAGACTTCCCTTCCGCTCCGTGGTTGTCACTGCTGTATTGGAGGTGGCATCTGACCCCATGCTACTGGAGCAGAAGCCCTGAGGGTCGGCTCTGAGCTGGTTCTCTTCCCTTTAAGGCTGTGTTTCTCCCTGTCCCCGCACCAGAGGGCAGGAGTACTGAAGCAAGTGGGGCCCCTGTGGGCTCTCAGCTTGCGTAGGCCATAGACAGAGGTCTGATGCACTGCCTGTGTGGGCACCCGCAGCGACGCAGCCTCAGGTGCAAGTCGCCTTTGTTCCTCACAGCCAGTCCCTGCCCCCAGCTTCCACCACACCCCAGCCTCGCCCCCGCTGCCATTGTGAAATTGTTCCTCAGAGCAGGTGAGGCCCATGTGGCTCTCAGCGTGTGTCGCAGCGTGAGCTGTGGTGGAGTGGCCACTGTCAGAGATCTGGGCTACTTCTGAGATGCTGCTTGAGCAAACGCCACCAGTAGGTGCTGCTGCCCCACCCAGGCTCTGCCCCAGGGCCAGGTGGCCTCTGAGTCCCCCAGCTGCGTCCTTTCCCTGACAGCGGCCGCCCCAGACCCACTGCTGTGCTGTGACGCAGAGCGAGTGGGGCTGGGGCATTTGCTTGGCTCAGGCGCACAGCACGGTGGTCACAGGGAGTCCAGCAGGCCCTAGAGCAGACCTCTCTGTGCCCTGCCTTGGACTCGCGAGCGGCGTCCTTCGGTTAGTCTCCACGGTCCTCCAACTAGTCAAGGTGGCTTTTCTCCCCCGCCCAGGTTCCCAGGACTGGGGTGCCCAATCTGTGGCTCGTACTGCTCCCTCCCCAGGGCAGGTGTCTGCGCATGCAACCTCCCTTTTCCTCTGAGTCCCCTCCCAGGGGCACAGGCCTCATGCCTATCACTTTTCTTCCCCTCTCCCTGACTGTGTATCTTTCTTACAGCCTTGGTTGTACTGGGGTACTTGCCAGTTTCCAGTTAGTAGTCAGTGAGAACTGTTCCACATGTAGACGTATGTTTGATGTGTTTGTGATGTGAGGTGAGCTCCATGTCCTCTAAGTCCACCATCTTGATATGAACCCCCTCACACTCAATTATTTCCAACCTGACATTTTTTAAAAATTACTTTAACATCGTTAAATAACATGCTTACAACTTCTTGATTATTCAATTTTAGTTTTTTTGCCAAATAACTTTGTGGGGTTTTTTTAACATCTTTATTGGAGTATAATTGCTTTACAATGGTGTGTTAGTTTCTGCTGTATAACAAAGTTTTTTTCAAAAGAATACCCATTGCAAAGGATGAAGACGAATCTTTATCTCCTCTGCATCCCTCTATACTTGCCTCTTCCTCATCTTCCTACACTCCTAGTATAGCTATAATTTAAAATAGATCATTATTCAACTTTTCCATTTATAGGACTGTGTGAACACTGGTCTCAACTGATAACTCTTTGTTTTTCCTGGAGTTAATTGTACAACTGTTTAATTTTCTAGGTAATTATCACAAATTTACCCCTTAACTTTCTCCCAATCCTGTATCTCCCCTTGGTAAATAACAAGTGAATAAGATAGTCTGTCAATTTCATCTTCTTTAAGAAATATCTCCTGGAGTTATCTGAGGTGTTATCATATGGATGCTTGCTAAGCCTTCATCCCCTCCTAGAGATTTCCTTTTTCTCTCCTCTCTGTTGGTTTTCCTATTTCTTTTATCCTATACCTTCTTTCACTCGTGGGTTACTTCCTTAATTTGGTAGAGGATATTTTCCAGTGTCTTCCAAGAGAGGATACATTGAAAGTAAATTTTTGAAAACTTAAATACCTAAGAGTATCTTTATTTTTTTCATGCTCAATTGATAATTTGCCTGAGTATAGATTCATATGTTAGAAATCATTTCTTTCAAAATTTTGTTTTCTAGCTTCCAGTGTCATAGAAAACCCATAAGATTCCTGATCATTTGTTTGTAATATTGATTTTAATTTTTCTAGGACAACATTATCATCCAATAGGAATTTCTGTGACCCATAAATTTTAGCCACACATGTAATTTTAAATGTTTTAGTAACCCCATTTAAAACATTTTTTAAAAGATGAAATATAATATTTTATTCAATCAAATATATCCAGAATATTACCATCTTAACAAGTAATAATATAAAATATAATGAATTTTACAATCTTTTTGTTTAATCTAAATCTTCTAAATCTGCAAAATCTGCATTGGTAACATGTCTCAGTTTGGACTAGCAACATGTCAAGTGCTCAGTTGCCACATGTGGGTAGTGGCTACTTACGGGACAATGCAATTCAAGAAGGATTTAGGATATTTTCTTTACCTCTGGTGTTCCAATATGTCTTACTGATTTGCCTTGGTGAGGGCCAAATTGTGCCCATTTTTCTAAGCAGTCACTGGGCCTATTTGCTAGACAACTTATGTGTATCAATTCTGGGAAAATTCTTTAAATTATTGCTTTCAGCCTGAACCAAGATAGCGGAGTATAAGGACATGCTCTCACTCCCTCTTGTGAGAACACCAGAATCACAACTAGCTGCTGGAAAATCATCAACAGGAGGACACTGGAACTCACCAAAAAAGATACCCCATATCAAAAGACAAAGGAGAAGCCACAATGAGAAGGTAGGAGGGGTGCAATCGCAGTAAAATCAAATCCCGTAACTGCTGGGTGGGTGACTCATAGACTGGAGAACACTTATACCACAAAAGTCCACCCACTGGAGTGAAGGTTCTGAGCCCCACATCAGCCTTCCCAACCTGGGGGTCCAGCAATGAGAGGAGGAATTCCTAGAGAATCAGACTTTGAAGCCTAGTGGGATTTGATTGCAGGACTTCGACAGGACTGGGGGAAACAGAGACTTCACTCTTAGAGGGCACACACAGCAGTGTGCACATCGGGACCCACGGGAAGGAGCAGTGACCCCAGGGGAGACTGAACCAGACCTACCTGCTAGTGTTGAAGGGTCGCCTGCAGAGGCTGGGGGTGGCTGTGGCTCACCGTGAGGACAAGGACACTGGCAGCAGAAGTTCCGGGAAGTACTCCTTGGCGTGAGCCCTGCCAGAGTCCACCATTAGCCCCACCAAAGAGCCCAGGTAGGCTCCAGTGTTGGGTTGCCTTGGGCCAAACAATGAACCAGGAGGGAACCCAGCCCCACCCATGAGCAGTCAAGGGGATTAAAGTTTTACTGAGCTCTGCCCACCAGAGCAACAGTCAGCTCTACCCACCACAGGTCCCTCCCATCAGGAAACTTGCACAAGCCTCTTAGATAGCCACATCCACCAGAGGGCAGACAGCAGAAGCAAGAAGAACTACAATCCTGCAGCCTGTGGAAGGAAAACCACATTCACAGAAAGATAGACAAGATGAAAAGGCAGAGGGCTATGTACCAGATGAAGGAACAAGATAAAACCCCAGAAAAACAACTAAATGAAGTGGCGATAGGCAACCTTCCAGAAAAAGAATTCAGAATAATGATAGTGAAGATGATACAGGACCTCAGAAAAAGAATGGAGGCAAAGATTGAGAAGATGCAAGAAATGTTTAACAAAGACCTAGAAGAACTAAAGAACAAACAAACAGGGATGAACAATACAGTAACTGAAATGAAAACTACACTAGAAGGAATCAATAGCAGAATAACTGAGGTAGAAGAACAGATAAGTGACCTGGAAGACAGAATGGTGGAATTCACTGCTGCAGAACAGAATAAAGAAAAAAGAATGAAAAGAAATAAAGACAGCCTAAGAGACCTCTGGGACAACATTAAACACAACAACATTCGCATTACAGGGATCTCAGAAGGAGAAGAGAGAGAGAAAGGACCCGAGAAAATATTTGAAGAGATTATAATCGAAAACTTCCCTAACGTGGGAAAGGAAATAGCCACTCAAGTCCAGGAAGCGAGTGAGTCACATACAGGATAAACCCAAGGAGAAACACGCAGAGACACATAGTAATCAAACTGGCAAAAATTAAAGACAAAGAAAAATTATTGAAAGCAGCAAGGGAAAAACGACAAATAACATACAAGGGAACTCCCACAAGGTTAGCAGCTGATTTCTCAGCAGAAACTCTACAAGCCAGAAGGGAGTGGCATGATATACTTAAAGTGATGAAAGGGAAGAACCTACAACCAAGATTACTCTACCCAGCAAGGATCTCATTCAGATTCAATGGAAAAATCAAAAGCTTTACAGATAATCAAAAGTTAAGAGAATTCAGCGCCACCAAACCAGGTCTACAACAAATGCTAAAGGAACTTCTCTAAGTGGAAAACACAAGAGAAGAAAAAGACCTACAAAAACAAACCCAAAACAATTAAGAAAATGGTCATAGGAACATACATATCGATAATTACCTTAAATGTGAATGGATTAAATGTTCCAACCAAAAGACATAGGCTTGCTGAACGCATACAAAAACAAGACCCATATATATTCTGCCTACAAGAGACCCACTTCAGACCTAGGGACACATACAGACTGAAAGTGAGGGGATGGAAAAAGATATTCCATGCAAATGGAAATCAAAAGAAAGCTGGAGTAGCAATACTCATATCAGGTAAAATAGACTTTAAAATAAAGAATGTTACAAGAGACAAGCAAGGACACTACATAATGATCAAGGGATCAATCCAAGAAAAAGATATAACAATTATAAATATATATGCACCCAACATAGGAGCACCTCAATACATAAGGCGACTGCTAACAACTATAAAAGAGGAAATCGTCAGTAACACAGTATTAGTGGGGGACTTTAACACCTCACTTACACCGATGGACAGATCATCCAAAATGAAAATAAATAAGGAAACAGAAGCTTTAAATGACACAATAGACCAGATAGATTTAATTGATATATATAGGACATTCCATCCAAAAACAGCAGATTACACTTTCTTCTCAAGTGTGCACAGAACATTCTCCAGGATAAATCACATCATGGGTCACAAATCAAGCCTCAGTAAATTTAAGAAAATTGAAATCATATCAAGCATCTTTTCTGACTACAATGCCATGAGATTAGAAATGAATTACAGGGAAAAAAACGTAAAAAACACAAACACATGGAGGCTAAACAATACGTTACTAAATAACCAAGAGATCACTGAAGAAATCAAAGAGGAAATCAAAAAATACCTAGAGACAAATGACAATGAAAACACGATGATCCAAAACCTATGGGATGCAGCAAAAGCAGTTCTAAGAAGGAAGTTTATAGCTATACAAGCCTACCTTAAGAAAGAAGAAAAATCTCAAATAAACAATCTAACCTTACACTGGAAGGAACTAGAGAAAGAAGAACAAACAAAACCCAAAATTAGCAGAAGGAAAGAAATCATAAAGATCAGAGCAGAAATAAATGAAATAGAAACAAAGAAAACAATAGCAAAGATCAATAAAACTAAAAGCTGGTTCTTTGAGAAGATAACAAAATTGATAAACCATTAGCCAGACTCATCAAGAAAAAGAAGGACAGGACTCAAATCAATAAAATTAGAAATGAAAAAGGAGAAGTTACAACAGACACCGCAGAAATACAAAGCATCCTAAGAGACTACTACAAGCAACTCTATGCCAATAAAATGGACAACCTGGAAGAAATGGACAAATTCTTAGAAAGGTATGACCTTCCAAGACTGAACCAGGAAGAGATAGAAAATATGAACAGACCAATCACAAGTAATGAAATTGAAACTGTGATTAAAAATCTTCCAACAAACAAAAGTCCAGGACCAGATGGCTTCACAGATGAATTCTATCAAGCATTTGGAGAAGAGCTAACATCCATCCTTCTCAAACTCTTCCAAGAAATTGCGGAAGAAGGAACACTCCTAAACTCATTATATGAGGGAACCATCACCCTGATGCCAAAACCAGACAAAGATACTACCAAATAAGAAAATTACAGACCAATATCACTGATGAATATAGATGCAAAAATCCTCAACAAAATACTAGCAAACAGAATCCAACAGCACATCAAAAGGATCATACACCATGATCAAGTGGGGTTTATCCCAGGAATGCAAGGATTCTTCAATACACACAAATCAATCAATCTGATACACCATATTAACAAACTGAAGGATAAAACCATATGATCATCTCAGTAGATGTAGAAAAAGCTTTTGACAAAATTCAACACGCATTTATGATAAAAACCCTCCAGAAAGTAAGCATAGAGGGAACTTACCTCAACATAATTAAGGCCGCATTTGACAAACCCACAGCCAACATCATTCTCAATGGTGAAAAACTGAAACCATTTCCAGTAAGATCAGGAACAAGACAAGGTTGCCCACCGTCACCACTATTATTCAACATAGTTTTGGAAGTTTTAGCCCCAGCTATCAGAGAAGAAAAAGAAATAAAAGGAATCCCAATTGGAAAAGACAAAGTAAAACTGTCACTGTTTGCAGATGACATGATACTATACACAGAGAATCCTAAAGATGCTACCAGAAAACTACTAGAGCTAATCAGTGAATTTGATAAAGTAGCAGGATACACAATTAATGCACAGAAATCTCTTGCATTCCTGTATATTAATGATGAAAAATCTGAAAGAGAAATTAAGGAAACACTCCCATTTACCACTACAACAAAAAGAATAAAATACCTAGGAATAAACCTACCTAGGGAGACAAAAGACCTGTATGCAGAAAACTGTAAGTCACTGATGAAAAAAATTAAAGATGATACCAACAGATGGAAAGATATACCATGTTCTTGGATCGGAAGAATTAATATTGTGAAAATGACTCTACTACCCAAAGCAATCTACAGATTCAATGCAATCCCTATCAAATTACCAATGGCATTTTTTATGGAACTAGAACAAAAAATCTTAAAATTTGTATGGAGACACAAAAGACCCCGAATAGCCAAAGCAGTCTTGAGGGAAAAAAACGGAGCTGGAGGAATCAGACTCCCTGACTTCAGACTATACTACAAAGCTACAGTAGTCAAGACAATATGGTACTGGCACAAAAACAGAAACAGAGATCAATGGAACAAGATAGAAAGCCCAGAGATAAACCCACGCACCTATGGTCAACCAATCTATGGCAAAGGAGGCAAGGCTATACAATGGAGAAAAGACAGTCTCTTCAATAAGTGGTGCTGGGAAAACTGGACAGCTACATGTGAAAGAATGAAATTAGAACACTCCCTAACACCATACACAAAAATAAACTCAAAATGTGTTAGAGACCTAAATGTTAAGACTGGACACTATAAAACTCTTAGAGGAAAACATAGGAAGAACACTCTTTGACATAAATCACAGCAAAATCTTTTTTGATCCACCTCCTAGAGTAATGGAAATAAAAACAAAAATAAACAAGTGGGACCTAATGAAACTTCAAAGCTTTTGCACAGCAAAGGAAACCATAAACAGGACGAAAAGACAACCCTCAGAATGGGAGAAAATATTTGCAAACGAATCAATGGACAAAGGATTAATCTCCAAAATATATAAACAGCTCATGCAGCTCAATATTAAAAAAACAGCCCAATCCAAAAATGGGCAGAAGACCTAAATAGACATTTCTCCAAAGAAGACATACAGATGGCCAAGAGGCACATGAAAAGCTGCTCAACCTCACTGATTATTAGAGAAATGCAAATCAAAACTGCAATGAGGTATCACCTCACACCAGTTAGAATGGGCATCATCAGAAAATCTACAAACAACAAATGCTGGAGAAGGTGTGGAGAAAAGGGAACCCTCTTGCACTGTTGGTGGGAATGTAAATTGATACAGCCACTATGGAGAATAGTATGGAGGTTCCTTAAAAAACTAAAAATAGAATTACCATATGACCCAGCTATCCCACTACTGGCCATATACCCTGAGAAAACCAAAATTCATAAAGACACTTGCACCCAAATGTTCATTGCAGCACTGTTTACAATAGCCAGGTCATGGAAGTAACCTAAATGCTCATTGACAGAGGAATGGATAAAGAAGACATGGTACATATATACAATGGAATATTACTCTGCCATAAAAAAGAATGAAATTGGGTCATTTGTTGAGACGTGGATGGATCTAGAGACTGTCATACAGAGTGAAGTAAGTCAGAAAGAGAAAAACAAATATCGTATATTAACGCATATATGCAGAACCTAGAAAAATGGTACAGGTGAACCGGTTTGCAGGGCAGAAATTGAGACACAGATGTAGAGAACAAACATATGGACACCAAAGGGGGAAAGCAGCGGGGGGTTTGAGGTGGTGATGTGGTGAATTGGGCGATTGGGATTGACATGTATACACTGATGTGTATAAAATTGATGACTAATAAGAACCTGCTGTATAAAAAAATAAATAAAATAAAATTCAAAAATTAAAAAAATGATTATTGCCTTCATAATACTTCTTTCCTTCCATTTCATGCATTGTCTTTTTCTGAAACTTATTTAGATAATGTATTTGCTGTGCTGGTCCTCTAACTTATTTTTTTCTTTTTCTTAGTTCTGCTTTCTGGGAAATTAATTTTATTTTTTAACACTTCCTGTTGCATTCCTATTCTTTTCTGCTATCATATGTTTAATTTTGAGAAGCTCTTTGTTTCCTACACAGCCATTTTTAACTGCATCTGTTCTTGTCTCATGATGATAGTATCTTCTTTAGCTTTCTAAGGATGTTCACAATGGTATTTTTTAAATCATCTCCTTTTTGTATTGTCTGTTTCCTCCAGATTTCTTTTTTCCCTTCTTCATTTGTTTAATCTCTATTTTTTGTTTATGTAAGAGGCTTACCTCATTTATCCGGCAACTCTCAGTTGTCTGTTCTTGTTTAAGAGTGTAAGAAATAGAGTTGATTCATTGAGTATATGGGTTAAGTCCCTCAAGCATTAACTTTATTGTAAGGAGAGCAGACAGAACCATTTCATTGGAGAATTAGTATGTCAACACCTTTAGAGCTTTCCACTTGAATTGATCAGACTCTCCAGAGAAGATTCTTCTCTTCTCCTGTTCTAAGAATAAAAGACTGGCTATTAAATTCTAGGAGCCAAGTAAGCAAATAAGACTAGAGATTATCAGCATCATATGTGCCTATGTTCACTTAATCAAACTGTGTTCAGTATAGGATCTCCATTTTTAATTTCAACTGGTGTTCCCCATTTCAATAACCCTCTATTTTACCCACTAATGAAAATAAATCTTTAGTATTCTGCAGGAGTAGGGGAAGCTGTGTTATTTTTTCACTCTTTAGAAGTTCATTTACTGTATTATAATTTGACATGGTACCATAAACATATATTGAGAAATGCTTTTAAAAGAGCAATGTTGTTAGTTCCAACAGTGTTATTAGTTTTCCAGCACTGTGTAAAAGTTTGTAATTTAGAAAACTAATAGGGAGCAGAATTGTTTTCAAAAATATTTCTGCATCAAAGTACACTATCTCTCCAGGATCCTTTGTCTAATCAGATAGAAATAACCTAGCCAACCACAACTAGCTAGTGTGAAGTCTGTACTACCTCTGAACTTTAAGTTTAGCAGGTTTAGATCTCACAAAGCTGCCTCTCTCTCCTACCCCACTATCAATGCCCACCCACTTGAAGTATGTGGTTAGGAAATACTGCCATCGCCATCAGGCGGTAGGTCTTGGTATCATTCCTGATGTCTCAGCTACAAATTGCATGTTGTGAAGGAGATGCAAGGTTTATCCATTAACGTTTCTATTCATATTATTATGAAATGAAATGTTTTTATTGAAGAGTCTAAATATTTTAATATGTCATAGTAAGGAATACAATTCCCATTTAAGTGAGCGTTTTTCTTTGAAAAGGAATTTCTAAGGGAAACATGACATCCTTCTTATTAATCTTTGTTATCAAAAACAGCTTAATCTAACCCTGTTCTTTATGCTTATATAGAATACTTTATCTAACACTTTTTGAATTCTAAGTTTCAAAGCAAGATAGGTTGTAAATATTTACATATGACTTTTTATCCTCCAAGTACTTCTGCCTCACAAGCCTGAAAGATTTTTAAAAATATCTCCACATCCCCTGGTACTTTGTTTCTGCTGGCTACTATACTCCTCTGATGCGTTAGTGATATCTAGGTAAATTTTCCTATACCTCATTAGAACAAGAGAGACCATGCCAGGAACCAAAATCTAGATCAGTCAAAAGCCATTCTGAGAATAAGTGAATCTCTATTCAGCAATAAAAATGAGCAAACTATCGATGCACACAACTTAGATAGATCTCCAGGACGTTATGTTGAATGCAAAAAGCTGCACCCAAAAGGTCATATCCTGTATGATTCCGTTTCTATGACATTCCCAAACTAACAAAATTATAGAGATGAGAAATGATTCATAATTGTCAGGGGTGGGATTAGGGTTGGTGAACAGAAGGAGATGTGTGTGACTAAGAGGTAGGTCTTTTGTAGTGATGGAAAAGTTTTATATCTCGATTCCAGAGGTGCTTACACCAATCTACATGTATGATTAAATGATATAAGACTATAGACACACAAACAAACTATATACACACAGTGTACCAATTTCAATTTCCTGGTTTTGATACTGTATTAAAACTATGTAAGATGGAACCATTGGGGGAAACTGGGTGAAGGTACAAGAAACACTATGTGCTATCTTTGTAATTTCCTATGAATTTATAATAATTTCAAAATAAAAAATATTTTAAAAAGAATAAAGAAATCAAATTTTTAGTAATTAAAACTTAAATAACCTGAAATGTAGACATTAGAAATTCTTTTGAAACGTGCCCTCAGTTGTGGGCAAATTGCATTCTACTGTATCTAGAAATGAAGAGAGGCAATAAAACTCCAAGATTCCAAGTAGGAACAAATATTTTTTTATTTCACTACATCATGTTCGCCATTACCATAGTGCAATTCATTTATACAATTTGAGAATCTATGTGCCATAATATCTATATTAAATTTGGTTTCATGAGTCCTAATTTCTAAATTTGTGCTTCTCTTTGGTTTATTTTCTTCCTGCTGAAATGGTGAGGTTTTTTAATGCTTTAAACTTGAATGCTTGTACTCAATAATATGGCATCTTAGAATTTTGCATTTTTTAATTTATTGTCATTTTTTTTTATGTCGTGAAAGATTATTTTCTTTCTCTTATTGTTTTGGGCTAAAGACTTTAAAAATGGCAGCAAGCAGTCGTTCAGAATAATAACAACCTTTTATGGAGAAGTTTGGAACCTTTATTCCATGAAGAAAAGTCATTCTGAAGTTTTAATGATGCCCCTATCAATCATTATAATTATGTTAATGTTTGAACCTGCACCACCAGAAAACAATGCATGATATTCTCCCAAATCAAATTTTAATGAATAACAACTTGATATTTATTGCATTGTCATGCTGGTAGTTTTTATTTAAACTTGAACCACATCAGTCATATATCTAATTGATAACCAAAAGCATTCCCCAGCCTAAAAACTGACTATATTCTGTTTATAAATTGATTTTTAAACATGAAACTTATTTTCTCATAGTAACACTGTTACTTATACAGTGAGTTGACTCACAGATTACTCCACAAAGTTGGATTTAAACACATAAGTAGATATATTACAACCAGAACTGTCATGGACATATCTGTTATCATAATGGTCTTTTGTTGATGTTTCAAAAATCAAAGAAATGTACAGTTCTTTCACTAAGATGTATTCAAACAAAACAAACTGTCTCTCCTATTTTCTCATATTCTTGTCTCTAACTTTCAAATTTCTTCCAATCTTGTTCACAATTTGTCCCATTCTGGCCTCACGCTGACCTCTAACTTCAACGGAAGGTGGGGCTTCCAGCCAGAACCCCTGAATCTGTGCAAGATCACAAGGCAAGGCTAGAGGCTGACTTGCACCCAGTTCTGTCTCATCTTTCTTGCCAGTTATCAAATCACTGGCTCAGCTCGAAATGCACCCTTCAACAGCTGCTCTGTAATAAAGGATGGAATCCCTTTGGACATTTCTCCTTTAGAGTGAGCAGTGTTCCAAGGACCTGGGAGGGACATTGCAGAAGGAAGGGGCCCTTCTGCAATCTCTGGCTGCAGCTTGGGGCCTGTGGTGTAGGTGTGAGGACACGGGACAGAGCTATGCCAGAGAGCTACACCTATCCAGAGCCTAGGGCACCTTGCAGCTTCCACCTAGCATGAGCTTTTGGTGGAAACCTGCACCCCTCAAAAGCTTCCCACCAGAATCAGCGCTTCAGAAGCCTCACACCCCAGTTCCCTCTGGAGCACCTCCCTCCCCATGCCCTTCTTGAACCCAGGGGGTTCCTACTGAGCCTCTGGAATCCCACCACTCTGCAGTCCAGGCCACCACAACTTGCTAATCACCTGCTCCCTGCCTGTGCTCCAGAGGTGGCCAGCTTCTAAGCCAGCTCCTGCAGACCAACTCCTGCTGGGCCAAAGCTGTGAATTTCTCTACCATCCCAGAATGGAGAAGGGGACAAATAGAATGGGCAAAATGGAGAAGGCGGTAAACCTGAAGAAGAGGTTAATCCTAAAAGTAGGGTGGTGCTGACATATATGTACATCAGTTATTCCATTCTTTCTGCTCAAGAACAAAGATATTTCTTTATCTAGGAAAAGAAGATTCAAACAGGGAGATTGCATGGGCTGAGATGAGAGAGCTCCACTGGGCTGCCCAGTTGACATCCAGATATCTTGTCCAACAGGCAGTGAAGAAGTGGTGGTTATCACATTTAGGAGGGAAGACAGAAAGCCTTCCAGGAAGCATTGATGGCTCCCTGGTCTTCTGGGGATGTCCTCGAACTGACTAGAGCAATATTTACTCGTAAATTATGGATGTCTAGACTACATGTGTATTTGGGGGAAGGAAGCTGTGTTTGGTCAAATCTGTTAGCCTCCTTTAGTATTATTTATACAGTATAATGTTGACTGTCTATCCAATCTCTAGGGAAGTCCAAAATTTTCTTTTTGTTGTACATCATTTCAGTCCCAAAGAAGAAAAAGGACCTCATGTCTTTCAGAGATTAAACAAAATCCCAATTAAACCACTAATTGGTCAATGATTTTTTTTAAAAGTAGAAATTTCGAAAATGCAAATTTTGTGAAGAGGAAAAGGCCCTGTTTAAGAACTCCTCAGTTTCCCACCAATAAAGGTGTCCACGCAGAAGCTGGACAACAACGCATCTGGAAAATTATAGAAAGGATGCAAACCACGAAGGTCTTGTCAGCCCCCGTAGCCCATGATTCTAAAAGTTGGGGGAAATTTAGACATTAAAAAGATCAAAATGTCATTCACTGAGTTATAGTTTAGCCTATAATTCCAATTTACTGTTCATGTAGCACAGATGTAGTTTCATTTTTTCCTAGGAGTCAGCTTAAGTCTTTCGATCAAAATACAATTCATGTACATGGAGTAGACATTCAGAAAACATTGGGTGATCTGAGAAAGCAATGCACCACAAATTTTAAAACACAGAGGAATACCCACCCCTAAATTTTGACGTTGACCTCTGAATATTATTCTATTTTGTACCTGTCTAATGGGATGAAGGTTTAGGATGAGATATGGAAACATGAATTAAACTCTGAGAAAATTGTTGTTTATAACCATTTGAAGAATTAAAGGCAAGTTTTTTAAAGAGTTTTAAAATAACAGTCAATGTGTACAATAGACTACAAAAGTTAAAGGAAATATTTTACCTCCAACATACTATTAAGTTCAATACTTTATTTTTTAATAAATAATTTCAACACCTCCTTTTGAGACAAACTGCTATGAGTTGAACCTTCTTATATTATGGAGATCAGCTCGGTGCTTTGTGTCCATCTAGAGGGGTGGGATAGGGAGGGTGGGAGGGAGACACAAGAGGGAGGAGATGTGGGGATATATGTGGAGCTGATTCACTTTATTATAAAGCAGAAACTAACATACCATTGTAAAGCAATTATACTCCAATAAAGATGTTAAAATAAAAAGATTTAGATAGGAACAAGTCATAAATCATTTGCATCTTAACTTTATTGTCTATTTCATCAATATATTTTTCAGAGTTCACCAATGACCCACGTTACAGTTTATGAAGCACACCACAAGCGTATGCTTAGAAATTTAGATTGCTGCAAGAGGAGATGTGATCACAAATTCAGAGGTGAGCTGTAATCCATTTTCTTTTGTAACGTCTATCCCTCTTTTGCTATCGCCCTCGAGCTTCCTGTTCTTCAAAAGTCTTAGGCAATGATATTCTATCTCTTCATCTGTTCAAGTGTGGCAAGTTTGTATTCAATTCTACATGAAATTGATGTGTCTCCCTTCTCCTACCATCATCTTCTATTGCTTTTATAAATGTGTACATCTTCTGTCATGAATAGGTGAGCACTAGTTCATTCTTGAATAGATGGTATTGATTCAATAAACCCTAAAGATTTTTGACCTTTTTAAAAAGTGGTTCCCACTGCACAAGGTATTTTACAAAGTGACAAGGACTTCTGTACACTGAAATGAAATCAGCACCATTTAATTTGAGCATATTTCCTAAGGAGATGGTTGACTACATGGCATTCGAAAATTGTATCATGTTAAATAAGGGACATTTTGAATAGTTTCAGTTGTGCTTTTTCTGAAAAGGGAAATGGTGTAAAATATAAAACTCCATGCCATTAATTGAATCTAAAATCAGCAAAGGGATTAATAACTTAAATTGATGTTGATATAAATTAGCTGTGAAGCTGAAGAATGCCTTTGGGTATGAAAGAAGGATTGAACCAGAAAGTAATTAGGCAATGAATGATCCAAATTACTATGTAGAATTTAGACTTGAAAGTACATGTGACTGAGAGTCAAAAAGACCTGAGTCCTATTCCTACCTCTGCCACCTGGTGAAATTTACTTCGCCTCCAAGTGTGCCATTTCTTCTCAAGTAAAGGGTGTGGGTTGAATTAGATGATGAAGAAGATCTTCTCTAGATTTGACCATCTGTAATTAACCAGGTCCACATGTCATTAAATAATAACCTATGATACAAGTAGATTAATTTAAACAAAAGTTTTACACTCATTCATTCAAGAAATGTAAATCAAGTATTATGTTAAAAACATTGTAATAGATTTTTTTTTTTTTTTTTTAACTCTTGGGTTTATTTATTTATTTATTTATGGCTGTGTTGGGTCTTCGTTTCTGTGCGAGGGCTTTCTCCAGTTGCGGCAAGTGGGGGCCACTCTTCATCGCGGTGCGCGGGCCTCTCATCATCGCGGCCTCTCCTGTTGCGGAGCACAGGCTGCAGACGCGCAGGCTCAGCAATTGTGGCTCACGGGCCCAGTTGCTGCGCGGCATGTGGGATCTTCCCAGACCAGGGCTCGAACCCGTGTCCCCTGCATTGGCAGGCGGACTCCCAACCACTGCACCACCAGGGAAGCCCTGTAATAGATTTTTGAAATACAAAGTTTGGTAAAGGAAATTTGAGTTTGACATATCTATATATCATCCTGGTAGAGGTATCCTGAAAACCTGTGGAAATGCAGGCACAGAATTTAGGAGAAAGGGTGGATCTGGGGCTATGCATTTGTGAGTGACCAGCATGTACATCTCTTTTGCAGTCCAAATGTTTTAAAAAGCGTGAATATTTACTAATATGGTAAGCATCAAGAGTCACATTTAGTCAAGTAATTCAAGTAAGCCATGGTCTCTTAAAGCTACCAAATCTGCTAGCATACAGTATTGCTATTGATTCTTCATTCTCCAGTACAAATGACCTTTCTTTTACTCTTTCCTGTATTCTCCATACCTATCATCTTCATATCTCTCATTTTAAATGCCTTGCAGTTATGCAAATGATTTCTCAAGAGCATATGTATTTCAAGAAGAAACAGTTATTTTAGTAACTGTAGGGATTATCTGATGACAGTGGAATGTCAGGCATCAGTGATAAGCTCTTGGAGGCCTATTTCTATGAGAGGGGTATGACCGAGGCCTTAAAGTTATATCTTCCAGGTGAACATAAACTATGTCATTGTGAAGAGCATTCTTGAGTTTGCATTTGCAAACCATAGTAAATCATGCTGTTCTCAAGATCAACCTGGTACTCTCCTACTTAATTCCCTTTTAATATTGACATACACAGGCAAATCACATAAAAACAACTAAATTAGAAAGGAAGAAGGAAAATTGTCTCTATTTGCAGACAATGTGATATTATATGTAAAAAATCCTAAAGGCTCCACAAAAAAGAACTGTTAAAACTAATAAAAATTCAGTAAAGTTGAAGGATACAAAATCAATATACAAAAATAAGTTACATTTTTATATACTACCAGTGAACTATCTGAAAAAGAAATAGAAAAAACAATCCCATTTACAATAGCATAGAAAAGAATAAAATACTTAGGAATAAACTTAACCAAGGCAGTAAAAAGTCTGTATACTGAAAACTGTAAGACATTGGTGAAAGAAATTGAAGATACAAATAAATGGAAAGATATTCCATGTCCCAGGATCAGAAAAAGTAAAAATTTTAAATATCCATACTTCCCAAAACTATCTATAGATTCAGTGCAATCTCTATGAAAAATTTAATGGCATTTTTCACAGAAATAAAAAAACAATCCTGAAATCCATAC
The DNA here is from genome assembly GCF_949987535.1 of Balaenoptera acutorostrata. Lineage (NCBI taxonomy): Eukaryota > Metazoa > Chordata > Mammalia > Artiodactyla > Balaenopteridae > Balaenoptera > Balaenoptera acutorostrata. Next base: position 10,928,870 of record NC_080070.1, read on the forward strand.
GTAACCACAAAAGTCCCAAATAGCCAAAGCAATCTTGAGAAAGAAAAAAGGTAGAGGCATCATATTGCATCATATTGCCTGATTTCCAACTGTTTTATGAAATTACAGTAATTAAAACAGCAAGGTATCAGCATCAAAAACAGACATAGACAAAAACAGACTTTGACAAAAATAAACTAATGGGACAAAATCAAGAGCCCAGTTATAAACCTATACATATACAATCAACTAATATTTGAAAAGGAAGCCAAGGATACTCAATGAGAAAAGGATGTTCTCTTCAATAAATGATGTAAATGTAAGACCTGAAACTATAAAACTTCTAGAAGAAAACATAAGGAAAAAGCTCCTTGACGTTGGTCTTGGTAATGATATATTAGATATGAAACCAAAAGCATAAACAGCAAAAGGAAAAATCAACAAGTAGGACTACATCAAACTACAAAGCTTCTGCACAGCAAAATAAACAACAAAATGAAAAGGCAACCTACAGAATGGGAGAAAATATTTATAAACCATATATCTGATACGGGGTTAATATCCAAAATATATACGAACTCAAACTCAATAGCAAAAAAATAAAATCTTATTAAAAAATGGGCAGAGGAACTAGACATTTTTCCAAAGAAGACACACAAATCGCCAATAGGTACATGAGAAGGTGCTCAACATCACTAATGATCTGGGAAATGCAAATCAAAACCACAGTGAGGTATCCCCTCACGCCTATGACGATGGTTTTATCGAAAAGACAAGAAATAACAAGTGTTAGCAAGGATGGGAAGGAAAGGGAACCATCATGCACTGTTGCTGGGAATGTAAATTGGTTCAACCACTATGGAAAACAGTATGGAGGTTCTTCAAAAATTAAAAATAGAATTGCCATATGATCCAACAATCCTACTTCTGGGTATATATCCAAAGGAATTGAAATCACTATCTGTAAGAGATGTCTGCACATATGTTTATTGCAACATTATTCTCAGTAGCCAAGATGTGGAAATCTAAGGGTACATTGGCAGATGAATAAAGAAATAAGAAAATGTGACTTATACATAATGGAATATTATTAAGCCATAAATAGGAAGGAAACCCTGCCATTTGCAAAAACACAGATGAACCTTGACAGCATCATGCTGAATGAAATAAGTCAAAGAAAGACAAATACCATATGAGCTCCCTTACATGTGGAATTTAAAAAAGCCAAACTCAGAAATAAAGAGTAGCTTGGTGGTTGCCAGTGGCTCTGCGTGAGGGAAATGGGGAGATGCTGCGAAAAATGTACAAACTTGCAAGTTTAAGATGAGTAAGTCCTGGGGATCTAATGTATAAAATGATGACTACAGTTAACAATAATGTATTTTATACTTGAAAGTTACTAAGAGAGTAGATCTTAAGTATTCTCACCACCAAAAAAGGGTACTTTCGTCAGATGATGGATGTGTTAACTAACTCTATTGTCATAATCATTTCATGATATATACATTTATCAAATCATCACATTGTACAACTTAAACTTACACAATATTATATGTCAATTATATCTCAATAAAGCTGGAAAAATAAGGACTAATTTAACTTTCACTGCACTAAAACTTTCAGTGACTTCTGATACATACTAAATACCATACAAGCCCCTCTGAAAGCTATGTAAAATAATCTCATCTAACATTAAACAAAAATAATGCTATGTTTTGACCTAGCCAAAGAAATTAGAAAATATATTTTACTTGATTCATGTGAAGATTTCTTTGAAGATCCTGATTTGAAGAATGTTGCATGAGATAAATAGAGAAAGTTAAGAAATTGGCGCTATGAATGGAAAGTAATAATTCAAGAGTCATAATAAGAAAAAAGACCTCTATTTGATTAACATGCCAGAGGCTAATTTCCCTAAAACTGTAATAGTAAATAGAAATGCATATGTCTGGAAATAAAAGAAGATAAGGAATTAATTATATCATGAAAATTTTTATTTCTAAAATGTTATTTATTTCTCACTTTAGTGGCTTCTAGTTTGACATAGAGGTATGTTTATATGAATGTTTTTTTTCTTGAATTTATATCAGTTTATAATTTCGTACCCTTCTGCTATCTGCTCTTATTGTGTATAATACACAGGACAATTCTGCATATATGAATTTCTCTTTATAGAAACTTAATCTCAGTAGATTAATTTTCCTCTACTCCATAAAGCCTTCAGATTGTTTAATGGTCAATGTATGTTTTAAAAAAAATACCACGTGTAAGTTTATCTTTGATCTAATGTGTGAGTTTGTCAATTAAATGACTTACCTTTAAGAAGAGTGGGGTTTTGTGCTTTTGTTAACCTTGAATGGTGAAGGTCATTCCAGGCCCTCCAGAACAGCAAAGACAAAACTACGACTTCACTTGTAGTCTTTTCTCCATGAAAATCAAAGTCCTTATGTATCAATAGATTACTAAAGAGACTTTATGAAAATAGTTAAAATATAACTCAATATGAGTTGAGACTTTCAAACAATTGAAATATTCATCCTCAGATGGAGAGAGGTTTTATTACAGACTTATGTGTAGAAGCAGATATCTCTGATGAAAATAACTGACACAGTTGGGCATTAAACCCCTTAAAAGAAATGGCAAGCTATTTTGTAATTTCCTCATTGGGGTTTATGAGAACTAAACCTACTGGTTGAACTCTTTCTCATTACTGTCCATTCTTAGTTACAAGTATCCATTGTATATTTATAAGTGTAATTCTTCTCATTAGCCTCATTTGGATGTTTAATGATATTGGCCTTATTTTCTTGTGCACATCTTTACCGTCTTTACCAGATTGCAAACCATAAGACAAAGTGCGATTTTTCTATTAAATTGAGATTTCTTTGCTTTGTAATTTCCATTAACAAATAGGATACAACAACAAAGCAATCTTCTGTAAATTATACCGTTTCCTTGTCCTCTTTTATCATAGCCTTCATCAGAATCTGAAAACCTACCAAAAGGTGATACAAGAGATAAACCTCATTGAAAAAAATGCTGAAGTTGGTAAAACTGCATTTTTACCCTTGACTTTTCACAACAAAGCCAGCATTTACTCTCCCCTAAAAATCTAATAAATTGATATAACCCTTGGTAAATTATCTCTGAATAACCTGCTCTCCTTGTAAAAAGTTCTAGAGAAAAACAACCCATGGTAAAAAACCTCAGCGATGCCAATTTTTCTGGATTATTAAATGTATCACTTAATCTCTTTGGGCCCTATTTTTCTTATCTCTAAAATCTCTAAATCAGCCATAGTGGTTTTTGTAAGACTTAAATAAGAGAAAATATCAGTCACAAACTGTGCATTAAATGCTTCTCTACCTGGCTGTGCATCAGAATCTTCGGGAAAGCTTTAAAATTCATAGACTTTATTCTCAGAGATAATGATTAAATGGATCTAGCCTGAGGCCCAGGAATTTGTATTCTTAAACTTTTAGAGGTTCTGATGTATTAACCAATGAGCTTAATAAAATTTCTCCTATTGCTTTCTAGGTTCCAAGTTTCCATTTATTCGTTAACTGTTCTCAGTTGCTGTTAGAAGTAAATCAGTCTGATTGTCTGTTTAGGCCAATTCACCACCACAGCTTTCACTTTCTTGCATACGTTTCTCTTTCTGACCCCTAAGGACTTGGAAGCTTTGGGTAACATTAAGGCATTGGTCCTTGAAGCCTAGACAGTTGCCTATGCAGTAATCTTTGTGGCTTTACTTTGCAATTGGCTTGAACGCCTGGACCTGAAATTCAACATTCCTAGGGAATTTTGTGACAAAATTGATCAAGACCCTGCTCTACTGACAACCTTGTTATGTCCAACATTTTTATCAAATTGTGCCGTGTTATTGGGGATGATATCATAATTTTTAAAATTCATTTTACTCTTCTTAGAAAATACCTATGAAATGTAAATACCATTTCTTTAAACCTCTTCCTCATTCCCAGCAAACCTTTAAACTGTAGAATTTAAGGAAGTGGAAATAAATCAGTTACATTAGGTATGGTTGCCTATAACAAGAACCCCAAGATAAGAACAGCCTAAGTAATACAGATTATTTCTTCCTCGTGTGAAAGACATTCAGAGAGAAACATCGCAGAGTTGGTATGGTGGTTTCATTGTCACAGAGAGCACAGGGGCCTTGAAACTTTGTCACACCATTCCAGCAGGTGGCTTTTACTTATAAAATTATCTCATGAGATCATTGGAGTTCCAGCATTTTCATAAGCATTTCTGTTATCTGAAAAGATAGGGGAGAAAGCAAGAGAAATGTTTCTTCCAGATGAGCCTGTTCTCTTTAGGTATCCTTGAGGAAGTCATTCATAACAGTTCTACAGAGTTCCAAGGCCATGATGCTGATGTGGGCATGTGGAAGAGCATCACATAATCACCACTTTCCAGAGCACCATTTTTAGCAGCATGTTCTTCAACTGGATATCAGATGTTCTTTGACCTTTTTAGAAAAGATGCTATAGTGAAATAAGTTTGAGAAGTGTTGGATTAAGTCAAATGGACTTGTTTTCAGTGTGCAAAAACACTCAGAGCTTTAAACATGCAAACGTTCTTTCTCCGTTTCCTCATTTTATACCTTCTAGTCTTTGCCCAAAGGCACATAAGGGAGTAACCATAGGTAGAATTTCCACTTCTTAATATTGTACCATTTTTTCCATTTGGCTGAAATATTTTTCCTTTCTTCACCTTCTCCTGTCTTTTCATAGCCCCCATCTCCAGCTATGTCTAGTTTTAGTTTTATCTTTTGTTTTTACCATTAACAAGATGATATGATACTCATTTCTCTGTTACTTACCTTTCCCATTTGAAAACCTGTTATGGGCATCCTTTCAGATCAATAAATATAGATCAAACTCATCTTATGATAGCTATGTAATATCCTATAGAATTACTGATGACATTTTAAATACTTAAGAATGGTTATGTGTCAATTGTATCTCAGTAAAGCTGGGGGGGGAAAGCAATTAGTTAGAATGGTTTTCTGCACAAGCCAGCAAAAACAAAAACAAAAAAAAACTGGTTTATTCCAGTTGACTCTCAGATATGCTGAGCAGTTTTCTAGCTATTCCCATATGAACGGATATTAATGATTCCAGTTTTCTGTCACCACAAAAATAATGCAATAAATATTATAGGGTAACATATTTACATACTAGTGCTTTCATTTGTATAGGAAATGACTACCAGAAATGGGATTGCTATATCAAAGGATGTGTGTGTGTGTGTGTGTGTGTGTGTGTATATATATATATATATTTCTTACTAATCTTAATTGTGTATTTCATGACAACCTACAACTACCAGTGCTGTATGAATGCCCTTCGCCCTCCTTTTTGACAGCAGTAACTTTTATCTCTATTTTTTTGACAATCTAATGGGCAGAAAGTAGAATCTGTATTTTTTAATTTACACTTTCCTGCTACAATGGAAGTTAAGCATCTTTTCACTAATTTACTGACATTTGGGTTTCCTCTTAGCTGAGCTGCCTATTTATATACTTTGCCTTTATTTTATTGACTGACTTCTCTTTTTCTTATCAGTACATAGGCGCTCTTAGTAAATTCTGTATATTAATCTTTATCTGACATAAATACTGTAAATGTTTCCCCCATACTATTGTTTTTTTTTTTTTAAACTTTGGGTTTATTTATTTATTTATTTATTTAATTTATGGCTGTGTTGGGTCTTCGTTTCTGTGCGAGGGCTTTCTCTAGTTGCGGCAAGTGGGGGCCACTCTTCATCGCGGTGCGCGGGCCTCTCACTAACGCGGCCTCTCTTGTGGAGCACAAGCTCCAGACGCGCAGGCTCAGTAGTTGTGGCTCACGGGCCTAGTTGCTCCGCAGCATGTGGGATCTTCCCAGACCAGGGCTCGAACCCGTGTCCCCTGCATTGGCAGGTAGATTCTCAACCACTGAGCCACCAGGGAAGCCCCATACTATTGTTTTTAACTTAACTTTGCTTGTACTTTCTTTGGATTTACACACATTTTAATCATTATGTAGTCAAATCTGCCTCTTGTAGTTTTTGGCTTTTCTTGCTTGCCTGAAAAGGTATTCTTTGTTCTATGACTTTTAAATGTTTGTCTGTGTTTTCTTCCAAACTTTTTATTTTGCTTTAATGTTTAAGTTATTATCTATGCTAATTTCCCTTTCTCTATAATGTGAAGAAAAGTCTATGCTTGTATTTTTCCAAATGGAGAGCCATTTTTTGCCAACAACACATTCAATGAATCACCCTCTTCCACAACAGAATTAAAATACCATGTTTTCTCACGTGTTACTTTTCTGTATACACTGGAAATATTTCTGGATATTGTTCTTATCTACTGGTCTATTTATCTACTGCTTTGCTGTTATTATACTTATTTTAGAGACTTTTTGGACAACTTTAACATCTGATAGGCCAAGAACACTTTCACTATTTGACCATTTCATAATTTTGGGTGCTATTCTCCAATATGTATTTGTCCATTTGAATTTTAGATTTGGTATCCAATTTCAAGAACAAACAAAAAAAATCAAAAAACAAAAACATGTGAAGTGACACTTTGTTAAATGTATATATTTGGTAATCAAAAATTAATTTTTCACATCCTGCAACTTGGTATGACTTGAACTTTGTTCAGATCTCTTTACATCCCTTAGTATAATGTATAGAGTTATGTATAGTAATACTGAACTGTCTTTTTAAGTTTATCCCACAGTATTTTATACTTTTGTCATTGTTTTATTTTTTTTCATTTTCAGTACAAACAAATTAACTTCCAATGTAGATAAAGCCTAATGAATCTTGTAAGGTTATTTTTTTATCCAGTTAGTTTACCATCTTCTCATATTAATCTTCATAGATTTATACCAGAGTATATATCCATAATAAGTCAAAAGACAAAACAACTTAGGAGAAAAAATAATTTATAACAAAAATGACAGGCGTCAATAAATTTCTTAACATATAAAAGGCTCTTACAAACTAATACTAAAAAAAAACAAAAAAGCAATAGGAAACATTATAAAGAATATGAAAAGGTAACCACAAAAGGCAAACACAAAGAAAAACAGAAATGGCCTATAAACATTTGAAAAGATGTGAAAACTCTTGACTTTAAAGAAACGCAAATTAAAATGAATTAGCATCAGATTGCTAAACATTTTACAGTTTGCAATTACATAGCTTTAAAAATGGCAATAAAACCGAGATATTCTCATGGGCACTCTTAATGGTAAAATCAATTTAAATTAAACTTAGTGTCAATTGACACTACCTATTTGGTTGCCAGTCAGCTTGATCAGAGCATGACCATTCCTATAAGGTGAGGGTAAACTGTAAGATTGAAGACATAGACAAGGCATAGACAGGAATGAGATCTATAATAGAAGAAGAGAGGTGTGTTCCCCTTTTAGTTCTAAAAAATCTGGAGGGACCTGCAATGAAAGGCACTACCAAAAGAAAGAACACCTTTGCTATTAGATAGTCATGGAAACACGGAGTAATAAGAATGTGCAGTTATCTTCTTTGGTCTGTAGAAATGCACCTCTGATGCTTAAATGGTGTTTACTTCACTCAGATCATTTTCCATCTTCTCTCTTTGTTTCATGTCCCTTGAGTCTTTTCTACTATTTCTCCTTGACCCTAGGACTCAAAGCTCCGTCTTGCATGAGTTACATAAGGGGTTCTCCTGATGGATCCATTCACTGAATTCCTGGAAAGGATGAAATATTGAGATTCTTAATAGTAGAACATCTATAAGACATAAAATCTTTATTGACAGGCTTTCACAGCATAAATTAGCTACACTATTCTATGCAAATTTTTTTCATATTTATTCCAAAGGTGCTCCTCACTCAGGAATGAACATGGATCAGGAAAGGAGAAGTGAAAGTAAACCTTATCTTGCCACATCATACTCTATGAAATAAAATAAAATATGATGTTAGAGACCAGAATCTGATGGTCCTTCTCTGGCTGTTTTCTTGTATTCCAGATCCTGCTCTTTAAAAAAAAATTCCTGTAGCCCTGGAAAGAGGAGTTGTATTCTTCTTTTAGTAATTGAGCCAAGTATTGACCAAGAAAAATCTAGACATCACTGGAAGGGCAATGACTTGGACATTCTAAGAGCTAGAATATTGCTGGCTGTTGAAGGGTTGCCATGATTCCTTCTCATATGGAAACAACTCAATAAATGATAAGACATGGAAAGTCAGGCTGGGGCCCAGCAGAGGACCTGGTTCACAAAAGCCACAGTGCTCACTCTTTGAGTTAAAGTATTCATTCTCATAGACTCCCTGTTCAACACTCTTCCCTTTTCCACATTTGTTTACTTGTTCAACGCAGGATTTAAAATAGAATTATTTTTAATTTACAAGATTTTTTCCTCCCTCAAGACTTTTTTCCACCTATAACTCTCAGTTCTCTTTCTTAGGCAAAGATTATATTTTCTTTTCGTCTGTTATGGATAGACTAGTAGAGTACCTTAACCCAAGCTGATCAAATGTTCTATTCTTCTGTGCAGAATGCATGTTTGCCTCAGGGGTTTCTGCAGTCATGCTAGAGCCTGTGAAGTAGGTGATATTGTGGGATAGAAAGAAGAATCATTTGACCATCAAGTGTTGAATCTGTACCCAAAATTTCACCTAAAGTTTTGCTCATATAGAAACCATATTTTTTTAACATCTTTATTGGAGTATAATTGCTTTACAATGTTGTGTTAGTTTCTGCTGTATAACAAAGTGAATCATATTTTAATCCACATGAAATTTAGACCTCAAGGACTCATCGACTCAACAACAAAAGAAAAGAAAATCTATAAATGAAAATTTGAACATATTTATTCAGGATGAGAAAAGTCTCTGTTCCCTAATCTCAGATCAGTTATCACTCAATTCTATCTCTTTGCCCTGAAGAGAAAGAAAATATTAAAAAATAACAGTAACCAGTGAATAAAAACACAGGGAAATAAGAAAGATTATTTTAATTCAGTTTTCTTATCATGAAAGTGCTACATGGCTTCTGGGCAAGATGAAATAACAGGAATCAGACTTACCTTTCTTTCCTGCATAGTTCCTATATGTCTTTCAAAGCTGCATTGGGATATAACCTCCCAAAATCCTCCCTAGCCAATATTCTTCTTACCCATCTCTGAGTGTTTATTTTCATTTATTCATGTTTTATTTTACCATTCTCCATTCATTTGTCTTTCCCTAGCTAGGCTATGAGGTCTCTGAAGGTAAAGACACTATCACTTACATAGTTGTAATACTGGCATGTAGTTGGCTCTCAATAAATATTAAATAAAGAGAGGGAGGGATGGAGGGAGGGAAGAAGGAAGGAAGGAAGGGAGGGAGGGAGGGAGGGAGAGAAGGAGGTAGGAAAGGTAGAAGAAAAGAAAGAAACTGTACAATAATGCCAAAAAAATATTCATACTCAACAGCTGCACTTTTTCTAGATTCCATCATAATTATTTCCTTTCTTTTGATCCTTACATAGCTCTAAAAATTATCAACTTTCCTAACAATGAATTTAATTTAGGCTGACTAATTCTTGCTGACATTTAGAGAAGCACATAAATCAATAAAGTATCCTTAAATCTCAGTTTAGAATGGGTTGCTTCTGGAAAGATTTCCTGAGGACTGCTGATATAATATTTATACATGGATTTTTTCTTCTTTTTTTTGGTAATTCAACTGCAAACAAAAATTTCCCTTGGATTTTTTTGTTTTTACTCACCTCCTCTTAATAAATCTGTCAACATGTACAACAGATTGCCATTTCCAAATTACTGTTTCTCATTCAAGCCACAAGTCCTTTATGTCAAAAAAAAAAAGAACCTCTTCTTACTTTGAAAAGATTATTTTTCTGAATTCCACAGAAATATTTTGGCGTTTAAAATGTCACACAGAGTGAAGTAAGTCAGAAAGAGAAAAACAAATATCGTATATTAACGCATGTATGTGGAATCTAGAAAAATGGTACAGATGAACTGGTTTGCAGGGCAGAGGTTGAGACACAGATGCAGAGAACAAATGTATGGACACCAAGGGGGGAAAGCTGTGGGGGCATGGGGATGGTGGTGTGATGAATTGGGCGATTGGGATTGACATGTATACACTGATGTGTATAAAATTGATGACTAATAAGAAGCTACTGTATAAAAAAATAAATAAAATTAAATTAAAAAAAAATTTTTAAATGGCATTGAGATAGAGGAATTTATACTAAAATAAATTCCAGAAAAAATCGAATGGTTAAACATGAAAATTAAAATCCTAAATCACTAGAAGATAAATTTAATATTTAATATATTTAAAGATAACTTTCTTAGATTTGAAGGTAAATTATTGAAAGAAATACTTTTAAAATGTTTAACATTTAGATGAAAAATAAAAATAAACAATTTCTTAAAATTATAACACATAAGATATTTAATACATAATCAAAATGTAAATAAATGTGTTTAAATCCCAAAAGTTGATTTAATAGAAATGTAAAAGCATAATTATAAAACACACATAATAACATTGAGTCTACATATAAATAAAATAATGCTTTTATTTGTCAAAAGAGATATTACTCACAGATATAGAGAACAAATTAGTGGTTACCAGTGGGGAGAGGGAAAGAGGGACATATATGTGAACCAAAATGCATATAATGCAGTTAGGAGTGAAAATTAGTGTAACACTTTACGAGGCAATCTAGAAATAGTTATTAAAATGATTACTATTAACTTTGACCAAATTTTTACATTTCTTGATATTCTAAATACATTATCCAAAAGTTAAAAAACACATGAATAGAATCATTGAATAATATTACAGTAGTATGTGATATTATTGTATACTATTGTGTGCAATAGTATATAATATAAAAAACCAGAATATTGAACAATGGATTTTTCATTAAATAATGTGAGTCATAAAGCATAGAGTTAAAGTTAAAATATAAAAACTCTTTAGCAAAGAGGAAAATGTTTAAGATATAATGTTACTTGAAAAAGTAGGATATGACAAGTTCTACAGTATGATTATGTCTATGGTAAACTTACATGTAACCATGGACAAAATGGTCAAGATGGTGGTAAACTTTTGATTTATTGGAACAACATAATCATAAGCTAATTTTTTAATTGCTATATTGATTTAGTTCCTTGGTCATACAATATAATTTATGCAGTATTTTTTTTAAATAACAGAAAGCTAAACTTAAAGAATTCACACTTGGTAAATTTCTTTTTTTTTTTTAACATCTTTATTGGAGTATAATTGCTTTACAATGGTGTGTTAGTTTCTGCTTTATAACAAAGTGAATCAGCTATACATATACATATATCCCCATACCTCTTCCCTCTTGCATCTCCCTCCCTCCCACTCTCCCTAACTCACCCCATTGGGTGGTCACAAAGCACCGAGCTGATCTCCCTGTGCTATGCGACTGCTTCCCACTAGCTGTCGATTTTACATTTGGTAGTGTATATGTGTCCATGCCACTCTCTCAATTTGTCCCAGCTTACCCCTGCCCCTCTCCATGTCATCAAGTCCATTCTCTAGTAGGTCTGAATCTTTATTCCCGTCTTACCCCTAGGTTCTTCATGACCTTTTTTTTTTTACATTCCATATATATGTGTTAGTATATGGTATTTGGTTTTCACTTTCTGACTTACTTCACTCTGTATGACAGACTCTAGGTCCATCCACCTCATTACAAATAACTCAATTTCTTTTCTTTTTATGCCTGAGTAATATTCCATTGTATGTATGTGCTACATCTTCTTTATCCATTCATCTGTCGATGGACACTTAGGTTGCTTCCATGTCCTGTCTATTGTAAATAGAGCTGAAATGATCATGTGGTACATGACTCTTTTTGAATTACAGTTTTCTCAGGGTATATGCCCAGTAGTGGAATTGCTGGGTCGTATGGTAGTTCTATTTTTAGTTTTTTAAGGAACCTCCATTCTGTTCTCCATAGTGGCTGTATCAATTTACATTCCCACCAACAGTGCAAGAGGGTTCCCTTTTCTCCACACCCTCTCCAGCATTTCTTGTTTGTAGATTTTTTGATGATGGCCATTCTGACTGGTGTGAGATGATACCTCATTATAGTTTTGATTTGCATTTCTCTAATGATTAATGATGTTGAGCATTGTTTCATGTGTTTGTTGTCAATCTGTATATCTTCTTTGGAGAAATCTCCTTTTAGGTGTTCTGCCCATTTTTGGGTTGGGTTGTTTGTTTTTTTGATATTGAGCTGCTTGAGCTGCTTGTAAACTTTGGGGATTAATCCTTTGTCAGTTGCTTGATTTACAAATATTTTCTCTCATTTTTGAGGGTTGTCTTTTTGTCTTGTTTATGGTTTCCTTTGCTGTGCAAAAGCTTTTAAGTTTCATTAGGTCCCATTTGTTTATTTTTGTTTTTATTTCCATTTCTCTAAGAGGTGGGTCAAAAAGGATCTTGCTGTGATTTATGTCATAGAGTGTTCTGCCTATGTTTTCCTCTAAGAGTTTTATAGTGTCTGGCCTTACATTTAGGTCTTTAATCCACTTTGAGTTTATTTTTGTGTACGGTGTTAGGGAGTGTTCTAATTTCATTCTTTTACATGTAGCTGTCCAGTTTTCCCAGCACCACTTATTGAAGAGGCTGTCTTTTCTCCACTGTATATTCTTGCCTCCTTTATCAAAAATAAGGTGACCATATGTGTGTGGGTTTACCTCTGGGCTTAACATCCTGTTCCATTGATCTATAGTTCTGTTTTTGTGCCAGTACCATACTGTCTTGATTACTGTAGCTTTGTAATATAGTCTGAAGTCAGGGAGCCTGATTCCTCCAGCTCTGTTTTTCTTTACAAAATTGCTTTGGCTATTCGGGACCTTTTGTGTTTCCATACAAATTGTTAATTTTTTTGTTCTAGTTCTGTGAAAAATGCCAGTGGTACTTTGATAGGAATTGCATTGAACCTGTAGATTGCTTTCGGTAGTATACTCATCTTCACAATGCTGATTCTTCCAATCCAAGAACATGGTATATCTCTCCATCTCTTTATATCATCTTTAATTTCTTTCATAAGTGTCTTATAGTTTTCTGCATACAGGTCTTTTGTCTCCTTAGGTAGGTTTATTCCTAGGTATTTTATTCTTTTTGTTGCAATGGTAAATGGGAGTGTTTCTTTAAATTCTCTTTCAGATTTTTCATCATTAGTGTATAGGAATGCAAGAGATTTCTGGGCATTACTTTTGTATGCTGCAACTTTACCAAATTCATTGATTAGCTCTAGTAGTTTTCTGGTAGCATCTTTAGGATTCTCTATGTATAGTATCATGTCATCTGCAAACAGTAACATTTTTACTTCTTCTTTTCTGATTTGGATTTATTTTATTTCTTTTTCTTCTCTGATTGCTGTGGCTAAAACTTCCAAAACTATGTTGAATAATAGTGGTGACGGTGGGCAACCTTGTCATATTCCTGATCTTAGTGGAAATGGTTTCAGTTTTTCACCATTGAGGACGATGTTGGCTGTGGGTTTGTCATATATGGCCTTTATTACGTTAAGGTAAGTTCCCTCTGTGCCTACTTTCTGGAGGGATTTTATCATAAATGGGTATTGAATTTTGTCAAAAGCTTTTTCTCCTTCTATTGAGATGATCATATGGTTTTTATTCTTTAATTTGTTAATATGGTGTATCACATTGACTGATTTGTGTATATTGAAGAATCCTTGCATTCCTGGGATAAACCCCACTTGATCATAGTGTATGATCCTTTTGATGTGCTGTTGGATTCTGTTTGCTAGTATTTTGTTGAGGATTTTTGCATCTATGTTCATCAGTGATATTGGCCTGTAGTTTTCTTTCTTTGTGACATATTTGTCTGGTTTTGGTATCGGAGTGATGGTGGCCTTGTAGAAGGAGTTTGGGAGTATTCCTCCCTCTGCTATATTTTGGAAGAGTTTGAGAAGGATAGGTGTTAGCTCTTCTCTAAATGTTTGATAGAATTCACCTGTGAAGCCATCTGGTCCTGGGCTTTTGTTTGTTGGAAGGTTTTTAATCAGTCTCAATTTCAGTGCTTGTGGTTGGTTTGTTCATATTTTCTATTTCTTCCTGGTTCAGTCTCAGAAGGTTGTGCTTTTCTAAGAATTTGTCAGTTTCTACCAGGTTGTCCATTTTATTGTCATAGAGTTGCTTGTAGTAATCTCTCATGATCCTTTGTATTTCTGCAGTGTCAGTTGTTACTTCTCCTTTTTCATTTCTAATTCTGTTGATTTGAGTCTTCTCCCACTTTTTCCTGATCAGTCTGGCTAATGGTTTATCAATTTTGTTTATCTTCTCAAAGAACCAGATTTAGTCTTATTGATCTTTGCTATTGTTTACTTCATTTTTTTTTCATTTATTTCTGATCTGATCTTTATGATTTCTTTCCTTCTGCTAACTTTGGTGTTTTTTTGTTCTTCTTTCTCTAATTGCTGTAAGTGTAAGGTTAGGTTGTTTATTTGAGATGTTTCTTGTTTCTTGAAGTAGGATGGTATTGCTATAAACTTCCCTCTTAGAACTGCTTTTGCTGCATCCCATAGGTTTTGGGTTGTCGTGTTTTCATTGTCATGAGTTTCTAGGTATGTTTTGATTTCCTCTCTGATTTCTTCAGTGATCTCTTGGTTATTTAGTAGTGTATTATCTAGCCTCCATGTGTTTGTATTTTTTACAGATTTTTTCCTGTAATTGATATCTACTCTCATAGCATTGTGGTTGGAAAAGATACTTATACGATTTCTTGATTTGTGACCCAAGATATGATCTATCCTGGAGAATGTTCCCTGAGCACTTGAGAAGAAAGTGTATTCTGTTGTTTTTGGATTGAATGTCATATAAATATCAATTAAGTCCTCTTGTTTAATGTATCATTTAAAGCTTGTGTTTCCTTATTTATTTTCATTTTGGAGCTGTTCATTGGTGAAAGTGGGGTGTTAATGTCCCGTACTTTGATTGTGTTACTGTCAATTTCCCCTTTTATGTCTGTTAGCATTTGCCTTATGTATTGAGGTGCTCCTATGTTGGGGCATAAATATGTACAATTGTTATATTTTCTTCTTGGATTGATCCCTTGATCATTATGTAGTGTCCTTCTTTGTCTCTTTTAATAGTCTCTCTGTTTTAAAGTCTATTTTGTCTGATATGAATATTGCTACTCCAACTTTCTTTTGATTTCCATTTGCATGGAACATCTTTTTCCATCCCCTCACTTTCAGTCTGTACTTGTCCCTAGATCTAATGTGGGTCTCTTGTAGACAGCATATATACCGGTCTTGTTTTTGGATCCATTCAGCCAGTCTATGTCTTTTGGTTGGAGCATTTAAACCATTTAATTTTAAGGTAATTATTGATATGTATGATCCTGTTACTATGTTCTTAATTGTTTTGGGTTTGTTATTGTAGGTCTTTTCTTTCTCTTGTTTTTTCTGCCTAGAGATGTTCCTTTAGCATTTGTTGTAAAGCTGGTTTGGTGGTGCTGAATTCTGTTAGCTTTTGCTAGTCTGTAAAGGTTTTGATTTCTCCATCGAATCTGAATGAGATCCTTACTGGGCAGAGTAAACTTGATTGTAGGTTTTTCCCTTTCATCACTTTAAATATGTCCTGCCTCTCCCTTCTGACTTGCAGAGTTTCTGCTGAAAGATCAGCTGTTAACCTTATGGGGATTCCCTTGTATATTATTTGTTGTTTTTCCCTTGCTGCTTTTAATATTTTTTCCTTGTATTTAATTTTGATAGTTTGATTAATAGGTGTCTTGGTATGTTTCTCCTTGGGTTTATCCTGTATGGGACTCTCTGCACTTCCTGGACTTGATTGACTATTTCCTTTCCCATATTAGGGATGTTTTCAGCTATAATCTCTTCAAATATTTTCTCAGTCCCTTTCTTTTTCTCTTCTTCTTCTGGGACTCCTATAATTCGAATGTTGGTGTGTTTAATGTTGTCCCAGAGGTCTCTGAGACTGTCCTCAATTCTTTTCATTCTTTTTTCTTTATTCTGCTCTGCAGTAGTTATTTCCACTATTTTATCTTCCAGGTCACTTATCTGTTCTTCTGCCTCATTTATTCTGCTATTGATTCCTTCTAGAGAATTTTTAATTTCATTTATTGTGTTGTTCATCATTTTTTGTTTGTTCTTCAGTTCTACTAGGTTCTTGTTAAACGTTTCTTGTATTTTCTCCATTCTATTTCAAAGATTTTTCGATCATCTTTACTATCATTACTCTGAATTCTCTTCCAGGTAGACTGCCTATTTCCTCTTCATTTATTTGGTCTGGTGGCTTTCTACCTTGCTCCTTCATCTGCTGTGTGTTTCTCTCTTTTCTCATTTTGCTTAACTTACTGTGTTTGGGGTCTCCTTTTCACAGGCTGCAGGTTAGTAGTTCTCACTGTTTTTGGTGTCTGCCCCCAGTGGCTAAGGTTGGTTCAGTGGGTTGTGTAGGTTTCCTGGTGCAGGGGACTAGTGCCTGTGTTCTGGTGGATGAGGAGGGATCTTGTCTTTCTGGTGGGCAGGTCCGCATCTGGTGGTGTGTTTTTGGGTGTCTGTGACTTTATTATTTTAGGCAGTCTTTCTGCTAGTGGGTGGGATTGTGTTCCTGTCTTGCTAGTTGTTTGGCATAGGGTGTCCTGCACTGTAGCTTGCTGGTTGTTGAGTGGAGCTGGGTCTTAGTGTTGAGATGGATATCTCTGGGAGATTTTCACCATTTGATATTACATGGAGCTGGGAGGTCTCTGGTGGACCAATGTCCTGACCTTGGCTCTTCCACTTCAGAGGCACAGGCCTGCCACCCAGCCAGAGCACCAAGACCCTGTCATCCACCGGCTCAGAATAAAAGGTAGAAAAAAAGAAAGAAAGAAAGGAAAAATAAATAAAGAAAATAAAGTTATTAAAATAAAAAATAAAAATAATTATTAAAAGTTAAAAAATTAAAAGTAATAAAAAAAAAGAAAGAAAGAAGAGAGCAACCAAACTGAATAACAAATCCACCAATGATAACAAGCGCTAAAAACTATACTAAAATTAGAAGAAAAAAAAACGGACAGACAGAACCCTAGGACAAATGGTAAAAGAAGGCTATACAGACAGAATCACACATAGAATCATACACATACACACTCACAGAAAAAGGAAATATATATATATATATCGTTGCTCTCTAATCCACCGCCTCAATTTTTGAATGATTCGTTGTCTATTCAGGTATTCCACAGATGCAGGGTACATCAAATTGATTGTGGAGATTTAATCCGTTGCTCCTGAGGCTGCTGGGAGAGATTTCCCTTTCTCTTCTTTGTTCGCACAGCTCCTGGGGTTCAGCTTTGGATTTGGCCCCACCTTTGCATATAGGTCGCCTGAGGGCATCTGTTCTTGGCTCAGACAGGACGGGGTTAATGGAGCAGCTGACTAGGGGCCTCTGGCTCACTCAGGCCATGGGGGTGGGGAGGGTTACGGATGTGGGGCAAGCCTGCGGCCGCAGAGGCCAGCATGACATTGCACCAGCCTGAGGCACACCGTGCTTTCTCCCGGGGAAGTTGTCCCTAGATCACGGGACCCTGGCAGTGGCGGGCTGCACAGGCTCCCGGGAGGAGAGGTGTGGATAGTGCTTGCACACAGGCTTCTTGGTGGCGGCAGCAGCAGCCTTAGCATCTCATGCCCATTTCTGGGGTCCACGCTAATCGCCACAGCTCGCACCCGTCTCTGGAGCTCATTTAGGCGCTGCTCTGAATCCCCTCTCCTTGCGCACCCTGAAGCAATGGTCTCTTGCCTCTTCGGCAGGTCCAGACTTTTTCCCGGACTCCCTCCCGGCTAGCTGTGGCGCACTAGCCCCCTTCAGGCTGTGTTCACACAGCCAACCCCAGTCCTCTCCGTGCGGTCTGACCAAAGCCTGAGCCTCAGCTCCCAGCGCCTGCCCACCCCGGCAGGTAAGCAGACAAGCCTCTCGGGCTGGTGAGTGCTGGTTGGCACTGATCCTCTGTGAGGGAATCTCTCCGCTTTGCCCTCCGCACCCCTGTGGCTGCGCTCTCCTCTGTGGCTCTGAAGATTTCCCCCTCCACCACCCCCCTACTCCACCCACGAAGGGGCTTCCTAGTGTGTGGAAGCTTTTCCTCCTTCACAGCTCTTTCCCAGAGGTGCAGGTCCTGTCCCTATTCTTTTGTCTCTGTTTTTTCTTTTTTCGTTTGCTCTACCCAGGTACGTGGGGAGTTTCTTGCCTTTTGGGAGGTCTGAGGTCTTCTGCCAGCGTTCAGTAGGTGTTCTGTAGGAGTTGTTCCACATGTAGATGTATTTCTGATGTATTTGTGGGGAGGAAGGTGACCTCCACTTCTTACTCTTCCACCATCTTGAAGGTCTCTCCTCCTCACTTGGTAAATTTCTTGAATCCAGGCTAGACAGTGTATACAGCTATAGTTGCCATATTTAACAAATAAAAATACAGGACTCCCCACATTCGATTCCTGGTCAGGGAACTAGATCCCACATGCCCGCAACTAAGAGCTCGCATGCCACAACTGAAAGATCCCACGTGCCACAATGAAGACCCAGGGCAGACAAATAAATGAATACATAAATAAATATTTTTAAAAAAAATACAGGGCTCCCAGTTAAATTTGAGTTTCAGTTAAACAAAGAATACATTTTGTTTTATTGTAGAAAACTGTAGACAATTTTCTATTTTGGTTGATTTTTATAACTGTACTGGAAAATATTTCACCTTAAAAAGAATTGAACTCTGTTCTCTACTTTTTTAGTGTAAATATTTCCCTTTAAATATTTGGGACATGATTTTACTACAGAAGTATTTGTCATTTTTCTCAAATTCAAACTGAACTGAGTGTTCTGGATTTTATCTGACAGCCCAACTTGTGTGATTTAGGACCCTCTACCCATTCTAATCATTAACTGTTCATATTAAACAGTCATGCTCCGGTATGAGAAATAGAGTTGGGGGGCAGGGTGAGATGAAATAATCATTGGAAGAAGCAACCTTGGCTTTTTCCCAAATGTAGAAATTTTTCATTTAATGTCATAATACATCCTCTAGGAAGTCCTGATTTTATCCATGAGGGTCAGGAATAAGAACAGATCCTGAAACAAGATAGAGACACGAAAGATGAGTGAGATCATAGTAGACAACAGGGACTATTATTTCCCAAATTTCCAAGCCCAGGTCAACTGCCTAAAATTAATCTACAGAGAACATTCTGACTAAGCCCCAGTAACAATCCCTCATATTGTACAGTTTATATTTTCAAAAAGCTCAGCTAGGTAAAGCAGTTGGAGAAGATCCAAAATGGTCCAGGAACCACTGTCACTGATGCAGGTAATCAGTTCTTGCCAAATTGTTCACTTTCATCAACAGTATGTTTATGGTCATCTATGGCTGGATAAATGGCAATGCGTAACTCCTTCCTGATTATAGCTTTATCAGCTAATGAGATATTTCATTGAAATTTTATCCATTTCCTTCCTGACATATTATAAATCTCAGCATCTTTAGTCAGAGGAGTAAATGGCCCAGGCAAAAGCATCAGATACAGGAAGGACTCTAAAACAATTGTCAGCCTGTGGTCTTGAAACCTGGAATGAAGGCTAGTGTGACTGAAGCTTAGTGAACAAAAGGAAGAGTGACAGAAGATGAGCACAGAGAGGTAGACAGGGACTAAAATCCTGGACGAAGGGTTTGGATACCGTCTGAGCTGCTGTGGGCAACCCCTGGAGGGATGCAGAGGAAGGACTGGTATAATCTGATTTTGGACAGGTGACATGGCTTCATTTCCATTAATTAGGAGTGATTTTTTACAGACTCCTTTATAATTTTTTTTTCATGAATAAGGGCTACAGAGCAGCTATCCCAAAAATGGAATCACAGATTTTTGGCAGGCATCCTTCAAAATTCAACGGGCTTGTATTTAATAGTCCCATGCAGTATATTGACTCAGTTGGATACTTAGGCCAACATTTTGCAAACGACATGTTGCTGAGTCCAAACTACTACAGTAGCCTCTTAAGTGAGTTGGTGTTTCCATTTTCACTTTTGCCCTCCTCCAATCCAGTCAACACCCAGGAGTCAGTATAATTTTTAGAATATCAATCAATCAAATCACATAATTTTCCTGCTTACAATTTCTAATATGGAGACTTCTGAGTTTCTTCCTAGGATGTGACGACCTAGAAAGAGCATCATTCTCATCCATATATTACAAAAAATACTAAGCAAATTTCAATTTCATGGCTTTGAACCCATCAGGTGCAGAAGGAAAGGCCTATTCATTACTAGGCATAAAACCTATTTATCTCAGTCTCCACTGTCCTACACAAAATATCCAGCTTTCAGCAAAAAGTATGAGACATATAAAATGGCCACAAGGTACAACATATTGCCAAAAGACAAAGCAATTGATACAACCATACCCAGCTATGACACAGATGTTGGTAGTACTTGACAGGGACCTTAAAATAACTATGACTAATATGTTAATGGCTCCAAAATATTCTTATTAAGTCAAGATCAGATGGGAAATGTCACCAGAGAGAGGAAGGAAGGAAGGGAAAAAGGGAGGGAGGAAGGAAAGGAGAAAGGAAGGAAAAGGAGGGAAGAAAAAAGAGAAAAGGAGTGAGGGAAGGAGTGAGAGAGAGAGAAAGAAAGAAAATGCTAGAAGTGAAAAACAGTAACAGCAATAAAGGAATGCCTTTGTAGACATGACACAACTGCGAATGAAATCAGTATATTGGAAGATGTCAGTGAAAGTCTAAAATTTTTAAAAGCTCCCAAAACTCAGCAATAAGAAAGCGAACAACCCAATAAAAATGTGGCAAATATTTGGACATTTTGCTAAAGAAGACACACATGGAAAATAAGCATATAAAAAGATGCTTGATATTTTTAATGTAAATTAAAACAACAATGAGGATATCACCAAGCACACTTTAGAATGGCTAATTTTTTTTTTTTTAATTGGGAAAACTGTGTACTTAGAAGGATGAAGAAGAATTGGAACGCTCATACATGGCTGGTGGGAATGCAAAATGTTACAACTACTTTGGAAAATAGTTTGATGCTTTCTTAAAAGTTAAACATATACTTACCACATGACCCAGCAATCGCATATCTAGGTATTTACTAAAGAAAGGTGAAAACTATGTTCATACGATTACCTTTACATGAATATTCATTGTTTTTTTTTTTAAACCCCCAAAACTGGGGATAAGTCAGGTATTCTTCAAATAGTAAATTAACAAACTCCAGCACGTCCATTCAATGCTATATTACTCCGTGGTCAAAAAGAATGGACTTGATTCACACAATCTTGATGAATTTCAAATGCATTATGCCAGATAAAAGAAGCCGCATCTATAGGCTACATATTTTGTGACACCATTTATATGGTAAAAGGCAGAACTATAGGTAGGGACACATATCAATGGTTGTCAGAGGTTGAAAGAGAAGGAAGAATTTGTCTACAAATGGGCAGTGTAAGGGATTTGGGGTATGACGAAGTGTTCTGTTTCATGACTGTGGAGGTCAACACTCGACTTCATGCATTTGCCAAAATCCATAGGACCGTATACCACAAAGAGTATGTTTTACAGTATCTAATTTTTTTTGATACTTTCCAATAGCCTCTACAACACTTCAAATAAAATTTAAATTCATCTCCATGTTCTATCAGGCTTTGCATAATATTCCTTCTGCCTCTGTCTCCAACCTCATCTCATTGTTCACTAAGCTATAGCCACACAGTTCTTAGCAAACTGCATTCCTCCCCATTTCATGCTGTCGCACTTGCCATCAAATTCCTGGTACATCCTTTTTCACAGGTCTTTATTTGTTTGGTTCCTTCTTATCCTCCGCCTCTCAACTTTAATGTCAGTTCTCCGAGATCCTCCCGCAACATCCAATCTAAAGCAGATTTTTCACTTATTTCTCCTTCCCTCTACTACATTACCTTGCTTAGTTAAATCACACAGTTAGAATCTGAAAGTATCTTATTCATTTGTTTATGTAGTTATGTTTTTCCTTATTTGTTCATTGTCTCTACCTCTAGAATACGAGCCCCAGGGAGGAAGAGGTTATTTGTCTTTTTCACAAATAGAAAATCCCTGTAATATAATAGGTACTTGATAAGTATTTGCTAAATGAATGACTGAATTTGAAAACTATTATGTTAAACCTTCTGAGCCAGTTCCTCCAAATGTCTCTTAGGCAACACTAGACTTTTACAAAAAGAAAAGAAAAAGAATTAGCTTGTATTGTAACTATAGCATTTCTGGAATAAGGTGGATTATTAATTAATTGATCAAATCATTTTTAAAAGAGGCTATTGAGCAAGATCAAAAATCTCTACAGTAGCCTTAAGGCACATGGTTCTGTTATAATTTTGTCTGAACGTGGGTTCATTCATTTTTGGACTCTGGGAGTGGTTGCTTGAGAACAAATACATTCAGATACAGATTACTTTTTATCTGAAATAATAATAATAATATAAATCTCATTGTGAGAAACATGAGCAGAAACTATTTTGTTTTCCCTATCTTGGTATTTCAGATGTTTAGCACAGACCCATGCACATAGTAGTAGCACAATAAATGTTTGATCTATGCATCAAATAATTAATTAACACAATCTCTCTATAGACAAACCCAATGTACAAATGTAAAGTATAATATAAAGAAATCACGTTAGAAGAGATGGCTTCTAATGCCAGCTCTGCCACTAATTAGTGATGTGACTTTAACCTTTCTGATCCTCAGTTTCTGTAGAATGAAGGAGCTGAGTTAGATGACTTCTCATGTCCTTTCCTAACCTCTCAGATTATTTTTCCTATGTCGTGTGCAGAAATTCATTATAAGACAGCATTCAGAACTAGAAAGGTTTTTCCCTGCAGAGTTAATGTTTTCAAATGAAGCAAAATCTCTCAACTACCCACAAAGAAAACCTGTTTATCCTGAATCTAAAGTGTTAAAACAAACCAAAATGTGTGTGTGTGTGTGTGAAAAATCAAGCAGTACAACTCTAGAATTGAAAAAAACTGAAAGCAATAGAATTGAACATAGCTTATCTAATCTAATGCAGTTTATCTTGAAAGCAGCTCCTTGAGGCAAAGTAATTTTAATTAGTGGAGAATGAGTTGGTAGATGAAAACTATTTTAGGAATTCTGAAAATTTTCTGAGCTTTTTAAGGCCTTTTACATCCTGATGACAGTTTTTGCTTATTATTATTATTATATCTAATATTTCAAAATGTATGACTTTTCTTTTCCTTGTTATAATGTACCTCTCTGTCATAAATTTTATGCTTAACAATTATGTTAAGTTATTCTCTGACCTTCTCAATTGAAGAGAGAAGGATGAAGGTGATTATAGATTTTCCCAGGGTGTGAGGCAGGAGTGCAAAGCAGGCAAGGAAAATGGGAGTTAAAGATGACAGTAACAGCACGTGTAAGAAACAGCAAGAAAGTAACTGTTAAACAAGGAATTAACTAGGCTTTTGTCTATAAGGGGAAAAGCAATGGAATCAGAGGGATTACTGAGGACAAAGAAAAGAGAAGGTAGTGTTACTGAACCAAACTTGGGTCCACTCACCCATGCACAGCAAAGCCTATCTACTGATGAAGGAAAGTGCAGTGTTTATTGCAGGCGCCAAACAGGGAGTCCAAGACAGCTAACGTTCAAAAAGCCCGAACTCCCCAGTGGGTTTCAGCAAAGCATTTTTAAAGGCCAGGTGAGGGAGGGGCGTCTTAGGGTATGTGATCAGCTCATGCACAATTCTCTGATTGGTTGATGGTGAGTAACAGGGTGGTGTCACAGGGGTTAGCAGTATCAATCCTTAGGCACCAGTAGGTCTGGGGGCTACGTGTTCATGGTCATCAAGCAGTTAATTCTTTCATTTGGTGGGGGTCTTAGCATCTATAAAACAACTCAGGAAATGTGCGTCAGATACTGTTATCTGGGTAGTTCAGAGAGGAGCTAAAGCAGAGGGCATGGGGGAGGGGTCTGTCCGGGAAAAGCCCCATAGGGTCCTGCTCAGTTACAGCAGGAAGACATTGAGTCAAATCCAAGTCACCATTAGTTCAAGATAGCATGGGTGGCTTCCGAGGGAACCAGAAGGGGACATAGATCTATTTCAGGACAGGTGATTGGAAACAATTCTCCCTTTCTTGTTCTTTAAGCATTTCCATAGGATCCCTACAAAACTGGGCTTCCTGTCTTCTTGTGCTGTTATTATGGTCTATTTATCACCTTATGGAATCATAATAGCCCTATCTACTATTTACTTTGATATGATATAGAGTCAACTTCCAACTCCGAAACCCATTGGGGAGTTCGGTCTTTTTGAACATTAGCTGTCCTGGACCTCTAGTTGGGCACCTGCATTTTTGTTAACATTTGAAAATTTTAACTTCTTGAATTATCTCATATAATTATGGCTATACAACTTCAAGTCTACTGTAAATTCTGGAGAAAAAGAGCCCTAAATAGTCTAAATGACAACTTCTTTGTTGACAGAGTAGCTTCTGATGATATGGAAATAATAGCCATAATCCAAATATTATATAATTTGGTTGGAAACTTATTCCAAATGAAAATAAAAACAGTTCTACATGTTCTGGTAAAAAACCACAAGAAATCTAAATTTTGTCAGCTTAATCCCTCCTTGTTGAAGAGGGTCTAAGGTAATGTTCCACCAAGTGTGGTCCACAGGTCACCTGCATCCGAATCACCTGGAAGCTTGTTAAATGCAGATGCCTAAAATCTACCTTAGGCTGCTGAATCAGAATCTTTGGAGATGAGCCTGATATTCTGAACTTCAGCAAGCTTCCTGTAGTACATTTATGTTCACAAAAATGTCAGCACTCTAGTGTAATGCCGGATCCCGTTGTGTCAGAGCAGGCACCATGCCAGCACTTGGCATCGCAGAGTTTGCCAGCCAGGAAGTAAACTGTCCTCCCTCTCCCTTCAACCCCCTGCAGTGTTTCCAGGCTTCTCTTGCCAATGACATAGATTAGATACTCAAAAGCCCAAAGGTTAATGAGGCATCTCATTCATATTTCATGATTGCTGTTTGCTTTTCTCTACCTTTGGGATACACAATGGAAAAGTGCAATCAATAGAATAATATCAGAAGCACCAGACAATTAGAAGATACCAGAAGTAATCCATACACTCCTACTATATTTAAAGCGAATGCCCTGAATTAATAAATTATCAACAGAGATCATTATTTCACCAGAATTTGCCAATGTGTGGGGGAAAAAAACCTAAATATATCAAATCCTAGGGATAAATAGCACCTACCAATTTCTCTTTTCAGTGTCCCATTCTCAACATGCCTCTTTTCATACTGCCTGCCTTGTTCCTTGCCATTGAGGCCGTTGTTCTATTACTTTGTTCTTTGTGCTTACAGACTATTTAGAGCTCTTTACTCTCCGGCTAATACGCTCACACATGGGACCATGATGGAAAAGACAGGAGGAATTCAATATGTCTGTGTTGAAAACTAATACCTCTGACATGCACTTTTAAAACTCTCTAAATCTTTGCTACAATTTAAAGCCCACTTACTGGGTAAGGTTTTTTCTAAAACCTTTTGGGAAAGGGTTTCTTTACTAATTATTATTCTTTGCATTCCCTCTTCTCTGGTGCCCTTTAGCTCTCCTATGGAGCCCTTTGTTTTATATATTTACGTTGATTTATAATAGTAATAGAAACCATTATTGAGTATATAAAATGTTCCAAAAATTTTGTATGCATTATTTTTAAATCTTAAACAGGTATTTTCCAAAAATATATATATATATATATGTATATGTATATATAAATATTCTTTGGAGCTCAAGTCTTCTAAAAGATTCTTTTCAAAAAATTGGATTTGGGGCTTAGATGGTTTAGGAACTGCTTCAAACTGATTTCTGACTTTAGGATTCTCAAAATACATTCACATATTAAATTAGCTGATGAAATCTACAGTGAAAATAAAAAACTGCAAAACTATGTATCCTAGAGTTTCTTATGTTAACTTCACCATGGAATTTTTTTTTTTTTTTAAGGTTTAAGTGACATCACTTTGGAAAATGCTGCCTTTGATCAAATTTGAAAAACACTTATTATTATTGCTATTGTTATTATACTCTTACTTTAAATATAGAGCTCTAAGGCAGTAAAAAAATAATAATAAGATGTTTTGCCCAAAGCCATACAACCAATGAGCAGCAGAGCTGAAATTCTAACCAGAAATCCACTTTGTTTCCATTACTTCCACTATGTTCTTTCTCTTTAATTTCCAAATCATTTCTAAAATTCTGTTACTTTAAACAAAGAAACATCTCTACAAGTGGATATTGTATACCAAGGGAAAATTCTCATTTATCAGTTATCCATATGCCCATAAGATAAAACAGTTTAAAATAATTTTCACTTTTGGGTGTTGTTTATATAATAATGAAATATAAGCCATTAGCATACAATACCATTTTGCTCTAGAGTCATTTTTTAATGTTAAATTTTAAGACAAAATTTCTGAAGTTGCAATTTATCCCAAGTAATTTTTAAAGAGTTGGAGATATTGAGGCAGAATTTAGCAAGGAAGCATACCTCAGAGCAGGTCATCAATGAAAAGCCTCCACAAAAAAGGAAGGAAGGAAGGAACGAAAGAAAGGAGGGAAGGAGGGAAGGAGGGAGGGAAGGAGGGAAAAGAATAGGAAACTTAAATAATTAAATTTGGGATGAGTGAGATGGGGAAAATAAGATTTGGAGTTCATGAGATCAAAGGACACAGCACCTCACTTCCAAGAAACTGTCCTACAGAGATATTTGCACAGGGAGGTCAAAGTGACATCTACAGAAATGTTCAATATAGCCTTGCTCATAAGAAAAAAAATTGGAAACAACTTATGTCCAAAAATAAGGAAATGTTTAAATAAATCATGGTATGGAATATTGAGATAGGTTTGTATGAACAGATCGGAAATAACTACAAGATTTTTTTTTCTCCCATTGAAAAAATAAAAGGTCACAGAATAATATGTGTAGCATGATCCCAAATTGTGAAAGAAGGAGGTGGGAATACTGAGGTGAAAGAGGTTGTGAAGGGGCACCTTGCTTTCACTCCCATATTTGTTATAGTTTATATTTAGTAGCAATAGGCACGTAATCCCAGATTACTTTCTTATTTAAAAATGGTTTTAAGAAATCAAGTGGAGAGTGTATGTAATGCAGGCAGTATACTGTAGTAAACTAAAAATCATCTGTACCCAGACAACCTGAGTTAAACTATAGTTCTGCATCCTATTATCTGGGTAACTTTAATATTTTCCTAAATTTATCTGAGCCTTTATTTTATCAACATAAAACAGGGATAATTAATACTTGTCTTTCAGTATTCCTAGGCTTAGAGGTGATGTGTATAAAAGTGCCCAATATATGTTATTTAATATTAACAATAGCAAATGACTTTGAAGAATTACCGGCATATCACATATTTTATTGTGTGCTCTTCTGTAGCTCTTGTTTCATTTATCTCTTCCTAGATGCAAGTCCTTTAAAACTTGTGACTCATACTCAAATCTCTATCTCCTCTGCCATATTTGCTTAACACTACCTGGTAATACCTTAGAATATTGCATGCTGAGTAACTAAAGTAGAATTATACACATCTTAGAGCTGGAAAATATCCTAGAGTTTACCTAGTTCCATTTCCAAATTTACTACAAAGAGAAAAATTGCTAGTCAGAATTAGTTCATTAAATTCTTCTAATTTATAGCATGTATCCCAAGGTATCCTGTCTCACATAAGTGTATACAGCAACTATATGTTGCTGGGGTCTGTCCTCCTGGGAAATCTTCCCACTAAACTCATGCCATGGAGTTTCATTTCCTGCTAAGGGGTGACAGTGTTAGAGTATAGAATATTTGGGAATATGCATGTCTGAGAACTGTCACTGCTTAAACAAACTTTGAGAAGGCAGAGGTTGATGGGGATGAGGGAGGAGCAGATAAGAAGATTGGTACAAGAGACAAACTTCACCTATTTGGCTGTTCTTTAAATGAACTTGCATCATGTCACTTAAAAATAATTTCTTGCATCTGCTTTGGTACATATGTATGTTAGACTGCTATGCTGTCCCAAGCAATAAAGGTAGGGAGGGATACAGTGATAAAAAGGCATACCCTCTTGGGCTTCCCTGGTGGCGCAGTGGTTGAGAATCCGCCTGCTAATGCAGGAAACACGGGTTCGAGCCCTGGTCTGGGAAGATCCCACATGCCGTGGAGCAACTAGGCCCGTGAGCCACAACTACTGAGCCTGCGCGTCTGGAGCCTGTGCTCCGCAACGGGAGAGGCCGCGATAGTGAGAGGCCCGCGCACCGCGATGAAGAGTGGCCCCCGCTTGCCACAACTGGAGAAAGCCCTCGCACAGAAACGAAGACCCAACATAGCAATCAATCAATCAATCAATCAATAAAGAAATCTTAAAAAAAAAAAAAAAAAA
This sequence comes from Balaenoptera acutorostrata, assembly GCF_949987535.1. Taxonomy (NCBI): domain Eukaryota; kingdom Metazoa; phylum Chordata; class Mammalia; order Artiodactyla; family Balaenopteridae; genus Balaenoptera; species Balaenoptera acutorostrata. The sequence continues at coordinate 10,957,393 of NC_080070.1, forward strand.
GGCATACCCTCTTTGCATTCCTAGTACCCACATCGATGAAGGATCGTTGGAATACTATGAAATATTTTTCAGTAGTGATATTTCAGTGTTACATTAGTACATTTTCAAGTTTTGTGTATTTCACTGCAAATAAAAATGATAATTGGGGTAAATATCTTAACAAAGTAGGTTTTTCATATTTAAAGGCCAGAGGATTAACTCCCTGTGACGTGAATAGTTTTACTTTGGGCAACAAACACTATAGAAATAATAGCCAGAAAAGATTTTATCCTATTATGAAATATTTTCAGTCATACAAAACATATATAGAAAATAACATAATGACCTAGGTGTACTGAAAAAATAAACAAACAAAATATTACAGATATAAATGTTGCACCTCTCTCCTTTCCATTGATAATCAGTATCCTGAATTTGGCATTATTCTTTCCTTTCATGTTTTTATACTTTGACTATAAAACTATATAGCATCCTTTGCAAGTATCCAAACTACATATAAATTGTATCATTCTTTATATGGCCTTATACAACTAGTGTTATTTGTTTAAAGTACTTTTTGAGATTTATACATATTGATACACATATTTCTGGCTCATTCACTTTAACTGCTACTAGTATTAATCACTTATAAGAATATATAACAATTTATCCATTCTCCTATTGATGGGTATTTTTGTTGTTTTCAGTTTAATCTCAAACAACAAAGTAATGAATATTCTTGTATATATATCTCCTTCAGCTCATGGGCATGAATTATGTAACTGCTGATCAGAGGGTCATTTTCAGCCTTGCTAGATATTGCCAAATTGTTTTTCAAGCTCATTTACATATTTATACTCCCACCACACACATAAGATTTTCTGTTGTTCTAACATCTTCACCAGTACCTGGTAGGGTCCAGCTTGATCATTTTAAAATAGCTAGTTTTCTTTTTCTTTAAGCATGTATTATGTCAATGCAATTTATTTTGTTTTTTCCAGTATATTTTGCAGATAACATCAGGTTACAAGAGATGAAAAAGGAAAGTGTACATAATTGGGATAAAGTACAAAATAATGATAAAACTTTGAAAGACTTCTAAATATAAAAAATGAGGAAATATTAAACATCCATTTTAAGGACTTTGACATAAGTAGAATTATAATTATAAATTCCCTTTGCAAATTCAAACCAAAGGGACTCTCCAAAATGGAGTCCCTTAATGCATGGGTGTGTTTTGTACCTTGTACACACTTCCATGACAACTACAAGTCTCTTATGACATTATATGACACAGATTAACTAAAAATGGTAAAAGTAATTTATTCTTGCACTTGCTATTTTAAATATATATATTAGAACTTAATATTTTGGTATGCTTGAAGTTTTATTTGAACATTTTTTTATTTACTAACTTCAAATAGCTTTTTAGGCAACACAGATTTCTCATTTTGATCCTTCCTTTCTTGTTCACAGTTATAAAACTCTTCTATTGGTCTATGAGCTAAAGAGGGTCAAGAATCAGTATTTCTTTTCACTGGACAATTAATAGTCCATAACTGTGAACTTTCTATTGAATGATAGACTTCATTCAAGATGTTTTCTCTTGGGTTTTTCACAGACTGATATTGATTTCTTTTTCCAGTGCAATATCTTTTCATGTAGTAATGCCTTCAGCAGAGCAGAAATTCAGAATGAATTTGAATTTTTATCTGTTGAATACTTATTTTCAAAACCTTTACATACATCATCCCCTTCCTTTGTATCAATTGAACAGGGCTAAATCATTTTCCCTTAGAACTATGTTTCATATGGTAGGTTCAGAATTTCAAATAAGTAAGGGATTGTGTCAACCATCACAATAATTTGGAGGATAATTTTGAGAAAGATAAGGAGAGACCCCCCCCCCTCCCAATTCCCAAGTGGCTTTATGGGTAGAAGGAGGGCAAATATTTCATTAATTTACACCCACGTTTGTTTCATTTTACTTTTTCCACACCAATTTTCACTCTATCTCTATTTCATCAGCAATTTATTTGCAATGTTGTTTTATCTTGTCATCATGCACGTGTTAAGCTGATGACTGCTGACATCATTCTATCATGTGAGTTTCAAATGCTATTACCTCAGAATCCAACCCAGCCTGCTACAGGAAACAATCCTTTTTATTCTTTCCAGGTATTAGATAAAAAGAAATGGAGATGTGTATAAGAACGTACATCTCTTTAAGGCAAGAATGCTTCTCACTTTCTGTTTTGGGCCAGTTAATTCAGTCTATAGCTTACCTAGCTTTCCTGTAGTGCTGGCATTTTCTGTACAGCAATACTTAATTGAGGGCACTGCTCTGATTTTTTCCATTTCTTCAAAATACCACTGACATAAGGCAATTATTATAGTAAACAATTACTTCTCTGGATAAAAGGGTGCTCTCTGTGGAGGCAGATTAGGCTAAAATAAATACTTCTCTATTTCATACTGTCTTGTAATTGCTTTCATGCCTTTTCAAAATAAAGCAAGTACATGAATATGCAGTTAAAAATCTATCTCTGTTTATAATGTTAATGTACAAACATGTACAAAAGTAAAAAAAAAAAAAAAAAAAAGAAATCCAGAAAGACTTTCCTCCTCAATTGCTTTCTATAAGGAAAATGTAGGGCCAAAGATAAAGATGTCACCATACCGGCAAAAATTTGATAATCTGAAAATACAAAGTATTGGTGGAAAATAGAACCACAAAACTCAAACATTGCTGTTGGAAGTGTAAATGGGTACATACACTTCAGAAACAGTTAAGAATTATCTTGTAAAGTTGAGCGTTCACACATACCCTGTGACTTAATAAGTCCATTCCTAAAAAGGTAGCCTAGAGCTGTCCTGTCTAATACAGAAACCACTAACTACATGTTAGTAGTAGTGTTTTTTAATTTTTAATTTTGTTAATTAGAATTAAAGTACCCAGTAGTAATAAGCATACCTAGTGCCCAAATTCTCATCTCTAATACCATTTACTAATAAAAGGAGCCAGGCTCCTCGGAGAAATGGCTGATTCTAGAATTGGGGCAGGAAATATACAAGATGATCTCAGATCATCTTTTAGTGCCAGAAAGGAAGTGCTAAACACGCGCAGGTGAGCACATTGATAGGAGTATGTCAAATAGACACAGGAAGCAACTGAAAAAGCCCTCAGTGGCCAAAACTGGAATAATTTGAGCAAGAAACTGAATTGAATTATAACCCAAGATATAAAATAAATATCCAAGAGTCCATAGTGATATAAATTATTGAATTAATTATTGAATTAAAAAGTAAATGAGTGATAAAAGACAAATCTTACTTGCAGAAGAATCCCAAAGAATTCCAGTTCCTTAAGTGTGGGCTGCACATAGTGACTTCATTACAAAAAGTGAGGCGGAGGGGGTAGAGTAATCAATGTCAACATAAACAGTGATGAGTCATGTGGATGAGTTTCATAGTATATACCTTTGATACAGTGTGATTAAAATATCACACTACCTCTGTTGTCTTCCTCCCCAAAACCTATAATTCCAGCCTAATCATCAGAAAATCCCAATAGAAGGACACTATACAAAATACATGACCAGTACTCCTCAAAATTGCCAAGGTCATCAAAAACAAGGAAAATCGCAGTAGCTGTCATCGAGCACCTAAGAAAACCTGATGACCAAAGTTGATATGGTATCCTAGATGGTATCCTAGGACAGAAAAAGGACATCAGATAAAAATATTATAAGTAAATTTCGATTTAACATCAGTGAATATTAGGAAGCTATGGACTTGATGTATCAATATTGGTTCATTTATTGTTAACAAATGTGCAATGTTAATGTAAGATGTTGAAAATAAGAGACAATGGGTGAGAGATATATGGGAACTCTCTGTGCTACCTTTACAATTCTTCAGTAAATCTAAAACCGTTTTATAAAGTGAAGTTTTGTTTTTTTTTTTAAGAAAAGATATAATCAGAGAAACAAAATACCAGTAAAAATGTATGTGGAAATCCTAAATGACATGTACTATCCCCTTTTCCCATTAATCTTTGCCTCAATATAACGCATTTATTTGAACACTCCATGGATTGATTTTTCTTGGAAATTAAGTGCATGCATAAGATCCATTTTTTAAAATTAAGTTAGATTAAAAATTCAGTTCCTCAGTGGTACTAACCACATTGCAAGGGCTCAAAATCCTGATGTAGGTATTGGCTGTGATGTTGCAAAGCATAGACAGAACATTTCCGTCAGTGCAACAAGTTTGGTTAGATTGTGCTTCTTTGGAGAAACTCTTCCAAGTGTGCACCAGTAAATATAAACAAGAATCTTCACAGGAGCATTGTTTCTGATTTTTTTAAATTATAAAGACAAAACCAAACAATGTCTATCAACAGAGGAATGGATAAATAAATTATGACATAACCACAAAGTAGAAACACAGTGAAAGTAGTATATATATCATATATCAACATGAGTGAATCTTTAAAATGTTGAGTGAAAGAGGCAAATTTCAAAAGTCTCATTATGAATTCAATTTTAAAAATTCAGAAACTGCAAAACCTAATAATATATTGTTATAGGAATACGTATGCATGTGGTAAAATTATAAGGAGAAACTGTACAAAATTCAGTTCAGTCCTCTGGGAGAGGACAAAGAAGGCACTTACTGGGAGAGATGTTTAGAGCTTCACTGGCATTGATAAAAGTCTTTTCCTAAGATTGCTGTCTTTTGGTAAGTCTTTTGCTAAGATTGCTAGGATTGGCTCCAGATATGTTTGTTTTATTACTATGCTTCACAATTTTCATTTTATTACATATTTTGAATATACCCGTCAAAGCTTTCTCTGATTTCTCCTGTTGTTAGGTATCACTTATCACTTTTCTCGATAATGGATTTCTCATTCCTGTTATCAAGTTTTGCTCCACTAGAGCAGTTGAAGCTTAAACTTGCTGGCTATCATGGATTTTGCCATTTGTTTCCTGACCCTCTGAATGTTTTTTTGTGCTTCCAAATTTCATTACTGGATTTGTAGCCTAATTTAGCACTTCAAAACTCAAAATGAGTGTTAATACAGTTTCTCAATTCAGGGGATGTTATCTTGCAAGTCAAATGAGCAAGGCCAATTCAGACAATCTATTGTTTAATCTTGTATCATCCAAATATTGACTCTTCATATAATGGAGCATCATTACCTGGAAGAATCAACAGCCCTTAAAATGTACAAAATGTTTCAGAACTCGCTTAGTAGACTTTATTAATATTCTTCTACAAAATACTATTGATGCTATTTCATTCATATTTCAAAATCCTTTCCTTGTTTTACTTAACTAAATCTCTACCCATTCTTTCCAATTCTTTATTAAATACTAATTTCCTTTTCTATCCTGCTAGGACTCCAAAAATAGTAGTCAGGTGGGAAAACCTGTGTAAAGTTTCTTTTTTTTAGTTATTTCCCATGCTGGTTTTCTGAATTACTATATTTTTCATATTCACATTTTAAAACAAATTACGCATTTAACCAGCACAAATGGATATTCTGGTTATTTTTAGTAATACATAGATTTTTGAATTATTTAACCTATTCTATTTTTAAGTATAATGTTTAAAAGTGCTCTGCTATTGCCAGTTTGCAGGGCAGAAGTTGAGACACAGATGTAGAGAATGGACATATGGACACCAAGGGGGGAAAACTGCGATGAGGTGGGGATGGTGATGTGCTGAATTCGGCGATTGGGATTGACATGTATACACGGATGTGTATAAAACTGATGCCTAATAAGAACCTGCAGTATAAAAAAACAAACAAAACAACTAATACTAAACTTTCATTGGGTTATTTGTATGGAAATATGTTAATATAAATGTTTCAGACATTACATGAAATTTCTAAAAATCTTATATTTGTATTTGTATGGAAATATGTATGGAAATATGTTAATATAAATGTTTCAGACAGTACATGAAATTTCTAAAAATCTTATATTTGTATTTGTATGGAAATATGTATGGAAATATGTTAATATAAATGTTTCAGACATTACATGAAATTTCTAAAAATCTTATATTTGTATTTGTATGGAAATATGTATGGAAATATGTTAATATAAATGTTTCAGACATTACATGAAATTTCTAAAAATCTTATATTTGTATTTGTATGGAAATATGTATGGAAATATGTTAATATAAATGTTTCAGACATTACATGAAATTTCTAAAAATCTTATATTTGTATTTGTATGGAAATATGTATGGAAATATGTTAATATAAATGTTTCAGACATTACAGGAAACGTCTAAAAATCTTATATGTTCTGGTATAATGTTATAAGTAATAATCCTAGTTATTACTTTAAAATGTATATCTCAGAAATAACTAATTTTCTTGTCAACTGCATTATTATGAACTTTCATCAAATCTTTAACCATGGTCATTTTTAAGTCTTTTGTCATTTACAGACAGTTCTGGGTGTACTCTGATGATTTTGCAAATATGTTCCTATAAAAGAGTTTCATCTTCAAGAAATTCATGGAAAAAACTCTGACAAGTACAGGTTTCTGGTAACTGACTGTACTGCTGAACTGAATGAATAAGCATTTTCAGAACTCTAATGAAAAACTGATGAACTCATAAAAGTGCTAACAAAAGATCAAGATGAAAAAAAAGAAATTAATTACATGGGACTGAGTGAACTGATGAGGATGAGTATAATTTTTGTGACTTTCTGTCTGAATTAAAAAAAAAAAATCCCACAAGGACTCAGAGGAAAAGAATATACAAATCAATTTTCACTGCAAAGTAAAGGAGCTGTTACAGTGGAGGATTACTGGACTGAATGTCAATGTTATGACATAGTATAAGTGTGTTTCATGTTTGGTAATTGCAATCATTGTTGCTTTTGTTGTGGTCATCCATGTACAATGCTTGGTGTCAGTCTATCTATCTCTTGTAAAAATAAAATACAGTGTGTGTGTGTGGAAAAAAAAAAAAAAAAAAAAAAAAAGTGCTCTGCTATTTAGAAATTAAATTTGTGGGAAAACCAAATCAAGTTAATAGAAAAATAAGCAGTCTTTCCCAGTTAGCTAAACATTTCTAACAGATGTAAATTAGAGAGACAAGAAACTCCGTAGTCCAAAGGTGTAATCATAGATTTCTACTCTGATCATTATCTCACTGTCTTTTTTGGTACACACCAGCCTCATTTCCACTTTCACAATATTAAGAAGATAAAAATGTGAAAACATACAATATTGTAAACGAGGGGTGAAAGTTAACTAAATCGGTAATAAATCTTCATCAATAACAAGACCAGTAGAACTGGATAGAAGAACACCCATGTGTGCTATTCACCACCCACCTGGAAACAAGTAGAAATACTCCTCCTCATTATTGCCTTTGTTTATTCCGTGAAGCAACCAAAAATTTGCTCCAAGTCCTGCAAATATCTGAGGTGACCTAAAATATATTTTACCCACCAGTAACTCATTCCCTATATTCAGTTAGAAACTCCAAATTCCAATCAATACCTGTGCAGAGAGTGATGGGAAATGGCAATGGCAGGATGAAAATGGGAAGCTATAATTTCTACAGTGTGGGGAGGTGAGGACTGGGCAATGATAGAAACAGGAAGAGCCTTTTATTGAAGATTGAACTTTCTATTTTCTGATTTGTTTATATATTTTTTAAATTTTATTGGATTATAGTTGTGTTAGTTTCAGGTGTACAGCTAAGTGATTCAGTTATACGTATATGTATATTCATTCTTTTTTAGATTCTTTTCCCATATAGGTTATCACAGAATATTGAGTAGAGTTCCTGTGCTATACAGTATGTCCTTGTTAGTTATCTGTCTTAAATATAGTAGTGTGTGTATGTTCATCCCAAGCTCCTGATTTATCCCTCCCTGCCACATTTTTCCCTTTGGTAACCATAAGTTTGTTTTTTATATTTGTAAGTCTGTTCTGTTTTGTAAATAAGTTCATTTGTATCATTTTTTTAAATTAGATTCCACAAATGCATGATATAATATGATATTTGTCTTTCTCTGTCTGACTTACTTCACTTAGTATGATAATCCCTAGGCCCATCCATGTTGCTGAAAATGGCATTATTTTGTTCTTTTATGTGGCTGAGTAATATTCCATTGTGTACATATACCACATCTTCTTTATCCATTCATCTGTTGATGCCTCCATGTCTTGGCCATTGTAAATAGTGCTGCAATAAACTTAAACAAACTAAGAATAGAACTACCATATGACCCAGCAATCCCACTCCTGGGCATATATCCAGAAAAAAAAAAAAACATAATTAGAAAAGATACATGCACCCTTATGATTTGTTTATATTTATAAAGAGCCAGGAATTACAAGTAGAAGTATCCACACCAGATGAAAATGAGTAGACATCTAACAACTGGAATGCTTATCCAGCCATCTCCTCCCTACCGCTCACCCCCATCCCATTCTGACACAATACAGCGTACACTTCTCTGAGAACCATTTTTCTCCTCTAATCCGTGTGGTAACCATAACTTTGCTATTGGGTTGGCCAAAAAGTTCGTTCAGTTTTTTCCATAAGATGGCTCTAGTAGCACTTAGTTGTCTTTAACTTCCTTTGAAACAATTTTGTTAGATTGTATGTGACAGCTGTCATATCAGTGTGCATTTAAAAAAAGACATCAAAATTGGTGAATTTTTGTGTAACCATTTTAATATTCAAGATGGAAGAAAAAAAGCAACATTTTTTGGCATATTATGCTTTATTATTTCAAGAAAGGTAAAAACACAACCAAAATGCAAAAAGAGATTTGTGCAGTGTATGGAGAAGGTGCTGTGACTGATCGAACGTGTCAAAAGTGGTTTGTGAAATTTCATGCTGGAGATTTCTCGATGGATGATGCTCAACAGTCGGGTAGACCTGTTGAAGTCGATAACAATCAAATTGAAACAATAATTGAGAACAATCAATGTTATACCACGCGGGAGATAGCCAACATACTCAAAATACCCAAATCAAGCATTGAAAATCATTTGTACCAGCTTGGTTATGTGAATCACTTTGATGTTTGGGTTCCACATAAGTTAAGTGAAAAAAACCTTCCTGACTATATTTCCGCATGTGATTCTCTACTTAAACGTAATGAAAATGTTCCATTTTTAAAACAAATTGTGACAGGCGATGAAAAGTGGATACTGTACAACAATGTGGAATGGAAGAGATCCTGGCACAAGTGAAATGAACCACCACCAACCACACGAAAGGCCAGTCTTCATCCAAAGAAGGTGATGTTGTGTATATGGTGGGATTGGAAAGGAGTCCTATATTATAAGCTCCTTCCGGAAAACGAAATGACTAATTCCAACAAGTACTGCTCCCAATTAGGCCAACTGAAAGTGACACTCGACAAAAAGTGTCCAGAATTAGTCACCAGAAAACGCATAATCTTCCATCAGGATAACACAATACGGCATGTTTCTTTCATGACCAGGCAAAAACTGTTACAGCTTGGCTGGAAAGTTCTGATTCATCCACCATATTCACCAGACATCACACCTTCAGATTTCCATTTATATCGGTCTTTACAAAATTCTCTTAATAGAAAAAATTTCCATTCCCTGGAAGACTGTAAAAGGCACCTGGAACAGTTCTTTGCTCAGAAAGACAAAAAGTTTCGGGAAGATGGAATTACGAAGTTGCCTGAAAAATGGCAGAAGGTAGTGGAACAAAAGGGTGAATACACTGTTCAATAAAGTTCTTGGTGAAAATGAAAAATGTGTCTTTTATTTTTATTTAAAACCCAAAGGCACTTTTTGGCCAAGCCAATACTATGTGACTCCAGTCCACGGGCCACAGATGACTGGACCATGCGTGAAAAAAGCTGGGCCAATAAACTTGTTCCCCAGTTAATTTGGACTTGGACAAAATTTCAGATCAGTCAGGTTAGTTTCACCACAGAAGAGATGTTATTTGAGAGCTAATGACAGCTTTGTTTTAGACTGTACCATCTGCAGTTTCAGAACAGAGTGAATCAAAGGAGCCTGGTCAGAAAGAGAAGAGGAGGAGGGAGGGAAGAAAGGGGAGAAGGAGGAGAGATGGAAAGTGATCACAGAAGCAAGGATGAGATCTAGAGGAAGTCCCAGTGGCATTTTATCCCTGGATCAATGGTTCTCAATGTTCATTGGTTTCCAAGATACCCTTCAGCATCTTCATATTAAACTTTGTTTTGCTTTAACTTAAGCTACCTAAATGAATTTCTGCTACTTAAAGCCAATATAATTATAGGAAATATGTGAAACTTGTTAAAAGTAAACAGGAATGAGAATACTGCAGGAAAAGGAAAAAGAAATATCTCCCCAAAGGCTTAGAAGAAGAGCAGACTTCTGAATTATGGAGTAAAAGAAAATTGTTGGGCATCCCCAGAAAGATATAAGCAGGTTCTATGAAACTTCTGCAGAATGTCATGCAGACTGAATTTTTTTTAAGTAGATAATAAGGTGGGATTTTACAACGGAAATAAAACTAAATGCACCAAAATTCGAATTATAGGGGTCCCAGAAGAAGAAGAGAATAAGAAAGGGTCTGAGAAAATATTTGAAGAGATTATAGTCAAGAACTTCCCTAACATGGGAAAGGAAATAGTCACCCAAGTGCAGGAAGCACAGAGTCCCATACAGGATAAACTCTCGGAAAAAGAGACCGAGGCATGTATTAATCAAACTAACAAAAACTAAATTCAAGGAAAAATATTAAAAGCAGCAAGGGAAAAACAAAAAATAACATACAAAGGAATCCCCATAAGGTTATCAGTTGATTTTTCAGCAGAAATTCTGCAGGCCAGAAAGGAGTGGCAGGATATACCTAAAGTGATGTAAGAGAAAAACCTACAACCAAGATTACTCTACCCAGAAAAGATTTCATTCACATTACATGGAGAAGTCAAAAGCTTTTCAGACAAGCGAAAGCTGAGAGAATTCAGCACCACCAAACTAGCTTTACAACAAATGCTAAAGAAATTTCTCTAGGCGGGAAACACAAGAGAAGAAAAAGACCTACAAAAACAAACCCAAAACAATTAAGAAAATGGTAATAGGAACATACATATCAATAATAACCTTGAATGTAAATGGATTAAATGTCCCAACCAAAAGACACAGACTGGCTGATTGGATACAAAAACAAGACCCATATATATGCTGTCTACAAGAGACCCACTTCAGACTTACGGACACATACAGACTGGAAGTGAAGGGATGGAAAAAGATATTCCATGCAAATGGAAATCAAAAGAAAGCTGGAGTAGCAATACTTGTATCAGATAAAATAGGCTTTAAAATAAAGACTGTTACAAGAGTTGAGGAGGGATACTACATAATGATCAAAGGATCAATCCAAGAAGAAGATATTTTATTTATTTATTTATTTATAATTGTTAATTATAAATGTTTATGCACCCAACATAGGAGCACTTCAATACATAAGGCAAATGCTAACAACCATGAAAAGAGAAATCGACAGTAACACAATCATAGTACAGGACTTTAACGCGCCACATACACCAATGGACAGATCATCCAAACAGAAAATAAATAAGGAAACACAAGGTTTAAATAACACAATAGACCAGATAGATTTAATTGATATTTATAGAATATTCCACCGAAAAGTGGCAGAATACACTTTCTTCTCAAATGCACATGGAACATTCTCCAGGGTAGATCACATCTTGGGTTACAAATCAAGGCTCGGAAAATTTAAGAAAATTGAAATCGTATCAAGCATCTTTTCTGACCACAATGCTATGAGATTAGAAATCAATTACAGGAAAAAAAATACTGTAAAAAACACAAATATATGGAGGCAAAACAGTGCACTACTAAGTAACCAAGAGATCACTGAAGAAATCAAAGAAGAAATTTAAAAAATACACAGAAACAAATGACAACAAATACATGATGACCCAAAACTTATGGGACACAGCAAAAGCAGTTCTAAGAGGGAAGTTTATAGTAATTCAGTCTCACCTCAAGAAACAAGAAAAATCTCAAATAAACAATCTAAACCTACACTTAAAACAAGTAGGGAAAGAACAAAGAAAACCCAGAGTCAGTAGAAGGAAAGAAATCATAAAGATCAGAGCAGAAATAAGTGAAATAGAGATGAAGAAAACAATAGCAAAGGCCAATAAAACTAAAAGCTGGTTCTTTGAGAAGATAAAATTGATAAACCCTTAGCCAGACTCATCAAGAAAAAAAGGGAGAGGAGGGCTTCCCTGGTGGCGCAGTGGTTGAGAATCTGCCTGCCAATGCAGGGGACACGGGTTCGAGCCCTGGTCTGGGAAGATCCCACATGCCGCGGAGCAACTGGGCCCGTGAGCCACAACTACTGAGCCTGCGCGTCTGGAGCCTGTGCTCCACAACAAGAGAGGCCGCGATAGTGAGAGGCCCGCACACCGCGATGAAGAGTGGCCCCCACTTGCCACAACTAGAGAAAGCCCTCGCACAGAAACGAAGACCCAACACAGCCATAAATAAATAAATAAATAAAAATTAAAAAAAAAAATCATTGTGCTGTACACTTTAAAAAAAAAAAAAGGAGATGACACAAATCAATTAAATTAGAAATGAAAAAAGGAGAAATCACAACTGACACTGCAGATACACAAAGGATTATAACAGACTACTACAAAACATATATGCCAATAAAATGTACAAGCATGAAGAAATGGACAAATTCTTGGAAATGTACAATTTTCCAAGACTGAACCAGGAAGAATTAGAAAATATAAACAGACCTATCACAAGTAATGAAATTGAAACCGTAATTAAAAATCTTCCAACAAACAAAAGTCCAGGACCAGATGGCCTCACAGGCGAACTCTAACAAACATTTAGAGAAGAGCTAACACTGATCCTTCTCAAACTCTTCCAAAATATAGCAGATGGAGAAACACTCCCAAATTCATTCTACAAAGCCACTATCACCCTGATACCAAAACCAGAAAAAGATATCACAAAAAAATAAAATTATAAACCAATATCACTGATGAACATAGATGCAAAAATCCTGAACAAAATACTAGCAAACAGAATCCAACAGCACATTAAAAGGATCATACACCATGATCAAGTGGGATTTATCCCAAGGATGCAAGGATTCTTCAATATATGCAAATCAATCAATGTGATACATCACATTAACAAATTAAGGAATGAAAACCATATGATCATCTCAATAGATGCAGAAAAAGCTTTTGACAAAATTCAACACCCATTTATGATAAAAACTCTCCAGAAAATGGGCATAGAGGGAACCTACCTCAACATAATAAAGGCCATATATGACAAACCCACAGCAAGCATCATTCTCAGTGGTGAAAAACTGAAAGCATTTCCACTAAGATCAGGAACAAGACAAGGATGTCCACTCTCGCCACTCTTATTCAACATAGTTTTGGGAGTCCTAGCCACAGCAATCAGAGAAGAAATAGAAATTAAAGGAATCCAAATCGGAAAAGAAGTAAAGCTGTCACTGTTTGTCATTGACATGATACTATACATAGAAAATCCTAAAGATGCCACCAGAAAACTACTAGAACTAATCAATGAATTTGGTATGGTTGCAGGATACAAAATTAATGCACAGAAATCTCTGGCATTCCTATACACGAACAATGAAAAATCAGTTAGAGAAATTAAGGCAACACTCCCATTTACCATTGTAACAAAAAGAATAAAATACATAGGAATAAACATGCCTAAGGAGGCAAAAGACTTATACTCAGAAAACTGTAAGGCACTGATGAAAGAAATCAAAGGTGACATAAACAGATGGAGAAATATACCATGTTCTTGGATTGGAAGAATCAATATTGTGAAAATGACTACACTACCCAAAGCAATTTACAGATTCAATGCAACCCCTATCAAGCTACCAATGGCATTTTTCACAAAATTAGAGAAAAAAAAATTGACAATTTGTATGGAAACACAAAAGACCCTTAATAGCCAAAGCAATCTTGAGAAAGAAAAACAGAGTTGGAGGAATCAGGCTCCCCAACTTCAAACTATATCACAAACCTACAGTAATCAAGACAGTATGGTACTGGCACAAAAACAGAAATATAGATCAATGGTACAGGATAGAATGCCCAGAGATAAACCCACACACATATGGGCACCTGATTTATGAGAAAGGAGGCAAGAACATACAATGCAGAAAAGACAGCCTCTTCAATAAGTTGTGCTGGGAAAACTGGACAGCTACATGTAAAAGAATGAAATTAGAACACTCCCTAACACCATACACAAAAATAAACTCCAAATGGATTAAAGACTTAAATGTAAGACCAGACAATATAAAACTCTTAGAGGAAAGCATAGGAAAAACACTCTTTGTCATAAACCAGAGCAAGATCTTTTTTGATCCACCTCCTAGAGTAATGGAAATAAAAACAAAAATAAACAAATGGGACTTAATTAAACCTAAAAGCTTTTCCACAGCAAAGGAAACCATAAACAAGACAAAAAAAACAGCCCTCAGAATGGGAGAAAATATTTGCAAATGAAGCAACTGACAAGGGATTAATCTCCAAAATATACAAACAGCTCATGGAGCTCAATATCAAAGAAACAAACAGTCCAGTTTAAAAATGGGTGGAAGACCTAAATAGACATTTCACCAAGGAAGACATACAGATGGCCAAGAGGAACATGAAAAGATGCTCAGCATCACTAATTATTAGAGAAATGCAAATCAAAACTGCAATGAGGTATCACCTCACACCAGTCAGAATGGCCATTATCAAAAAATCTATAAACAATAAATGCTGCAAAGTGTGTGGAGAAAAGGGAACCCTCTTGCACTGTTGGTGGAAATGTAAATTGATACAACCACTATGGAAAACAGTATGGAGGTTCCTTTAAAAACTTAAAATAGAGCTACCATATGACCCAGCAATCCTGCTACTGGGCATATACCCTGAGAAAACCATAATTCAAAAAGAGACATGTACCACATTGTTCACTGCAGCACTATTTACAATAGCCAGGACATGGAACAAACTTAAATGTCCATCGACAGATGAATTCATAAAGAAGATGTGGCACATATATACAATGGAATATTACCAGCCATAAAAAGGAATGAAATTGAGTTGTTTGTAGTGAGGTAGATGGACAGAGAGTCTGCAATACAGAGTGAAGTAAGTCAGAAAGAGAAAAACAAATACTGTATGCTGATGCATATATATGGAACCAAAAGAAAAAAGAAAAAATGGTACTGATGAACCTAATTGCAGGGCAGGAATAAAGAAGTAGACATAGAGAATGGACTTGAGGACATGGGGTGGGAGGGGGAACCAGGGGCGAAGTGAGAGTAACATCGACATATATACACTACCGAATGTAAAATAGTTGGCTGATGGGAAGAAGTATCATAGCACAGGGAGATCAGCTCAATGCTTTGTGACCACCTAGAGGGGTGGGATAGGGAGGATGGGAGGGAGGCTCAAGAGGGAGGCAATATGGGGACATGTTTATACATATGGGTGGTTTGCTTTGTTTTGCAACAGAAACTGACAGTATTGTGAAGCAATTATACTCCAATAAAGATCTATTAAAAAAAAAACAAAACAACTATTAGGAACCATCCAAAAAAAAAGAAATGTAAGGTATTTAAAATCTAACAGCAAAATTAAATTATAGCAATGTGATTAATAAAGAGCAAAAATGAAACTGAGGATGGCAATATGGAGGACAAATTTGAGAATCCCCACATGTCCCTTACCTCAGCTATCATGTTGGCAGGTCCTGGTGACCTCCCTGTTGGTGTGAGCCAAACTTTCACTTCTAAGGGGTTTGAACCCTTGGTTTTCGTATGCTTCTCTGTTCAGAGTTGCTGATGTATCCGTTCAGAGTTATACCAAGGCAAGAGATACCAAGACATGCCCCGAGATCACCTGAGTGCTATACATTCCTTCCTACCACCATTGTCTGTCTAAAAGCATCCCTACCTACTTTTGCTCATCAGGATCAATTATTCCTGCCAAGATTGTGACTCTTTTCTTACCTACTGGACCCTGAACGTGGGAAGTCCAAAGTGTTCCAGTTAAATGGGACTCTCTCTGTGTCTCCTGGCAAGAGTACATCTATTTTGGACCAGGAATGCTAATAATGCAGAGACCAGAATTACAGAAATGAAAAGTACAAGACCCCCATTATATCATTGGAAGTGACAAGAGGAGCCCCTCCTGCTACCAGCCTTGACTCCTGGGCCATGTATTCTGTGTTGACAGAGCACCATATATAGGTCTCTGATTTAATGCATATAATGGATGCATCCTGAGGATGACACTGTTCTTTCAGAGAATTTTCTCCAAGCTGGTGCTTTAGATATGCCTTTTGAAGGCCATTCGTAGAAGGTCTGTCAGAGCAGTAGGCCAATTAATTCTGGGCCTTTCCGTATATGATACAGACAGTAAATCCAGTGGTCATGGGCCCACTCTCACAACTCCTTTGCTCCAAGTGGATCCCCTGGTTAGACAGTTGTTGAGTAGGATTCCAAACCTGTGGATCAAGCATTCAATATGCTCCTGGATAACACTGGAGCTTAAATGGATAAATTCATACGAAGAATAGGTGTCTATCTCTATCAATAAACTCCTATTCTTTCCAGGATGTAATTTCCTTGCTTCTAAAATAGATTCATCAAAGAATAGTGCTCAGAGTTGGTTTTTGTTGATGGCAGTTTGGACATTCAGAAGCATCAGTATCTAGATAGACCAAAACAAATGGAGTCCCTTCTGTTGGGTCCAAGCACAGCATCCATCTTTGCCACAGAGACCTTGCCAGTAATGTGCTAACTGGTCCACATCCAGGATGGCTGATGGCAAAAGCTGGATAACATTGCCTGGCCAAGTCATTTTGTCTACTTGGTTTTCTGTGACTCTTTCACACTGAGTGCTTTCTGGTAGCATCAAAGTGTGATAGAAAACTCTTTACACTTTGTGCCCACTCCCATGTCCACCCTCATGCTCCTACACCAGGACTCCTTGTCTCTGATCTTCTATTCCTTTTTCTTTCTAGGTCCATGACAAGCTGGCCAGGCCATTGGGCACTTCTTAGCAATTTGTTTATATTCTCACCTTGGTCCACTTCTCATTCCATAAAAAGCGGAGTAAACTGCTCCCAGCTCTGCCCATAGGGAAGACTTTCCCTCTCTGTTATTTTCAAAGCCACCTTTGAGTATGGCTATAATGTAGCTGCCATCTGTTTTCTGCTTTCACACACATACCATGCTGACTCACTCGTAAATCAAACTTGGGCTTTTTCCTCTTTCTTCATCCAGTCGTACAAGACCTTCCACATGATGAACCACAGGAGTGAGCCAGGAGACAGCTGCTGGTGTTTCTGCGGCAGTTGTCTGGGATGCCTTCATTTTCAGCTTACTCACGTCCTCTGGTCTTTCATGGACTCTATTCCAGATGTACCTGTGCCTTCTCGTGACTGACTGTTGCTGGCCTTGTCTGACTTTTTGACTCTGCTGATCCCATATGACCCAGCTCACAATAGGCAATTCATTTCAGATACAGAGTCACTTTGCCTCAAGATCAAAGGTTCAGTCTCTCCCAGGGCCCAGTGACTCACCAGGAACTGTTTCTAAAATGACTTAGAATTCTTTGCTGCAGTTGGCATGGTCTTGCTTTAAATCCCAGGGGCCTGTGTTATGATTTTCTCACTGGGGCTTGCCATGAAATCCACACTGAACCTTTTCCCACCGCTAACACCCATTGTATCATAGGGTCTGTTTGATCATGTGACCAAGTGCCAGGGAACCTTCTATAGAGCCCTTCCCTGTTACAGGTGCCACTCAGTGCTGGCAGCTTTCCATATCATGCAATATATGAGAAGGAACAATATTTCTGGTATTCTTGAGTCCCCTGGCAAGGGTACACCCCATCACCTGAGGTCACTGACGAAGTATTAAATTCGTGCTCCAAGAAGGAGCCACTAAGCAAATGAATTTTGCTTATCTAGTCTTACTTTCTGGCTCCCTTTTTCAAGCATTTGAGCTGACAGACAATAAATACATTGATAACTGGCAGAAAGATTTGGTAATATGCTTTCAAGGAGGTCTGCTGAGGTCATTCATTCCCAGAATCATCTCTGCATGCTCCAGAACATCTCTCAGAGAGTGTACTCACTACTTCGTAATCATATCCAGACTCATATGAAATCTCAATTTCTAGACCCAGTCTCATCCAGGTCAAATCCGTAGCCCCCTCTACTTTCTCTCCCATTCTAGTACTTTCTCACTCCTGTATCCTGATTCTTAGGGGAGGAAAATCAGACAGAGGCAGCATGGCATATTGGGTTCAGCAGCAGAAATCAAGTCTTCACCAATGTGAGATTACTTTTGAGGTTGGCCTAGATGAATGGATTGAATTTGTATAACCACAGAATGGAAGAAGGTAGGTCCAGGCAGAGGGAATCAAAACAGCAAAGGTACAGAAGGATGAAGTTTGGAAAGAGCAGTAATCTAGTGTGATGTGACAAGCCTTATAATTCTCCAGTTATGTAGGTTATTATTATTTTTTTTTTAACCTTAGAGCCATTGCAAGGAACAAAAATTAAAGACCAGAATAACTGAACATGTATTGTATTTTACATATGTGTTCATCCATACAAAAAAAAAAAGGAGGATTGTAATTCCCCAGGCTATATATATATATATATATATATATATATATATATATCAGTTAATAATTTCTCATATGATACTCACCCTTTTTTGCAATATCATCTTATTATAAACTCACATAAAATTTATTGACAACTATCACTTTAGCACTTTTTTTCACATTAATGACTCTAAACCTACAATTTTCTGGCTTTCACTCTTTTTTTTTTCCCTTCACATTTGATCTTTCCCTAGTGAAATGCTTTCCATTTACCTTGATTAAACCTCACTCTATCGATTTCTTTCCTTTCTCTAACTTCTCAGAAACCTGCTGTATATTAAACTCTGTTTTCTGTGATATTAGCTGTCCCTCTTGGCACTGGGTAACATTTAGGAAAGTTTTAAAATCCAACAACATTGAATAACCTACCTTTCAAATTGTGTATGTTGTATTTAATTTGAATCAGATGAGAAAACATGTGCATGCATATTTTACCTTAGGATGGAAAATTCTTTGTGTTCCAATAATGTTCTCTTGCTTCATTGGAGAAAATTATAACATTTAAGAATAATCTACTAAAAAGCCAAGGTTTAATATTCCCCTTACTTTGCAATGGGACAAAATAAAGAGAAAAGTTTATATCCTAATATCAAGATATTTGTACTATTTGAGAGTTATGATAATAAGCAGGATAAAAAGAATGTGTATAATTGCTTTTGATTTTATTTTCATGTGCATCGAATATTATTCATTCATTCACTCATTCCTGTAGTCCTCATAAGACTCCTGCGAATGAACACTTATCAATGCAGTGTGATACAGCGAGGTGGGATATGAACCCAGGTACTTCTGACTCTTTTCCTGCTGTTATGGCATGTTCCATTTTTCATTCATTCATTCAATTTAAAAACTACGTTTTGATAGTCTCCTATATTCCAACACACCGCTGGATGCTAGAGACACAGTGATGAACAGATAAGTTTTCAGGCCTCTCAGATCTTAATGTCTGTGAGGAAGACAAGCCTCTTAGATTCATCCATATTCTTTTCTTTGCTGCACAGAAAATGAAACTATCAGACATGAGCTCCCTAAAATGACCTTCTCTCCTCCTCAAGGGGTATTTACACCCCTTCCATCTTCACTTCTCTCCATTTCACCTCAGAGGAAGAAATAGCCATCCTCTCCTCTTGGATCTACTGCCAACTGCCAAAACTTGTTCTGATCCCATGTACTCCCAACATTACTGGGAACTTTTTCTATCACATGTGGCAAGACTTCCTCTCATCTTCAGTATTTCCTTCTCAACTGATTGTTCTCTTTGGCCGGAAATCTCCAAGATAGTTTTTTTTTTTTTTTTAATTTTTTGGTCTTACATCTTGCTCAAGCTACTGCTTTCACTCTGTCCTCAACAATAGCTTTAACAGATTTTATCTCTTCCATGCATCCTATTTACTCTTCAAACCAATACCAGTACGACCCTTACTTCTCCATTTTCCACTTGAAGAAAAATACCCCAGGCTTTCACTCCACAAGTGCAGTCAGTCTGAGGAAAGCATTTTCCTCAGATTCCCAGATTTTCCCCAGGTTAGGCTGTGGTCACCCATAGCGGCTGTGCACTGCTCACTGGTTGCATCCCCTCCACCTGTCACTTCCCACTGCCCGACCTACATTATCTAAATATCATCCACCCAAGTGTTCATCTCAGGGTCCACTTCTGAGAGAACCCAGATTAAGAAGAAACATTTTCAAACCAAGTTCTGTCAATTCCAATACTTTACTTTCTTTCCAAATATTCTCTTTCCTCCCACCCCCTCTGTAATTGTTTTATTTTAAGCATCAAATTCTGGCTCCTGTACTAACTTGTCTTGCTGCCCCACCACCATCTCCCTCTAAACCATCCCTTATATACTTTGAGTCCATTTTTTTCTAAAATATAAACCTTCTTATGTCATTCCTTTGTTTGAAAACGTTTGTCTCCCTTAAGGTCCGTGAATGAAGTTAATGTCATTGAAGTGGAATATTAGGCCCTTCCTAAATTTGCACCAACCTACATTTTTGGCCTCATATCCTCCCATGTGCCCTATGGTCCAGTCACATTGAATTAATGACATTTTCCTAAACACACACCATTTACTTTCATAACCCTTGCCTTTGCACACACTGTTTCATCTTCATGGAACGCCCTTCCTTCTTTTTATCTCTTCCCTTCCCCAGAAACTCATTTATTCTTTAAGACCCCATTCAGATGCATCATCTCTAGAAAACATTCCTTATTTTTCCTAAACAGGCCTCTATGTCTTACGTGATGGTACAACACTTCATTCAGATCTCTATCATACCACGAGGTTTTATTGAAATTAATGATTCTGTATCTTTCTCCTTCACTAGACTGTGAGTTCTCCCATGTCAAGACAATAACAGACTGATCTTGATTCTAAATACTAGCAACAATATCTAGCAATAGTAGTTTGTTAAAGAAATGAATGATAGAAATTAAAATTAACTATCATGAAGGGAAAGAAGCAAGGGGGATTATTCTAGACTTTTTCTCTCCCATCTCCTCTATCATCCTCCTCCACCACCACATATAAACCAAAATTACTGAAGTACATTGAATTTTAAAGCACGTTTCAGGTACAGTATATTTTTTAACTGAGAAGACCATTCCAGCCCTAAAAATATCTCTCAGACTACCTCTCCAGCTCATGAAAATCTTTTACTCCAGCTCATGAAAATCTTTTACTAAGACACAAACCTTTCACTTCAATATTAGACCCCAAAAATGCTAAAATTCAAATGACTTGGGAATTAACAAATTTATGTAAATTAGTCTTATTGCTAAAGTGAATATATCCAATTTTGATGTGAGGAAAGGATTAAAAACCAGGAAGCAATGAGTCTGTAAAGAAATAGGGCTAATTGTAGGCTGAATCCATTCCTTTGCCCAAATGAAATGTGTTCATAGAAGAAGTTTTATATTATATATTTCCATGGATGTTCTACTAAGTTCAGATTCTTTCTTCTACTACCAAAATGTGTCTATTAATGTCCCATTCTCTTAGGACCCTTCTCTGTACTTCCCAGCGTAATACCAGGTAAACTTGAGTAATCAGATCGCTAAACTGGTAGGTCTCATACTTGTCCAATCACCTGAAGAAGAGTATTTTTTTAAAGAATTTCTCAATCCCTCCTCAAAGTTTAAGTTTAAAACTCCAGGTATGAGGCCTAGAAATCTGAATTTTTTAAAGTTTTCCAGGTGATTTTGATGCTCATCCAGGTTTGAAAAACTCTAGCCTGGCAAATATGTGATCTCTTTTGTATTTCATTTATCTCAATTAAATAAGTATTTAATGAGTGTTGATTATGCTTAGCATAGAGGGATAATATATCTAACATTTCACAGTGTATTCGAAACCACCCCCCACCCCTGGACCCCTGCACCCCTAGTGTCTTCCATAACTGGGCATTCATTGCCTCTAGGAGAGTTGTTATGGGTAAACCAGTTTAAGAGAGCCAATGGAAGTCTCCTTAGAACATGAAAATGATTTGAAAGAATGTGTTGTTTGACAGAAATATTCCCCTTCCCTTTACCTTTATCCACCCACCTTTCTTCGGGTTATAAATTTTCTGTACTGAAGGTAAGGAGGGGAAAGTGGCAGAACACCCAGATACATTTAAATATTCAAGAGAAGAGGGCTTGGAAAAAGCAAAATCGAAAGTCATCTTCCCGTTCTGAACAACCCCTATCGGGCAAACACACATATGCACCCCTATAATGTTAAAGATTATTAGAGGGAAAATGGCAGCATGGCCAGAGACGGCCTCCAAGCTTGATCTACCTACAGTAGAAAACCGAGCAAATTTTCCCAAGTCCTAGAGAGGATCAAGAAATTATCAGACATTGAGCCAGATCTGAGAATGTCCTGAACTCTGGATGACATCACTACAACCTATGTGGTCCAATGAGATGGGACAAAAGCCAGCCTGAGCAGGTGATAACCAATTATCACACTCATCAACCTCCCAAGACTTACAGGCAGCCTCAGGCATGGGGGGATGGGACCGGGGGGAGGGGGAAGGTGTGACCTGGAAGTGAGGACTTCTTAAATTGACTGAGGACAAATTTCTACCAAATAGAAGAATGAGGTCAAAAATAAAGTAACTTCTATTTATAGGAATTGAAAGAAAAATATGTCTCTTGCATAACTGAATTTGTGGTCTAGTATTTATGTCAGTGCTTTAGCATTTACCTAAAGTTGTCAGAAACTCTAAAAACAGAGAGAACTGCAGTGTCCCTTCCCTTAAAGGAGGCTGTGGAGAGATGCAGTGGAAGGAAGACAGACACCCCAGGGTGAATCCTGCATTCCACCAACAGCTAGGTGTTTATATTCGCCAAGGCTCACTTTAATCATGTATAAAATGGGAATGGTGTTTTTGAATTAAATGAGGGGTAGAAGTTAAAATCCTGGATACATGTTATAAGCTCGATAAATGTTACTTCCTTTATTCAGAGTTTTTAATCTTAATTTAGAGGCCATATTTATCTAAAAGAAAGCATAATCATACCAAGGTCTAATGACTCAATCCTGTAATTTCTTATAAAGTATAAAGCATGACTTTGTGGATTTCTGCCCCTGTTTGAATCTATGGGAAGTAGATGGTGTTCTACTGAATGTGGGTGACAACTCCTTCCCTCCCACCGAATATACCAGTGAAGCAGCTGCTGATTTCACCTGCTCTGAAATTTCTTCCATGTTTGAATCAGAGTTTACCCTGAATCACTGTGGTTACAGTGGCCACACAGAGCTAATCTGTGAACTCAGGGTATTGTGCTGATTATAATAGTAGGGGGAAGCTTTTTATTTTTGCTCAGAGTGGTAAGATTCTGTGCAACTGAATTTGAATTGTAAAATCCATTTCAAGCACACCCTCTTGAAGCACTGGTCTCTGCAGATGTAGGAAGTAAAAATGAGGTTTCTAATTTACAGTCAATGTTATGATGCACAAGGCAACCATAGCTTTCAGGTAAGGAAAGTGGGGACTTGACACAGCAATTTAGAATTTTTATAGTCTCATTTTCTTGTTAATGAGTCCGTTGACAGTCATAATATTGGGCCATAAAAGTTGGTGTTAACTTTACTTTGTAGTTCCCAAATTTTCACCTGATTTTTTTCTCTTATTTAAACAATCATGGACAATTATAGCTGAAGAGGATTCTAAAGCTCACACAACCCAGAAACAGCAAAGTGGCAATCTCTGAGCAGAAGTCCATCTGTAGATGGTTTTATATTCTTCCAACAAAATGTTTCTTTCTCCTTTCCTTCTTTCTTTTTTTTTTCTTTGTTACTGTTTATTTCTTTTTTTCTGTTTTTCAAATCGTAGTATGACCTAGATACAATACAGTAAAGTGCCCAAATCTTAAGTGAATGTTTGTATATGTATATACCTCTGTAAACCACATCCCAATCAAGATACTGAAAATTTCCACAGTTTCCTTATAGCCCTTTCTAAACAATCAAAAGAACCCAAAATGATCACTGTTCTCATCTCTATCCCCACAGATTAGTTTTGATTGCTTTTAAATTTTGCATAGCTGGAATCATACAGTATATCATCTTTTGTATGTATGAATACAGCTGCCATGAATAGTCTTGTACATGTCTTTGGGTGGACATAAGCACTCATTTCTAATGTGTGTCTACCCAGGAGTTAAATTGCTAAGTCACAAGTTATAAATAGTTTAAAAAGATTCTTACAACTACTAAACAGTTTTCCAAAATGATTGAATTAATTTATACATTCACCAGCGATGTATGCATTCCAGATGCTCCACATCCTCACCAATACTTGGTAAAGTGTTTTCAATAAATTCGAATTTGAATATATCTAGGTTCTGTACGCATCTTCCTCAGGCCATATAACACCCCATTGTCTTATACCTAGCCATTTCATATTCACAACTTAAGTCCATGGGCCTGGAAGTCTTTTAAACTGGTCAACTAACTATGAAACACATCCAATTTCTCATTTATCTGATTAAGAAAATTAGTCTCAGGAAGTTTAACTGGCTAACCCAGCATCCCACAGCTAGTGACAAATTTAGAATTGGATCTCAGGCTGGACTTCTAGACCAGACCTCTTTCCACTGAGTGGCACTGCCACCCCCTGGCTGAGAGGACAGCCCCCATTTTAACTATGACCTCTACTTGCTAAATCTCCTTTCAAAGAACTTTGTAAAAGGAAATGCACCCTTCAATGATGTGTCTCATTTGGTGCCATATTGTTGGTCTATATCACAACACTCTCTGCTGCTTCTTTTGTTGAACAATAAATGCAAAGTATCAATTCAAATATGTGCTGCAAAAGACTGGGGAAAAAAAAAAGACTGGAATGGGAATCACCTGACCACCTTCTATTTTGTTTTTTTTAACATCTTTATTGGAGTATAATTGCTTTACAATGGTGTGTTAGTTTCTGCTGTATAACAAAGTGAATCAGCTATATGTATACACATATCCCCATATCCCCTCCCTCTTGTGTCTCCCACCCACCCTCCCTAACCCACCCCTCTAGGTGGTCACAAAGCACCGAGCTGGTCTCCCTGTGCTATTTGGCTCCTTCCCACTAGCTATCTATTTTACATTTGGTAGTGTATATATGTCAGTGCTACTCTCTCACTTCATCCCAGCTTACTCTTCCCCCTCTCCGTGTCCTCAAGTCCATTCTCTACATCTGCATCTTTATTCCTGTCCTGCCCCTAGGTTCTTCAGAACCTTTTTTTTTTTTTAGATTCCATATATATGTGTTAGCATACGGTATTTGTTTTACTCTGACTTACTTCACTCTGTATGACAGACTCTAGGTCCATCCACCTCACTACGAATAACTCAATTTTGTTTCTTTTTATGGCTGAGTAATATTCCATTGTATATATGTGCTACATCTTCTTTATCCATTCATCTGTCGATGGACACTTAGGTTTTTACAATCTTATTCAAGGAGAAAGGATCCAACCAATAATGAGAATAGTATCATTCTCATCCTGCCTCAAGGGCTATATTACCAGCGTCACAAAACCTTCATGGAAAAGTGCAGTGGTTTACAGGCAGGTATTTCTTCCTGGTCTCCACCTGCTTCATATGGTATAAACGTTTTCTTAAAAGCAGGGAGAGGTGTAAGCAAATTTATGTGAAAAATATGGTATCATTTGAATTAGGCAAATTTAAAGAAAGTGGAAGAGTAACCAAGGACACTGTGATACTGTCTATTGACTTTTCCTCATATAAAAAATGAGGAATTAGCTAAATTATTTGTAAGATCACCTCAAGCTTGGTAGTTCTATGAATAGATTAACCATAAATATAATTTATATGATAGAGGGAAAACACAAAACAAACCCAGAGTTTATTTATGAATCTCTGGTTTGAGAAATAGACTTAATTATGTAAAATGGACACACCTGTCACCTGATGAACTAGTATTTCCATTAATTGGTCACTGACACGAACTTGGTCTTATTATTCTTTCATCATCAATTATCCCTTAGCTTCCTCCTCACATGCCTTCCAACTGTATTTGATTAAACAAATTTATGTTTAGTATTTGATAAAGAAATAATTTCTTTTCCTATAGAATTACACTGTATCAAAGTGATATATTCCTTACTGTTTTATCTGAGAAATATGGGATCAATTATTATGCTATACACGAGCAAAAATCTGAAAGTAATAAATCTATCTCTAGTGAAAAATATAAAATTGTATTTATACGGACGGAAGTGAAATTAACACTAGTCATCTCTTCACTAAATGATCTGAAGCATATTTCTTTTCCCAAAAGGATCTGAAGCAATAGAATAAAAACTCAGGAAGAACTTTTGAGATTTCTCATACCTAAAAAAGAATAAATTGTGAAAAAACTAGATTAAAATTACCAGAGAGTGTCTTGATTTGTTTTGACAGATTGGGAACTCCAGAGACAAGACATTCCGTACCTTACTTATGAATCACCTTTTCCCCTTGTCTTATGAGGATTCATGGTTTCTTTAATTAGAAATTGATCAGAAGCCTAATAAAGTTTTATGAGTGATAGCACTAAAAATCCCTTTCACAAAAGGCTGAACTCTATCTACTCACAAATTTTCTCCCCTTGAATTCACTTCATGCCCCCAATCTGTGTCTAAAGAGAGGATGGGGGGAAATTCAACTTATTTTCCTTTGTGAAGTTTCTCACCAAATTTTTAATTACTAGGAGCAGTTCTGATGAGTAGGTCAGAGTAACTGAAGAAGTATAAATAATCTTTTTTTTGTACAGAATAAGATGAATTAATTTAAAGGTTTACTTGAGGAAGTTTAGAGATTTATACAGGTGGAGGAACCTAGGCTTAGTGGAGAGAAATAACTTACTTTATGCCAACAAGACCTTTGGTTAGTGATTCACTCAGACTAAAATCTTCAACCCTCCCCTGCACTGTGTCATATCTTCATTGTAGTCAGGATTTATTGTGACTCTGGATTTATTGTGTATATATGTTGATGAACATAGATATAGGATATATATCCATATCCTAAACTTCCAGAGATAGATAAGCAGACAGATAGATAGATAAATAGATATGGCATACATGGCTCCAAACTTATATCTACAGTTATCTGGAGCTATAGGTGAAGTCCTTTTGATAATGAGTAGGCAAGAGATCTTACTATTCTTTACCAGGGGAATCAAACAAAAATTCCATGGAAAAACAGATTAAGTAAAAAAGTCTAATCTAGAAGAAAAGTAGGCAGAGCACAGTTAAACAATGCAAAAACAAGATACAGAGATACTTCTTGGCTAGAAGGTCCTGCTTGGGTTCAGAAAGGGGCATACCCAGCATCACTCACCACTAGGGCGTGGGTTAGCTCTGTTACATGAGCAACAGTAGAAAAGAGGAACAGACGGGGAAAGTGGGGTCATGGCTAAATGTCAAAGCAAGTGAGAAGAAACAAGAAAGCTATAAATGTGGTCACAGATAAGTGTCGAGAAGCTGAGTTAGACAGAACATGCTTAGCTAGGACCAGAGAGATCACAGTCAAAGAAGTAAGAACAACAAAATATATCTGAGAAAAAATATGTGAGATGACACTGGATTTGTGTCTTTCCAAGGATCCTTATTGTTGCCATATTTCAATGTAATAATTTATCTGGGGAAATGACAAACATTCCCTTGGCAATTCTGCTCCAGGTCATTCTTCCTTTGTAGGAGGATCTTAGACCCAGAGGCTGCGGTTTTATTCTCATCTAACCCAATCTTCTCTAGATCTATGCTAAATACTAGTCATGTAGACAGCTCAGAGCCATACCCAAAAGCCAGTGGAGGCAGAGTCTCCTAAAACTTTCATTGTTAGCGGGGCTTCCCTGGTGGCGCAGTGGTTGAGAGTCCGCCTGCCAATGCAGGGGACACGGGTTCGAGCCCTGGTCTGGGAAGATCCCACATGCCGTGGAGCGGCTGGGTCCGTGAGCCACAGTTACTGAGCCTGCGCGTCTGGAGCCTGTGCTCCGTGACAAGAGAGGCCGCGATAGTGAGAGGCCTGCGCACTGCGATGAAGAGTGGTCCCCACTTGCCACAATTGGAGAAAGCCCTTGCACAGAAACGAAGACCCAAGACAGCCATAAATAAATAAATAAATAAATAAAATTTAAAAAATATATATGGAAAGTGAAAAAGGCAGATGTTTAAAAATATATATATATTAAAACTTTCATTGTTAGCTTCTGTCCCAAGATAAGAGTTCCAATCCAAAGCTGACCTTTTACCTGAGGTTCTGGTACAAACCAGAAAGACATTCAAAGAGTCACAGAGGATACAGCAAAATATGCAGCTCCAGGGAAAACAAAAATAACCAGTTTGACCATTGTTTCCTTGAGTGGCCAGTGGGAAAATTGAACCTGGTTCCAGCATTGAATCTCTGTGAAACTAGAAAGAATGAAAATATTTCTTCAAATTCCTAGGAGAGAAAAGCCCACGCCATGAGGTTGTGTACAGGCCAGATTCGAGATGCAGAACAAAGGAGTTTGCTATAAATTTTAGTGATTCCACACTTGGAAGAATTTATACTTTTTAAAATCTTCATGCCTGTAGTGCTGCTGTTTCAGTTTCAAAATATTCTTCTCAGTCACAATGAAGGGATTAGAGAAAAAAAGAACTAACCTAAGTAAATTTTTAAAGCAATATTTTAACTGGATATTTTTAGACTAAAGACAAAAGGAACTATACATGACTGCTGTACTCTAGTTAGTAAATTTATTTCTTATGGGGACATGGGTTAGCAAGTTTAAATCTATTTTAAGTATATTCTAGTACTGAACAAATAAGTAGATACTTTAGATACTGAAACCCAGGTTTTTCATTGTTGGAGAAAGAAATTTCAAATAAAAGGAAAGACTAGAGTGAGACCTATGTTACTGGATTGGGATGAGAAGTATTAGTCACTAGAAGTATTAGTCATCAGAAGTATTAGCCACTGCCAGGGTCCTGTGATCCAGGGACAACTTCCCCAGGAGAATACACGGTGCAACTCACGCTCGTGCAATGTCATGCTGGTATCTGCCACTGCAGGCTCACCCCGCATTCCGTACCCTTCCCTACCCCCCCACACACCAGTCTGAGTGACCAGAGCCCCCAATCAGCTGCTCTTTTAACCCCCTCCTGTCTGAGTGAAGAACAGACACCCTCAGGTGACCTACACTCAGAGGCGGGGCCAAATCCAAAGTTGAACCCCAGGAGCTGTGCGAACAAAGAAGAGAAAAGGAAATTTCTACCAGCAGCCTCAGGAGCAGCGGATTAAATCTCCACAATCAACGTGATGTACCCTGCATCTGTGGAATACCTGAATAGACAACGAATCATCCCAAAAATGAGGCAGTGGACTTTGGGAGCAACTGTAGACTTGGGGTTTGCTTTCTGCATCTAATTTGTTTCTGTTTTTATGTTTACTTAGTTTAGTATTTAGAGCTTATTATCATTGATAGATTTGTTTATTGATTTGGTTGCTCTCTTCCTTTTTTTTTTAATATATTTTTTTTCCTTTTTCCCTTTTTGTGAGAGTGTATGTGTATGCTTCTTTGTGTGATTTTGTCTGTATAGCTTTGCTTTTACCATTTGTCCTAGGGTTCTGTCTGTCCATTTTCTTGTTTGTTTCTTTGTTTTTGTTCTTAGTATAGTTTTTAGTGCTTGTTATCATTTGTGGATTTTTTTTTTTTTGGTTCGGTTGCTCTCTTCTTTCTTTCTTTCTTTTTCTTTTTTTATTACTTTTTTATTTTTTTCTTAACAATATTTTTAATTTTTATTTTAATAACTTTATTTTATTATTTTTTTCTTACTTTCTGTCATTTTTTCCCCTCCCTTTTCTTCTGAGCTGTGTGGCTGACAGGGTGTTGGTGCTCTGACCAGGGGTCAGGTCTGAGCCTCTGAGGTGGGAGAGCTGAGTTCAGGACATTGGTCCACCAGAGACCTCCCGGCTCCATGTAATATCAAACAGAAAAAGGTCTCCCAGAGATCTCAACCTCAATGCTAAGACCCATCTCCACTCAATGAACAGCAAGCTATAGTGCTGGACACCCTATGCCAAACAACTAGCAAGACAGGAACACAGCCCCACCCATTAGAGGAGAGGCTGCCTAAAATCATAAAAGTTCACAGACACCTCAAAACACACCACCAGATGTGGTCCTGCCCACCAGAAAGACAAGATCCAGCCTCATCCACCAGAATACAGGCACCAGTCCCCTCCAACAGGAAGCCCACACAACCCACTGAACAAACCTTACCAACTGGGGCAGACACCAAAAACAATGGGAACTACGAACTTGCAGCCTGTGAAAAGGAGACCCCAAACACAGTAAGTTAAGCAAAAGGAGAAGACAGAGAAATATGCAGCAGATGAAGGAGCAAGGTAAAAACCCACCAGACCAAACAAATGAAGAGGAAATAGGCAGTCTACCTGAAAAAGAATTCAGAGTAATGATAGTAAAGATGATCCAAAATCTTTGAAATAGAATGGAGAAAATACAAGAAATGTTTAATAAGGACCTAGAAGAACAAAAGAGCAAACAAACAATGATGAACAACACAATAAATGAAATTTAAAATTCTCTAGAAGGAATCAATAGCAGAATAACTGAGGCAGAAGAACGGATAAGTGACCTGGAAGATAAAATAGTGGAAATAATTACCACAGAGCATAATAAAGAAAAAAGAATAAAAAGAATTGAGGACAGTCTCAGAGACCTCTGGGACAACATTAAACACACCAACATTCGAACTATAGGGGTCCCAGAAGAAGAAGAGGAAAAAAAAGGGACTGGGAAAATATTTGAAGAGAGTACAGTTGAAAACTCCCCTAATATGGGAAAGGAAATAGTCAATCAAGCCAAGGAAATGCAGAGAGTCCCATACAGGATAAATCCAAGGAGAAACATGCCAAGACACATATTAATCAAACTATCAAAAATTAAATACAAAGAAAAAATATTAAAAGCAGCAAGGGAAAAACAACAAATAACATACAAGGGAATCCCAATAAGGTTAACAGCTGATCATTCAGCAGAAACTGCAAGTCAGAAGGCAGTGTCAGGACATATTTAAAGTGATGAAAGGGAACAACCTACAACCAAGATTCCTCTACCCAGCAAGGATCTCATTCAGATTCGACAGAGAAATTAAAATCTTTGCAGACAAGCAAATGCTAAGAGAATTCAGCACCACCAAATTAGCTTTACAGCAAATGCTAAAGGAACTTCTCTAGGCAGGAAACACAAGAGAAGGAAAAGACCTACAAAAACCAACCTAAGACAATTAAGAAAATGGTAATAGGAACATACATATCGATAATGACCTTAAAAGAATATGGATTAAATCCTCCAATCAAAAGATATAGACTGGCTGAATGGATACAAAAACAAGACCCATATATATGCTGTCTACAAGAGACCCACTTCAGACCTAGGGACACATACCGACTGAAAGTGAGGGAATGGAAAAAGATATTCCATGCAAATGGAAATCAGAAGAAAACTGGAGTAGCAATTCTCATATCAGACAAAATAGACTTTAAAATAAAGACTATTAACAAAAGACAAGGAAGGACACTACATAATGATCAAGGGATCAATCCAAGAAGAAGATATAACAATTATAAATATTTATGTACCCAACATAGGAGCACCTCAATACATAAACCAAATGCTAACAGCCATGAAACGGGAAATCTACAGTAAAAATAGTAGGGGAATTTAACACCCCACTTACACCAATGGACAGATCATCCAAAATGAAAATACATAAGGAGACACAAGCTTTAAATGACACATTAGACAAGATGGACTTAATTGATATTTATAGGACATTCCATCCAAAAAACAACAGAATACACTTTCTTCTCAAGTGCTCACGGAATGTTCTCCAGGTTAGATCATATCTTGGGTCACAAATCAAGCTTTGGTAAATTTAAGAAAATTGAAATTGTATCAAGATTCTTTTCCAACCACAACACTATGAGACTAGATATCAATTACAGGAAAAAAATCTGTAAAAAATAAAACACATCCGCGATGAAGAGTGGTCCCCACTTGCCACAACTAGAGAGAGCCCTCGCACAGAAATGAAGACTCAACACAGTCATAAATAAATAAATAAATATAAGCAGTCATTTACATTTAAAAAAAAAAATAAAAATAAAAATAAAATAAAACACATGGAGGCTAAACAATACACTACTAAATAACCAAGAGATCACTGAAGAAATCAAAGGGAAAATCAGAACATACCTAGAAACACATGACAATGAAAACACGATGACCCAAAACCTATGGGATACAGCAGAAGCAGTTCTAAGAGGAGTGTTTATAACAATACAATCCTAACTCAAGAAACAAGAAACATCTCAAATAAACAACCTAACCTTACACCTAAAGCAATTAGAGAAAGAAGAACAAAAAACCCCCAAAGTTAGCAGAAGGAAAGAAATCATAAAGATAAGATCAGAAATAAATGAAAAAGAAATGAAGGAAACGATAGCAAAGGTCAATAAAACTAAAAGCTGGTTCTTTAAGCAGATAAACAAAAATGATAAACCATTAGCCAGACTCATCAAGAAAAGAAGGGAGAAGACTCAATAGAATTAGAAATGAATAAGGAGGAGTAACAACCGACACTGCAGAAATACAAAGGGTAATAAGAGGCTACTATAAGCAACTATATGCCAATAAAATGGACAACCTGGAAGAAATGGACAAATTCTTAGAAAAGCACAACCTTCTGAGACTGACCCAGGAAGAAAGAGAAAATATAAATAGACAACTCACAAGCACTGAAATTGAGACTGTGATTAAAAATCGTCCAACAAACAAAAGCCCAGGACCAGATGGCTTCACAGGTGAATTCTATCAAATATTTAGAGAAGACCTAACACTTATCCTTCTCAAACTTCCAAAATATGGCAGAGGGAGGAACACTCCCAAACTAATTCTACAAGGCCACCATCACCCTGATACCAAAACCAGACAAAGATGTCACAAAGAAAGAAAATTACAGGCCAATATCACTGATGAACATAGATGCAAAAGTCCTCAACAAAATACTAGCAAACAGAACACAACAGCACATTAAAAGGATCATACACCATGATCAAGTGGGGTTTATCTGAAGAACGCAAGGATTCTTCAATATACACAAACCAATCAATGTGATAAACCATATTAACAAATTGAAGGAGAAAAATCATATGATCATCTCAATAGATGCAGAAAAAGCTTTGGACAAAATTCAACACCCATTTATGATAAAAACCCTCCAGAAAGTAGGCATAGAGGGAAATTACCTCAACATGATAAAGGCCATATATGACAAACCCACAGCCAACATCATTCTCAATGGTGAAAAACTGAAACCATTTCCACTAAGATCAGGAACAAGACAAGGTTTCCCACTCTCACCACTATTATTCAACAGTTTTGGTAGTTTTAGCCCCAGCAATCAGAGAAGAAATAGAAATTAAAGGAATCCAAATAGGAAAGAAGAAGTAAAACTGTCACTGTTTGCAGATGACATGATACTACACATAGACAGTCCTAAAGATGCCACCAGAAAACTACTAGAGCTAATCAATGAATTTTGTAAAGTTGCAGGATACAAAACTAATGCACAGAAATCTCTTACGTTCCTATGCACTAACAATGAAAGATCAGAAAGAGAAATTAAGGAAACAATCTCATTCACCACTGCAACAAAAAGAATAAAATACCTCGGAATAAACCTGCCTAAGGAGACAAAAGACCTGTATGCAGAAAACTCTAAGACACTGATAAAAGAAAATAAAGATGATAAAAACAGACGGAGAGATATACCATGTTCTTGGATTGGAAGAATCAACATTGTGAAAATGACTATACTACCCAAAGCAATCTACAGATTCAATGCAATCCCTATCAAACTACCAATGGCATTTTTCACAGAACTAGAACAAAAAATTTCACAATTTGTATGGAAAGACAAAAGACCCCAAATAGCCAAAGCAATCTTGAGAAGGAAAAACAGAGCTGGAGGAATCAGGCTCCCTGACTTCAGACTATACTACAAAGCTACAGTAATCAATACAGCATGGTACTGGCACAAAAGCAGAAATATAGATCAGAGGAACAGGATAGAAAGCCCAGAGATAAACCCATGCACATATGGTCACCTTATCTTTGATAAAGGAGGCAAGATATACAATGGAGAAAAGACAGCCTCTTCAATAAGTGGTGTTGGGAAAACTGGATAGCTACATGTAAAAGTATGAAATTAGAACACTTCCTAACACCATACAGAAAAGTAAACTCACAATGGATTAAAGACCTAAATGTAAGGCCAGACACTATCAAACTCAGAGGAAAACATAGGCAGAACACTATGACATAAATCACAGTAAGATTCTTTCTGACCCAGCTCCTAGAGAAATGGAAATAAAAAAATAAACAAATAAATGGGACCTAGTGAAACTTAAAAGCTTTTGCACAGCAAAGGAAACCATAAATGAGACAAAAAGACAACCCTCAGAATGGGAGAAAATATTTGCAAACAAAGCAACTGACAAAGGGTTAATCTCCAAAATATACAAGCAGCTCATGCAGCTCAATATCAAAAAAATGAACAACCCAATCCAAAAATGGGCAGAACACCTAAAAGGAGATTTCTCCAAAGAAGATATACAGATGGCCAACAAACACATGAAAGGATGCTCAACATCACTAATCATTAGAGAAATGCAAATCAAAACTACAATGAGGTATATCACCTCATACCGGTCAGAATGGCCATCATCAAAAATCTACAAACAGTAGATGCTGGAGAGGGTGTGGAGAAAAGGAAACCCTCTTGCACTGTTGGTGGGAATGTAAGTTGATACAGCCACTATGGAGAACAGTATGGAGGTTCCTTAAAAACTAAAAATAGTACTACCATATGACCCAGCAATCCCGCTACTGGGCATATACCCTGAGAAAACCATAATTCACAAAGAGACATGTATCCCAATGTTCATTGCAGCTCTATTGACAATAGCCAGGACATGGATGCAACCTAAATGTCCATCAACAGATGAATGGATAAAGAAGATGTGGCACATATATACAATGGAATATTACTCAGCCTTAAAAAGAAATGAAATTGAGTTATTTTTAGTGACGTGGATGGACATAGAGACTGTCATACAGGGTGAAGTAAGTCAGAAAGAGAAAAACAAATACCATACACTAACACATGTGTATGGAATCTGAAAAAAAAGAAAAATATATATATATATATTGTTCTGAAGAACCTAGGGGCAGACAGGAATAAAGACGCAGACATAGAGAATGGACTTGAGGACACAGGGAAGGTGAAGGGGAAGGTGGGATGAAGTGACAGAGTGGCATGGACATATATACACTACCAGATGTAAAATAGATAGCTAGTGGGAAGCAGCTGCATAGCTCAGGGAGATCAGCTGCGTAGCTCAGGGAGATCAGCTTGGTGCTTTGTGTCCACCTAAAGGGGTGGGATAGGGAGGGTGGGAGGGAGACGCAAGAGCGAGGAGATATGCGGATATATGTATACATATAGCTGATTCACTTTTTATACAGCATCAAGTAACACAACATTGTAAAGCAATTATACTCCAATAAATATGTTAAAAAATAAAATAAAATATTTTTTAAAAAGGCATGAAAGACAAAAAAGAATGAGTAACTGTCACAGGTTTGGGGAGACTAAGGAGACAAGAAAACTGAATACAATGTGGGATTATGGATTGGATCTTAGAATAAAAAAAGAACTTTAGTGGAAAAACTGCTGAAATCCAAATAAAGTCTGTAGTTTCCTTAATAGTATTGCACCAATGCTAATTTCTTGGTATTGGTGATTGTGTATCAGTTTGCAGATTGTCAACATTAGAAGAAACTGGGGGAGATGTAGAGAGATGCTCTCTGCACTATTTTTGCAATCTTTATGTAAGACTAAAATTATTTCAAAATAAGAAGTTTTTAAAAATTAGCTTACCTAAATATATCTGTTCTCCTATCACTAAATGTTGCATTGAATGGCATTGAAATGAATTAAATTCCAAGAGTCAAAGATAGAGGAGGAAATGCTATGAAGGTGAAAGTAAAGACAACTGTATGTCCCCGGAACTGAAACCATAGGAAAGAATCCCAAAAGATGGTGTCAGGCAGTGTCAGGGATGGGATCCCAGATTAAGCGTAAACTGTATCCCACCAAAGAGCTTTAGACTTTGCCAGGCATCTTTAGTAGACTGTGGAACCTTGTCTTTTTTTTTAATATTTATCTATCTATCTACCTACCTATCTATCTATCTATCATATATCTATCTATCTATTTAGGCTGCACCAGGTCTTAGTTGTGGCATGTAGGATCTTTTTGTTGTGGCATTCAGACTTCTTAGTTGCAGCCTGCGGACTCTTAGTTGCAGCATGCATGAGAGATCTAGTTGCCCAACCAGGGATGGAACCAGGGTCCCCTGCATTAGGAGTGCAGAGTCTTACCCACTGGACCACCAGGGAAGTCCCAGAGCTGTGTCTTTTAGAAAAACATTTACATTAGGGACTGAGGAAATTCTGGAAGAGAACTTATTCAAGGCAGTGTTTCTAATTTCACTTACTCTGCAGATCATTGTTACAATTTTTTTCTCCTTTTCACTTTTTTAAAAATTTTATTTTTTTTGTTGAAGTATAGTTGCAGTATAATATTATATGTTATAGGTATACAATATAGTGATTCACAATTTTTAAAGGTTATATTCCATTTATAGTTATTAAAAAATATTGGCTATATTCCCTGTGTTGTACAGTATGTCCTTGAGCTTATTTTATACCTAATAGTTTGTACCTCTTATGCCCCTTCCCCTATATCATCCCTCCCCCTTCCCCTCTTCCCACTGGTTACCACTGGTTTCTTCTCTATATCTGTGTCACCACCTGAATTGTTGTTTGCTCAGTATTTTTCTAACATTGATTTTGAAATAATTAACTTGCTCTTATCCTTATGCTACTTAAAATTATCTCACACGTCACCACTTGTCCACATACTTCAATAGAAGTACAGCTGAGTCTTAGAGGTTGTGAAAGGATGTTGCAAATAATGATGAAATTGTTGGGACTATTTTCCATACAACACATCACACACACACACACACACACACACACACCCCACTATCTCAGCCTAAACAGAAGGAAACAGAGAAGGAGAGCCAGGCAATCTTGCTGCTTTGGCATGGAAAATTCCACGGCTCTGCAGCTCTGAGGGATCCAGAGAACATAAGGTAGCTCTAGAACCTCAAGGATGTAGAATATCAGGAGTTGAGATGATGGTACCCTGGGGTGGCAGAGATAGTGAATGATGGAGGAGTGGTGATGGCACTCAGCCAGCAGAGGAAGACAGAACCAGAGGTGGGAGCCAACGCCCCCGGGTCTGGAAGCATTCAGAGTTGCCCAGCGAATAGACGAAAAGATTTCTTGTAATTGGCAATAGAACCACGCAGCTGTAAGGCCCTCTCAGGTAGTTGTGTGTGTTGGAAACTGCACTGAATAGACTGGGGAAGGAATGAGAAAAGCAATTATATCACAAAGAGGCAGAACGAACTTGTATCATGAGTGTCTGTGCAGTGTGTTTGGGGACCCTGAGAAATAACTCGGGGCCAATGGGATGACTTAATATGCATGGAGGTCCTGTATTAGAACTTGAGGGTAGAAGCCAATGAAAATTAACCACACATGGAGTAGCTGCAATACACGGTTATGGGAGTGTAAATTGATAAAGTCATTCTACAAACATCTGTCAGTGCTTAGTGAAATAAAGTGTGGGAACATCTTATGATCCCTTAATATGAGAAAAATTCCTACACAGTCTTACAGGAGAAAATATTTATTACAGCTTGGTTTGTAATAGCACAAATTTGAAAGCAATCTAGGCATTCATTGCTAGATTATTGGATAAGTATAGTAGGCACATACCATGGAATATTGGGCAGCAATCAGAACAAGGAATTACATGTGTATAACAGCACATGGTTTGAGCTCAAAAACATCGAGTTGAGAGAAAATTCAAAAAAAAGTAATGCAATAGCTAACACATACGTAACACTACATGTCAGGTACTATTTCAAGCACTTTACATTTATTAACCCATTTGCTCCTTGCAAAAACCCTATGAGGCTATATAGGAGAAATTAAAGCATAGAGAGATTGTGACTTGTCCAAGATAAAATAGTTAATAAATGGTAAAGAAAACATTTAGAACCAGGCCATCCCATCTACCTTAAAATCCATGCTCTTAACCACTACAGGATCTTGGTATCTTCTATCAATAAAAAATAGGAAGCGACTTTGAGCTGAATGTACTATTGTAACTTAAAGACACATATATCCCAAAATTAAAGTATTAATGTAACAAAGATGCATACATTTCCAAGAACACATAATAACAAAAAAAATAGTAGAATGAATATGCCTATTTGGGGTAAAACAGGTGAGGGTGAGAGGGAAGAATAGGATCAAAAGAGGAGACTAAATAAAATGAAATAAATAAACAAACAACATAAAATAAGAGTAAGGCTAAGAACTGACAAGGCAGATGGGAGAGTTCAGAGAAACTAAGGGGGCCAATGCTGGAAGCACTGGCAGAGTCCAGGCTGAGAGAAAAACAAGTGAAGCCTGAGACTAATTGTCTACCATGTAAATCAAGATGTACTCAGTAACTGAAGGAAGCATTATTCCAACAGAGATTCTTTCCCATGGTTGGTAATTACTGTATAATATTCATTAAATTACTTGTCCACTTATTCACCAAAGCAGAATATTTTTTAATTGAAACAATTAACATATGACATTGTATTAGTTTTAGGTAAACAATGATTTGATATATATGTATATATTGTTAAATGATGACCAAAAAATTTTATTTAATATCTATCACGACAAATAGCTACAGGTTTCTTTCCTTGTGATGAGAACTTTTAAGATCTACTCTTTTAGCAACTTTCAAATATACAGTACATTATTATTAACTATGGTCGCCATGCTGTACGTAACATCCCACGACTTGTTTATTTTATAACTAAAGTTTGTACATTTTGACTCCCTTCACCCATTTTGCCCACCTCCCCCCCACTTCCCCACCCCCTGCCTCTGGCAACCACCAATCTGTTCTCTTTATCTATGAGTTCAGTTTTTTTTTTTTAATTTATTTATTTTATTTATTTTTATTTTTGGCTGTGTTGGGTCTTCGTTGCTGTGCACGGGCTTTCTCTAGTTGCAGCGAGCGGGGGCTACTCTTTGTTGCGATGTGCAGGATCCTCATTGCAGTGGCTTCTCTTGTTGCGGAGCACAGGCTCTAGGCACGTGGGCTTCAGTAGTTGTGGCTCACGGGCTCTAGAGTACAGGCTCAGTAGTTGTGTCTTACAGGCTTAGTTGCTCTGCGGCATGTGGGATCTTCCCGGACCAGGGCTCGAACCCATGTCCCCTGCATTGGCAGGTGGATTCTCAACCACTGCACCACCAGGGAAGCCCATGAGTTCAGTTTTTTTAGAGTTCACATATAAGTGAGAGCATACATTATTTGTCTTTCTCTGTTTGACTTATTTCATTAAGCATCTTAGCATAATCTGTTCAAGGTCCATCCATGTTAATGTAAATGGCAGGATTTCCATCCTTCTTACAGCTGAATGATATTCCACTATATGTATATAATCACATATATATAATATCATATATATATGTATATCACATTTTCTTTATCCATTCACCCATCGGTAGACATTTAAATTTTTTATTCTTTTCCATTATGGTTTATTACAGGATGTTGAATACAGCTCCCTGTGCTATACAATAGGACCTTGTTGTTCATCCATTCTATACATAGTAGTTTGCATTCCGGTAGTCCCAAACTCCCAATCCAACCCTCTCCCACCCCCATCCCCCTTGGCAAGCACAAGTCTGTTGTCTGTGGATAGACAGTATTCTTTCCATATCTTGGCTATTGTAAATAATGCTGCTATGAACATGGGGGTGCAGATATCTTTTTGAGACAGTGATTTTGTTTCCTTCTGATAAATACCCATAAGTGGAATTGCTGGATCATGTGGTAGTTCTATTTTTAATTTTTTGAGAAACCTCCATACTGTTTTCCATAGTGCCTGTACTAATTTACATTGTTACCAATAGTGCACAAGGGTTCCCTTTTCTCCACATCCTTTGCCAATGCTTGTTATTTCTTGTCGTTTTGATAATAGCCATTCTAATAGATGTGATGTAATATCTCATTGTGGTTTTGATTTGCATTTCCCTGATCGTTAGTGATGTTGAGCACATTTTCTTGTACCTATCAGCCATTTACATGTCTTCTTTGGAAGAATGTCCACTTAGTTCCTCTGCCCATTTTTTCATCAGATTGGGTTTTTTGCTATTGAATTGTACAGGTCCTTTATATATTTTGGATATTAATTTCTTATCAGATATGTGATTTGCAAATATTTTCTCCCATCCCTTTGGTTGCCTTTTCTTTTCATTAATGGTATCCTATGCTG
Organism: Balaenoptera acutorostrata; assembly: GCF_949987535.1. Classification (NCBI taxonomy): domain Eukaryota; kingdom Metazoa; phylum Chordata; class Mammalia; order Artiodactyla; family Balaenopteridae; genus Balaenoptera; species Balaenoptera acutorostrata. Next base: position 10,998,158 of record NC_080070.1, read on the forward strand.
TGCAGAAGATATTTTAGTTTGATGTAGTCCCACTTGTTTATTTTTACTTTTGTTGCCTTTGCTTTTGGTGTCAAATTCAAAACATCATTGCCAAAATCAGTGTCAAGGAGCTTCCCCCCTGTTTTCTCCTAGGAGTTTTATGGTTTCAAATGAAGGCAAAGCAGAATACTTCAACACCAAAATTTAGTCATAATAGTGCCCCATATTCTGTACCTTTGACCTACTAATTCTCTTTGTTCTTTATGTCAAGGATTAAATAATAGCTTTTTAATCTTGTATCTAGCTTATACTGAATCTTTCTGATAGGAATAACCACAGCAAAGTAAAACTGATGAGTCATATTATGCATTTAACATTTACTAATGACTCTAAAGTACTGGAAATATTTTAAATGTCTTTAAAAAATAGATCAGCAAAATTTCGCCCAAGAAGATTGGTTATCATTTGTACAAAGAAAATTGTAGACACAAAAGGAAACTGACAGTAGTGGAAATTTTAATCTCTAATATCAGACTAATGGATGAATTTAATCTTTGTTGTAACATTTATGCAGACATTGTTTTCAACTTAAATGGTTTCATTAAAATAAAAATAAAATGGAAATTTTTTGAAATGGCTTATCCCTGCTATGTAGAAAAGTGATTAAGTGATTTAATTATAGTTAGCCCCAGGAAATTCTTTCTCAGTGAAAATCCACCCATGCTGGTGTAATACTGATTTAATGTATCTGTCATAACAGGAAATCAACTCTGCTTAGGGTTGCAATTAGGGTATATATCAGGTTCTCATGCCCTCTTTGCAAACATTAGGCTGACATCCTACACCACAGCCATTTGGAGGTGAGGTAGGGCAGACAAGCCCATCCAAAAATCCAATTAAATTTTTATTTCAGAGCAGTACCTGCTGGCTAAGGGGAGCAGAGACTCTGTGCAGGAAATGTTTCTTGATCTGGGCCTTAAAAAATGAATTAAGATTTTAATGGGTAGGGACCGTGGGTCAGGGGAGCAGGCATTCTAGCTAGTGGGTACAGTCTGAGAAAATTAATATAACAGGGAATATATAAGGACAGAATGACCAAAAAAATCCAAAGGTGACATTTTGGGCTTGACCATAGGGTTTATGTAGAGAAATAGTAGAACATGTAGCTGGAAAGTTGAGCTTGACCCAAACTTTGGAAAATATTGAAAACCAGGCCGTGTGGTCAGATTATTAGGTAAACCATTAAACTATCCCAGGTTTTTGTTTGTTTGTTAACCGAAAACTTGATGAAAATTAAAAGAAACCTTCAAAATCCTGGAAGATTTAGGAAAAAGTATTAGGAATGCTGCATTAAAAGACAGGAACCAATGGTGTAATTTTTTTCATGTTTTTTTATTGCGGTAAAAGTCACATAATATAAAACATACTATTTTAACCATGTTTAACTGTACAGTTCAGTGGCGCTAAGTACGTACACATTGTTGTACAACTCTCACCATCACCCATCTCCCTAATTTTTCACCTTCCCAACTGAAACTCTGTCCCCCTTAAACAGTAACTCCTCATCCCCTCTCCCCACCCCCTACCCCCGAGTCCCTGGCATCTACCAGTGTACTTTCTGACTCTGAATTTGACTATTCTAGGCACCTCGTTTTGCACTTACTGTACATCCTTATAAAATATCACCCTGGAAAAAGGGAGTCCTTGTAAGGCACTCGTTCGGAGAATTGTTACCGTCTCCCAACAAATAGAATAAGTTTATGGCTTAGAATCCAGCCCAGCTTTCTGACTCTGCTCCAGCACAGCTGGTCCCCTACCTTCAGCGCTATGATCGCAGGACTTGGGACTTTTGTCGGTGGCTGTCACAACAGGCTCAGGGCTCTTCCTCTCTTCTGTTGCACCAAGACAGCTGTGGTTGTAGTGAAAAGACGCCTGGCGAGAGGACAGCGTTCGCTTCTCGGTTCAGCCACTCCAGAGTCTTTTAACCTGGGCAACGGCCTTAGCCCCAGGGGCTTCGTGATCTTTCCCTGCAAAGTGAAGAACTTGACCTTAGCTCACCTCTAAATTGCCTTCAAGCTTCGGCTGTTTATGTCTCTAAGACATTCCTTTAATAAGCTACTCCAGCATTTTCAGAACCGCTTTCTTCAGAGCAATGCAAAAAGTTCTTAACAACAGATATTAAGAGATCAATGGACAGGACAAAAATTATAAGTACATAAAGCAAAAGTAGTTCTTTTCTATATTCAGCTTAAAACGCAGACTTTACTAATTCGCCAAAGTTACCTTGACCAAATTATTTAATCTCCTAAACCTTAGTTTCTACATTTATGAAGTAATATTTTTGTGAAGATTAAACATGATAATGTTAACAAAGATGACATAAAAAGAGCTCAGTAAACAGGGAAATATAATAATAATGTTAAACCTACAGAAAATATTGACCAAAAAATAAAGGGAAACCTACCTTAAGAAACTGGCTGACTTGAGAAACTCACCTGCTAAGATTTGCCTTCATCTAATTAAGTGATTCTCAATATTGACTTCATGATGGAATCACTGAGGAGTTTTTAAAAACTGCCAATCCCGAAGCCCCACCCAGATACAATAAATAAGAATGTCTGGCTCACTTAGGGGAGGAGATGTGCTGGAAAGCTGAGCTTCTCAGACAGCTTGAGAGCTTTCAAATGTCAAGGTCCAGACATAATTTAAACTTTAGAAGCTCAAATCTAATCGGTTGCCTCCTCCGATTAATAGCTGAAATTTATAGACCTGGACTAGTTTATAGGTAAATTCATAATACATTTCATATAGTGAAAAAACCCTTCAGGAAAGCAGTGATTTTCCCCAAAACCTGTTGTGAATATTCTTAGATAATTTCCATTTCAAATATGCTGATAAATGTCCAAATTTGGAGCTTGGAATCTGTTGTCATCTAGCTCAGACCTAAAGGCAGAAAGCAGGCCCAAATGATAGATGATGGCAATCACTGATTAATATCAGTGAACCATACTGGATGGTTTTGTTATCTCTGTTGGGTCACTAGTATGCGATCTGATAACAGGACATGGAATAACATAGAAAAAAGCTTTAACATTTTTTATTCTCAGTATAAAATTTAGGCTTTTTTTTCTCAGTTCGATAAAGACATTTTACATTTAGAAGGTTTTATTATTCTTAAAAATATTCTTTAAAATAGCACAATTAGGAAACTGATTTTTGTAAATGTTAAATTTCATTTCATATATAGTTGGCATTGGAAGTTTAGCCTTTACTTGGATGTATACTGTAGATTTTTAACAAAGCAAGTTCTACATTTATTATGTTTAGTGTGATTTGAAATACCCTCTTTCATGTTTTAAATAAAGTGAAATTTATGTATGTTTTGTACATAGACATACATGATTATGTTAACAGGCTTTAAGATTTAAAGATTCTTTTTTAATTTAATTTAATTTTTTTTATACAGCAGGTTCTTATTGGTTATCTATTTTATACATATTAGTGTATACATGTCAATCCCACTCCCCCAATTCATCCCACCACCACCACTACACCCCTGCTTTCCACCCTTGGTGTCCATATGTTTGCTCTCTACATCTGTGTCTCTATTTCTGCCTTGCAAACTGGTTCATCTGTACCATTTTCCTAGATTCCACATACATGCATTAATATGGGATATTTGTTTTTCCCTTTCTGACTTACTTCACTCTGTATGACAGTCTCTAGGTCCATCCACGTCTCTACAAATGACCCAATTTAGTTCCTTTTTATGGGTGAGTAATATTCCATTATATATATGTACCATGTCTTCTTTATCCATTCATCTGTCAATGGGCATTTAGGTTGCTTCCATGACCTGGCTATTGTAAATAGAGCTGCAATGAACATAGGGGTGCATGTGTCTTTTTGAATTATGGTTTTCTCTGGGTATATGCCCAGTAGTGGGATTTCTGGATCATATGGTAATTCTATTTTTAGTTTTTTAAGGAACCTCCATACCGTTCTCCATATTGGCTGTATCAATTTACATTCCCACCAACAGTGCAAGAAGGTTCCCTTTTCTCTACACCCACTCCAGCATTTGTTGTTTGGAGATCTTCTGATGATGCCCATTCTAACTGGTGTGAGGTGATACCTCATTGTAGTTTTGATTTGCATTTCTCTAATAATTAGTGATGCAGAGCAGCTTTTCATGTGCCTCTTGGCCATCTGTATGTCTTCTTTGGAGAAATGTCTATTTAGGTCTTCTGTCCATTTTTTGACTGGGTTGTTTGTTTTTTTAATATTGAGCTGCATGAGCTATTTATATATTTTGGAGATTAATTCTTTGTCCTTTGATTCATTTGCAAATATTTTCTCCCATTCTGAGGGTTGTCTTTTCATCTTGTTTATAGTTTCCATCACTGTGCAAAAGCTTTTAAGTTTCATTAGGTCCCTTTTGTTTATTTTTGTTTTTATTTCCATTACTCTAGGAGGTGGGTCAAAAAAGATCTTGCTGTGATTTATGTCAAAGAGTGTTCTTCCTCTGTTTTCCTCTAAGAGTTTTATAGTGTCTGGCATTACATTTAAGTCTTTAATCCACTTTGAGCTTATTTTTCTGTATGGTGTTAGGGAGTGTTCTAATTTCCTACTTTTACATGTAGTTGTCCACTTTTCCCATCACCACTTATTGAAGAGACTGTCTTTTCTCCATTGTATATCCTTGCCTCCTTTGTCATAGATTAGTTGACCATAGGTGCATGGGTTATCTCTGGTCTTTCTATCCTGTTCCATTGATCTACATTTCTGTTTTTGTGCCACTACCATATTGTCTTGATTACTGTAGCTTTGTAGTATAGTCTGAAGTCAGGGAGTCTGATTCCTCCAGCTCCATTTTTTTCCCTCAAGATTGCTTTAGCTATTCAGGGTCTTTTGTGTCTCCATACAAATTTTAAGATTTCTTTTGTTCTAGTTCTGTAAAACATGCCATTGGTGATTTGATAGGGATTTCAATGAACTTGTAGATTGCTTTGGGTATTTTAGTCATTTTCACAATATTGATTCTTCCAATCCAAGAACATGGTATATCTCTCCATCTGTTTGTGTCATCTTTGATTTCTTTCATCAGTGTCTTATAGTTTTCTGAGTACAGGTCTTTTACCTCCTTAGGTAGGTTTATTCCTAGGTATTTTATTTTTTTGTTGCAATGGTGAATGGGATTGTTTCCTTAATTTCTCTTTCTGATCTTTCATTGTTAGTGCATAGGAATGTAAGAGATTTCTGTGCATTAGTTTTGTATCCTGCAACTTTACAAAATTCATTGATTAGCTCTAGTAGTTTTCTGGTGGCATCTTTAGGACTGTCTATGTGTAGTATCATGTCATCTGCAGACAGTGACAGTTTTACTTCTTCTTTTCCAGTTTGTATTCCTTTTATTTCTTTTTCTTCTCTGATTGCTGTGACTAGGACTTCCAGAACTATGTTGAATAATAGCGGCGATAGTGGACATGTTTGTCTTCTTCCTGAGCTTAGAGGAAATACTTTCGGTTTTTCACCATTGAGAATGATGTTGGTTGTGGGTTTGTCATATATGACCTTTATTATGTTCAGGTAGGTTCCCTCTGTGCCCATTTTCTGGAGAGTTTTTATCATAAATGGGTGTTGAATTTTGTCAAAAGCTTTTTCTGCATCTATTGAGATGATCATATGGTTTTTATTCTTCAATTTGTTAGTATGGTGTATCACACTGATTGATTTCTGTATATTGAAGAATTCTTGCATCCCTGGGTTAATCCCACTTGATAATGGTATATGATCCTTTTAATGTGTTGTTGGATTCTGTTTGCTAGTATTGTGTTGAGGATTTTTGCATCTATATTCATCAGTGATATTGGTCTGTAATTTTCTTTTTTTGTAGTATCTTGGTTTGGTTTTGGCCTCAGGGTGATGGTGGCCTTGTAGAATGAGTTTGGGAGTGTTCCTTCCTCTGCAGTTTTTTGGAAGAGTTTGAGAAGGATGGGTGTTAGCGCTTCTCTAAATGTTTGATAGAATTCACCTGTGAAGCCATCTGGTCCTGGACTTTGTTGGAAAATTTTGAATCACAGTTTCAATTTCATTACTTGTGATTGGTCTGTTCATATTTTCTCTTTCTTCCTGGTTCAGTCTTGGAAGGTTATACCTTTCTAAGAATTTGTCCATTTCTTCCAGGTTGTCCATTTTATTGGCATAGAGTTGCTTGTAGTAGTCTCTTAGGATGCTTTGTATTTCTGCGGTGTCTGTTGTAACTTCTCCTTTTTCATTTCTAATTTTATTGATTTGAGTCCTTTCCCTCTTTTTTTTTTTAACATGTTTATTGGAGTATAATTGCTTTACAATGGTGTGTTAGTTTCTGCTTTTTAAGAAAGTGAATCAGGTATACATATACATATATCCCCATATCTCATCCCTCTTGCATCTCTCTCCCTCCCACCCTCCCTATCCCACCACAAAAATGCAACCCTCAGAATGGGAGAAAATATTTGCAAATGAAGCAACTGACAAAGGATTAATCTCCAAAATTTACAAGCAGCTCATGCAGCTCAATATCAAAAAAACAAACAACCCAATCCAAAAATGGGCAGAAGACCTAAATAGACATTTCTCCAAAGAAGATGTACAGATTGCCAACAAGCACATGAAAGAATGTTCAACATCATTAATCACTAGAGAAATGCAAATCAAAACTACAGTGAGATATCACCTCACACCAGCCAGAATGGCCATCATCAAAAAATCTACAAACCATAAATGCTGGAGGGGGTGTGGAGAAAAGGGAACCCTCCTACACTGTTGGTGGGAATGTAAATTGATACAGCCACTATGGAGAACAGTATGGAGGTTCCTTAAAACCTAAAAATAGAACTCCCTCTTTTTCTTGATGAGTCTGGCTAAAGGTTTATCAATTTTGTTTATCTTCTCTAAGAACCAGATTTTAGTTTTAGTGATGTTCACTATTGTTTTCTTTGTTTCTATTTCATTTATTTCTCCTCTGATCTTTATGATTTCTTTCGTTCTACTACCTTTGGGTTTTGTTTGTTCTTCTTTCTCTTGTTGCTTTGGGTGTAAGGTTAGATTGCTTATTTGAGATTTTTCTTGTTTCTTGAGGTAGGATTGTATTGCTATAAACTTTCCTCTTAGAACTGCTTTTGCTGCATCCCATAGGTCTTGTTGTCATTTGTCTCTGGTAATTTTTGATTTCATCTTTGATTTCTTCAGTGATCTCTTGGTTATTTAGTAATGTATTGTTTAGCCTCCATGTGCTTGTGTTTTTTACGTTTTTTTCCCTGTAATTCATTTCTAATCTCATAGTGTTGTGGTCAGAAAAGATGCTTGATATGATTTCAATTTTCTTATATTTTCCGAGGCTTGATTTGTGACCCAAGATGTGATCTATCCTGGAGAATGTTCCTTGCGCAGTTGAGAAGAGAGTGTAATCTGCCATTTTTGGATGGAATGCCCTATAAATATCAATTAAATCTATCTGGTCTATTGTGTCATTTAAAGCTTCAGTTTCCTTATTAATTTTCTGTTTGGATGATCTGTCCATTGATGTAAGTGAGGTGTTAAAGTCCCCCACTATTATTGTGTTACTGTCAATTTCCTCTTTTATTGCTGTCAGCATTTGCCTTATGTATTGAGGTGCTCCTATGTCGGGTACATATATATTTATAATTGTTATATCTTCTTCTTGGATTGATCCCTTGATCATTATGTAGTGTCCTTCCTTGTCTCTTGTATCATTCTTTATTTTAAAGTCTATTTTGTCTGATATGAGAATTGCTACTCCAGCTTTCTTTTGATTTCCATTTGCATGGAATATCTTTTTCCATCCCCTCACTTTCAGTCTGTATGTGTCCCTAGGTCTGAAGTGGGTCTCTTCTAGACAGCATAGATATGGGTCTTGTTTTTGTATCCATTCAGCAAGCCTATGTGTTTTGGTTGGAGCGTTTAATCCATTCACATTTAAGGTAATTATTGATATGTATGTTCCTATGACCATTTTCTTAATTGTTTTGGGTTTGTTTTTGCAGGTCCTTTTCTTCTCTTGTGTTTCCCACTTAGAGAAGTTCCTTTAGCGTTTGTTGTATAGCTGGTTTGGTGGCACTGAATTCTCTTAGCTTTTGATTATCTGTAAAGCTTTTGATTTCTCCATCGAATCTGAATGAGATCATTGCTGGCTAGAGTAATCTTGGTTGTAAGTTCTTCCCTTTCATCACTTTATATATATCATGCCACTCCCTTCTGGCTTGTGGAGTTTCTGTTGCAATATCAGCTGTTAACTTTATGGGAGTTCCTTTGTATGTTATTTGTCGTTTTTCCCTTGTCGCTTTTAATAATTTTCTTTGCCTTTAATTTTTGTCAATTTGATTACTATGTGTCTCGGCGTGTTTCTCCTTGGGTTTATCCTGCCTGGGACTCTCTGTGCTTCCTGGACTTGGGTGGCTATTTCCTTTCCTATGTTAGGGAAGTTTTCGACTATAATCTCCAAATATTTTCTCTCGTCCTTTCTCTCTCTCTTCTCCTTCTGGGACCCCTATAATGCGAATGTTGTTGCGTTTAATGTTGTCCCAGAGGTCTCTTAGGCTGTCTTCATTTCTTTTCATTCTTTTTTCTTTATTCTGTCCCACAGCAGTGAATTCCACCATTCTGTCTTGCAGGTCACTTATCCGTTCTTCTGCCTCAGTTATTCTGCTATTGATTCCTTCTAGTGTATTTTTCATTTCAGTTTTTGTATTGTTCATCTCTGTTTGTTTGTTCTTTAATTCTTCTAGGTGTTTGTTGTTTAATTCTTCTAGGTCTTTGTTAAACCTTTCTTGAATTTTCTCAATCTTTGCCTCCATTCTTTTTCCGAGGTCCTGGATCATCTTCACTATCATTATTCTGAATTCTTTTTCTGGAAGGTTGCCTATCTCCACTCCATTTAGTTGATTTTCTGGGGTTTTATCTTGTTCCTTCATCTGGTACATAGTCCTCTGCCTTTTCATTTTGTCTATCTCTCTGTGAATGTGGTTTTCATTCCACAGGCTGCAGGATTGTAGTTCTTCTTGTTTCTGCTATCTGCCCTCTGGTGGATGAGGCTATCTAAGAGGCTTGTGCAATCTTCCTGATAGGATGCACTGGTAGTGGGTCAAGCTGGGTGTTGCTCTGGTGGGCAGAGCTCAGTAAAACTTTAATCCGCTTGTCTGCTGATGAGTGGGGCTGAGTTCCCTCACTGTTGGTTGTTTGGCCAGAGGTGACTCAGCATTGGAGGCTACAGGCTCTTTGGTGGGGCTAATGGTGGACTCCAGGAGGGTTCATGCCAAGGAGTACTTCCCAGAGTTTCTGCTGCCAGTGTCCTTGTCCCCACAGTGAGCCACAGCCACCCCCACCTCTGCAGGAGACCCTCCAACGCTAGCTGGTAGGCCTGGTTCAGTCTCCTATGGATTCACTGCTCCTTCCCCCTGGGTCCTGACGCACACACTACTTTGTGTGTGCCCTCCAAGAGTGGAGTCTGTTCCCCCAGTCCTGTTGAAGTCCTGCAGTCAAATCTTGCTATCCTTTAAAGTCTTCAAGGGAATTCCTCCTCTTGTTGCCAGACCCCCAGGTTGGGAAGCCTGACATGGGGCTCAGAACCTTCAGTGCAGTGGGTGGACTTCTGTGGTATAATTGTTCTCCAGTTTGTGAGCCACCCACCCAGCAGTTATGGGATTTGATTTTATTGTGATTGCACCCCTCCTACCATCTCATTGCAGCTTCTCCTTTGCCTTTGGATGTGGGGTATCTTTTTTGGTGAGTTCCAGTGTCTTCCTGTCAATGACTGTTCAGCAGTTAGTTGTGATTCCAATACTCTCACAAGAGGGAGTGAGTGCACATCCTTCTACTCTGCCATCTTGAACCAATCCAATATTTAATGATTTTACATGTCCATAATTATAGTATTTCATGCCAATAAAATTCTCATTAGTGACAATGAGAATTAATAAACAAATAAATAAATAAATAAGGAGTTTGGGATTAACATGTACACACTACTATATATAAAACAGATAAACAATGACCTACTGTATAGCACAGGGAGCTATATTCAATACCTTGTAATAACCTATAATGGAAAAGAATCTGAAAATGAGTACATGTGTGTGTGTGTGTGTGTGTGTGTGTGTGTGTGTGTATATATATATATATATATATAAAACTGAATCACTTTGCTGTACACCTGAAACTAACACATTGTAAATTAACTATACTTTGATTTAAAAAAAGGTTAAAAAATACATTTTTGTAGTAATAAGGCCCAAATAACTAAATTAAAGAAAAAAATAGAGAAAAATTTTAATAATCCACATGATTATATCCACTTCAATTTTGAAAGTATACTAATTATAGTAGTCTTATTTTAGTGATAACTTTTGTATGCTGACATAATTTTCACTAAGCATGAGCCATTCCCATTCCTGCTATGAAAGAATTTTTCATTTTTCCAATGAAATTGCCATCACTCGAAATATTGAACTTCAATTCATCACTATCTGTATTTATAAATGACATATGGTGTAATATAACATTATCATTCTCTTCAAAACAATTGATTCTTATTAGGAATTAATTTTCAAATTGCCATTTGGAGATCTTAGACTCTGTCTTCTATAGCATTCTATTAATTAAATTGACCTAACTAAATATATCACTGTCATTCAGCAAAAATCCTGATGTCCTGTCTTGGCAAAGTTTCAAACCATAATACATTTGAAGAATGAAGCAGTTTACATCTTAAAGAAAGAAATCTTTCACTAAAGATATAGCAAATTTAACATCCTGTAATTATTACAATGGAAATTAGTAGAAAAGATTTTCTTTAATTAAAGAAATAGCACTACTCAATTCTAGCCACAGATCTTTGTCTCATTAATAATGTGACTCTAGAGAGATTACTTAAATTATCTGGACCTCCACTTCCTCTCTCCATCTTTCATATCCTTTCAAGCTTCAATATTCTTTAATTCTTTAATTATTTGTGCTGTCATGTTTATAATCAAGAGAACCAAAAGCTCATTACTACAGTGCAAAATGTGAGTTTCTCTTTGGTAATGTGCTGATCTTTAACATGAGAATTTTTGTCTGCCTGGCACTTCTGTTTCTCCATTAAAATGAATAAACTTACTTCCTAGGCTAAATTACTGTTCTGTGATTTGGGGCACAAATTTAAGGAGAAGGTTAAGCTTCTAAAATAAGAGGCTCCAAATATAATGACCTAAATAAGATAGAAGCTTATTTATCTTCCATATATTATTCCAGCTGGTCTAGGGTTGGGGAGGGGGTTGGACTCTTTTCCACGAGGTCATTCTGGCATCTAGTTTCTTTCCTTCAGGAAATAGTAGTCAATACAAAAAGATAAGAAGAAAGGAAACAAGCAATATACAAATATTAATAAACAGTGAAGTGGTAATGCATGTGGGTCTTTCCCTATCATTCCTGAGAAACTATGACAGTCAACAAACACTGGACAAAGCAATTGTTTCCAAGAATTGAACAACAGATGTACAGGATGTGGTTCTTGAGAGAAAGAAAAAACAAAGTGAGCTCTGCTTTCCAAACTATGACATAGAGAAATGAAATCCAAAGAGAATGCAGTGGTGTTGGGCTGAGGAAACTGATTGGAGGTTGGGCTTTGAGGGAACTGGACATTGTCTGCAGGGAGCAGGAGAGGATGAGTCCTGGACATCTCTAGAGGGATTCCATTTTGTTCTTAGCCAAATCCTACGTGCTGCGCATACACACCAGTCTCCCTGTGGCCTAGCTTTGAGCTGCTACTGGGGATGAGCAGGAGGCTCTGAGCTAAGCAGAGGTTCTATGAATAATACCTTGGTGGAGAAAATTATGTAAATTTACTAAACTATGCAAATTAATTTTGAATACATGAAGATGTATACCATGTTTACCAGAAGAAGATATTAAATTTATTCTCTTCCAATTAACCTATAAATTCAACTTAATTCCAATCAACAGTTTCTTGTAAAACTCACATGAGAAAAATAAAAATGTATGCAAACTCAAGATACTCTTTAGAAATGAAAACAAAGAGAGGGCGATCACACCTCAGAGTAGAGAAGACATTATTAAGACACAATAATCAAAAGACATAAAGCAAAGATAGATGAGTTTGACTACATCACAACTCAAAGCTTCTGTGGGGCTAAAGAAACTGTAAACAATATTTAAGATCAAGGAAATACCTGAAAAAAATTATCTAGAATATATAGGAACTCTTGGATATCAATAACAAAAAATACATTAATCTAATGGTAAAACTGAGAAAAATTAGAAAAAGACAATTGGCGAAAGAGGAAATACTAATAGAAAGTAAATATACAAAGAGTTTGTTCAACCTCAACAATAATTAAGGAACTCCATTTTCCCTCCATCAAGTCAAATATAAATAAGTCTTACAGTGTAAAGTGCTGGGGAAGCTATGGGGGAAAGAAATTCTCATACACTGAAGGTGGGAATAAAAATAAGTACAGCCCCTTTATGTGAGAGTTAAGCAGAATGTAATAACATTGAAAATACTCATAACCTGGAACCCCTGCTATTTAATTTCTGGATATTTAACTTCTTCCTCCCCAACCTCCACAAAAATACATATGTGCACAAGGAGACATATCCAAGGGAGTGGATATTTTTTTATACTGCGACATATTTTTAATAGCAAACATAAAGAGGGGAAACTAATCTAATTGGACATAAAAGCAAGAATGAACAAATTACAGTACCCTTATGATGAAATATTTGTACTAATTAAAAAGAATAAACTAGATCTATTTATATAGTATATATATGTACATGGTTTGAGCTTAACATAAGGGCAGATTATAAAAAGCAAATATGAAACATGTATAGTACACATGTACAAAATATACAGAACGTGTGTGTATGTGTTTTGTTTGTTTGGTAGGGAATGCAAATGTAAACATCACAGAATTTACTCTAAGGTCAGAAGTGTGGGTAGTGTAGCTAAATCTATAATGTTTCATTTAAGAAAACAAAATACTAAAAGAGATTTGAGGTAAAATGTTGACATTTGTCACTGTTGCATGGAAAAAAAGTACGTAATTGTATATTATTCTTTATCCTCGACTGTTCTTTCTGATATCTTAAAGCTTAAAAAAATCAATGTTTGTTTAACAAGTGACATAAATTTGTGGTGCTGAAAAATAATTGAGGAAATCTTGGGTCATTGCAAATACTATCACAAGTCACAAGTCACTCGGTGGATCTGGTCAGATCACTGTTCACTTTGCTGGTCAGAGACAGCTTTGAAACATCTAGGTTTTCTTTTTATAGAAGAGGTAAATTAGACTGGCTTATGCTTTAGAAAGAGACTTATTGTTGTTTTACCTTAAATGACTCCCTTCAGAAATATTTGTTGGTAACACATAAACTGGAAAGAATTCTTTTGTTCTCTATTATCAGGCAGTGAAGTTTTCCCCGAGAACATTTTGAAACAAAAACCACATATAAGGCCATGCTCGAATAGCACCGTTAAATTGATCAGTGCTTGGTCTGGTACTTACAGTAATAGTTAAAGCATTCCTCCAAGGCCCATCAAAATAGAGCTCCAAGGCCCATCAAACAAATGTCTTGCAATTTACACCTAATGAAATTCTCTCTAACACTGTTTCCTTCACTCCTCCCTCGTTAATCAATTAAGGGGGAGTAGAATTAAGACAGCAACTCTAGCATAATGTGAGAAATTTTCCCAGCGTTCCTGAACCGGGGAGTAAGCAAATGACACACGGTTTTTCAAATGTGTGCAATATATCAGAAGTGTAGAGAGGAAATTAACGTGAACTTGGGGGAAATATTACAGCTAACGTTGTTCAGTAGCAGACCTTGGATATGTTTTTCCATTTGATTTTGAAATTACTGGTTACTTTTATGGACTTTGCCAGTAAAATAATTCCAGTTTTATTACTATCCATATCCTGTGGTTTTATTTCCTAATAAAAATATGTGTAGTGTTAGTGTTGTCCTGAAATGTAATTGATTTCTGAGAGGTATAATTCGCTATCTGGGAAATAGTCTTTTGAATTTCTATAAAATAGCGCATGGATGAATGAGATCGTGAGAAAGACGGCAGTGCCAAAAAGTAATAATGGAGATAAAAATGATTTTTCATTATTTTGGTATTGGATAGTTTTGAGTTTAATTTACTTCTTTAAAGCTTTTATTGGAATTGCATATTTCAATAGAAACCAAAAATTAGTTTTGATGTCATGAGATTTTTTTTTTCATTTCTCAAATTATTATGCTATCAGTAGTTTTAAGTTGAAACCTCCCTTTTTCTCCAGAAATGCAGACAAGATGTACTTGGGATGAAGTCAGAGGTCATAGGAAATTTAATTGGGCAGTTCTTAAACATGAGAATTCCTGATTTATTTAGAGGCCAGCCATGGGAACATGCTAAAACATCCCAAAGAACTTAAGATATTTACCAAGGGCTTGTGTGAAGGACACGTCCTAAGTATTGTGAGAGGCACATAGTCTAAAGATCTAACTGGGGAGAAAAGATGTTTATCAACTCATATTGCAGCCTTCCTTGCCACCGACAGGAAGAGCAAAATGCTCCTCAGCTGCCCTCCTGTACCTGCCCACAAACCCCAGCCCAGCCTTCAGTCAGATTCATCAGTCAAGCAAGGCCACTGCTCTCTGCCTGGGTTTCACTTCCCTATGTCACAGTTTGGGAAGTAGACCAGAGGAGAAACCTCACTTTTTGTGCTTGCTTTCTCTCAAGAACCACACCCTGAACATCTGTTGTCAAATTCTTGAAAACAGTTGCTTGGCGTACTTTGTGCAGTGTTATTGTTGTTTACGGTAGCAGAGTAAATCTGAAATTCATTACTACTTCATCGTCAGAACTGGATGTCTATTCTCTTTCCTTCATATCCATATACTTCTTTTTTTTTTAAAGGAATTCCTTTATTTTTATTATTTATTTATTTATTTATTTATGCCTGTGTTGGGTCTTCGTTTCTGTGCGAGGGCTTTCTCTAGTTGTGGCAAGCGGGGGCCGCTCTTCATCGCGGTGCGCGGGCCTCTCACTGTCGCGGCCTCTCTTGTTGCGGAGCACAGGCCCCAGACGCGCAGGCTCAGTAGTTGTGGCTCACGGGCCTAGTTGCTCCACGGCATGTGGGATCTTCCCAGACCAGGGCTCGAACCCATGTCCCCTGCATTGGCAGGTAGATTCTCAACCACTGCGCCACCAGGGAAGCCCCCGTATACTTCTTATTTCCTTTTTTGTTATCTCCTCCCACACTAGGGCCTGAGCTACCTGAGGGCTGGGATTGTACATTTGCTTATGAGATAGACCTACAGTCCAGAGAAATGTATATTGAATGAAGCTAAAAGGAACAAAAATTTGAATATTATTGATGAACAAAAGTTTTCCCAACCCAATATTTTTATTATTTCTTCTGAATAAAGATGACTCACTTTTGGGTCTCTCTTCACAATAAGAATATAAGTATCAGATGTAACAGTCTCCATACACAGATACATAATTCCTTATCCACCATTCTGAAAACCACTAAAACCCAAAACCTTTTGCAAATTTTGTGCCAAAACTCATTTGGTAGCAAAACTGGACCTGAACTGACATGAGTGGGCAATGGTGTCTCAATGCTCCTCCCAGGAATATGCACCAGTGCTGATTATTGGTTTTTTATCTTGTAAATTTTGTAATTATTAGCAGTGTAGAAAATGGAGTTAATGGTGACTATAAAGCATCTTACCAAAGAATATAGCTTGGGAGCTGCCACTATATATGATTTAAAGAAAGAGACAAGATGTTGAAGTTTTATGGTGACAGTGACGACAAGAACCACTGAAAACAAGGAAATCATTTCAGAAGTAAAAACCGAAGAGCTTAACTGTGGGTTGATTAAAGGGTCTGACAACAAAAACAAAAAACAAAAAATGCAAGTATGTCACTGGTCAGTTTGCTGGACAAGCAACCAAGCTGAAACATAGGTCATTTCCCATAATATGCTTATCAAAGTTTTTGCCTAAGCAAGTCAAATATACTTACCTTTCTATTCTTCAAAAAATGGAATATTAAGAAAATGTGACATTGTCAAAATCCCTATGTAATGTTGACGTTTCAGTCTTTAGCAACTGTCATTTTCATGGGGAAATGCCAAACAGTGCCATTCTGGGACTTTATTCTTAGAATTAGGCTAGCCAGATCATACACTACTAGCATTCCAAAATGTTATTTTTAATACATGTGAGTTAATGAAAATAATACAAAAAGATATCATAAAACAAATAAAAATTGAATCATCAAATCAAATAATAACATGTGAATTTGGACATTTATATTTACTGTGTATTGAAAATGATTGTGTTGTTATTAAAAGTGGGGATTTTTTTAAGACTGAGCACCTACCACTTTTCTAGCTTTCTTGTTGGGTCAGCCTATTTCACAGTTAACACAACTAGAGAAACATGGTAGAGAGAGAAGAGAAAGGAAAGAGCTACGAAATTTTTGATAGTCTGTAATACTATGAAGCTAAATTGTAATGTTATCATAATGTTCTGGCTAACTTCTTTGAGGAAGGATTGGAGAAGAATTTCAGAAGTTTTGATTTATTCACGCACATGAAAATTTGTTCTTACATCACCTACCTTTTTTATTTATGTCACTAACTATGTCTAATATTATTGGAGATCACAGCAAGCAGAGCATTCTAAAACTTTTTTTCCACACCATATTAAATTTTAAGGAAGTTATCTGATTTTCACTTATTTTGATATAATTTTGTTTGTATAGATGAAGCCATCAAATGGATTGTTTTTCACTTTCTTGAATGGAGAACCAATTTAATAAACCCTGTCTTGATCCAGATTGCTATTTGGAAACCTAGAAAATATTGATTTTTTTTTTATTTCTGTAGTATAAATGACAAACTCTGAAAAACATGCCTAATTTCATGGATTGTTTTCTAAATTTATAAGACCTTTCCTTTTATACTTAGTGATTTAATGAAAAATATATAAATCAGTTTCCTCTTTCTCTAAAGAATGTTTACAAATACAAAAAGTATATATTCAAACATAAACAAGATTCCTGTCAGTTGTTTAAATACAATTCCAAATGATTTTTTTAAAGCCGAATGCCTTCTCTATCCGCTGGGAAAAAAAAAAGTAGATTGTAAAAGCTATTAAGAAAACATGAAATACCTATGATAAACCATAATGGACAAGAACATGAAAAATAATATATATATATGTATAACTGAGTCACTCTGCTGTACAGCAGAAATTAAATACAACATTGTAGATCAACTATACTTCAATAAAATTTTTAAAAAAGAAAACATGAAATGATCTTATCCTAAATAATAATAAAAGATATACAGAGATGTCACTTTACATTACTAAATTAGCAAGGAAAATTCTAATTTTAAATTTAACTTTGTTGAAAACTAATATACTCCTGTAGTGTTACAGGCTTCCTAGAAACAAAAGAACAACAGATAGTGATTCATAAAAATGTTTATATATCAATTATTTAAAATAATGATTGTGAAAAGCATAGTATCATATAAGGTTACTTAGTATATAATGTGAAATGAAAAGATCACAGTAACAAATGTTATGTTCACTGTAGTCGAAACAGTAAGTAAAAAAACCAAAATCTTGGTCTCACAGAGAGATTTGAGAAGAGGTTAGAGCCTTGCCTATGGAGAACAGTTAAAGTATAACCTGTGAATTTTCTCTGCATTTTTTTCAAAAGTGGCAAAACGAAATTGCTTTTATGCTCCAGGGCCACAGTATCCAATACAGTAGCCACTAGCCAGAGGCAGCTATTGAAGACTTGAAAGGTGGCTACTCCAAACTGAGATATGCTATAAATAAAAAATATACTCTGGATTTCAAAGAGAATAATAAAAGAATGTAAAATATATGATGAGTAATTTTTATTTTGATTACAAATTCAAATTATAATATTTGGCTATATTGAGTTAAACTATATTATTGAATTATTTATGCCTGTGTCTATGTACTTTTTAAAATGAGACTACTAGGTCATTTAACATGATCCTGTGATTAAAGAAGGCCCTTACGCAAAGAATTGCATTCTTAAGACAGGAATCCAACAATGATGCAGGTAGATGAAGAAGATTCAGGCAGGGCACTGACAACTTTTACTGGGAGATTGTTTGATGGGATCCACCAATTTTAGTGAGACTACTTTTGGTTGCAAGCAGCATAAAATTCAATACCACTATATTAATTAAAACAGAATGTGCTGGGTTTCCCCGGTGGCACAATGGTTAAGAATCTGCCTGCCAACGCAGGGGACACAGGTTCAAGCCCTAGACCAGGAAGATCCCACATGCTGCAGAGTAACTAAGCCCATGCGCCACAACTAGTAAGCCTGTACACCACAACTACTGAAGCCCACATGCCTAGAGCCCATGCTCCGCGAGATAAGCCATCACAATAAGAAGCACACGCACCACAACGAAGAGTAGCCCCCGCTCACCACAACTAGAGAAAGCCACACGCAGCAACAAAGACCCAACACAGCTATAAATAAATAAATAAATAAATAAATTTATTTAAAAAAATACAAAATGTGTTGGCTAACGAAACTCAGAAGTGCACAGATATGTCAGGTACCTCTTTTTTTTAAATATAGTTGAAGTACAATATTATGTTAGTTTCAGATGTACTACATAGTAATTTGACATTTACGTGCATTATGAAATGATCACCATGGTAAATCTAGTAGCCATCTGTCCCCATACAAAGTTGTTACGATATTATTGATCATATTCCTTATACTGTATTTTACATGCCTGTGGATTATTTATTTTATGACTGGAGGTTTTTAACTCTTAATCCCCTGTACCTAGTTTGCCTCACCCCTTACCACCCCCTTCCTTCTGGAAATCACCCATTTGTTCTCTGTATCTATGAGTCTCTTTTCATTTTGTTTTGTTTGTTTTGTCTTTTAGATTCCACATGTAAGTGAGATGATATGGTACCTTTCTTTCACTGTTTAATTTAGTTCACTTAGCATAATACCCTCTAGGTCCATTCATGTTGTCACAAATGGCAAGATTTCATTTTTTTAATGGCTGAGTAATATTCTGTTATATGTATATATATATATATATATTCCATTATATATATATATATATACATATATATATATTACATTTCCTTTATTTACTCATCTACCAGTGGGCCCTTAGATTGCTTCCATATCTTGGCTTTTATAAATAATGCTGCAATAAACATTAGTGTGCATACATCTTTTCAAATTAATGCTTCTGTTTTATTCAAGTAAGTATCTAGAAGTAAAATTGCTGGATCATATGGCGGTTCTACTTTTAATTTTTCGAGGAAACTCCATACTGTTTTCCATAGTGGCTGCACCAATTTACAATCCCACCAACAGTGCATGAAAGTTCTGTCTTCTACACATCCTTGCCAATATTTGTTATTTGTTGTCTTTTTGATGATAGCCATTATGACAGGTGTGAGATGATATTGTGGTTTTGATTTGCATTTTCCTAATGATTAGTGATTTTGAGCATCTTTTCATGTGTCTTTAGGCCATCTGTATATCTTCTTTGGAAAAATGTCTATTCAGATCCTCTGCCCATTTTACAGTCAAGTTGCTTGTTTTTTTGATGTTCAGTTCTGTGGGTTCTTTGTATATTTTAGGTATTTACCCTTTATCAACCATATCATTTGGAAGTATCCTCTCCCACTCAGTAGGCTACCGTTCGTTCTGTTGATAGTTTCCTTCTCTGTGCAAAAGCTTTCTTGATTGATGTAATCCCATTTGTTTGTTTTTTCCTTTTATTGTCCTTGCGTGAGGAGAAAGATCCAAAAAATATTGCTAAGACCTATGTCAAAAAGTGTACTGCTTATGTCTTCTTTTAAGAGTTTTATGGTTTCAGGTCATACATTTAAATCTTTAATCCATTTTGAACTTATTTTTGCATGTGATGTGAGAAAGTGGACCAGTTTGATTCTTTTGCATGTAACTGTTCAGTTTTCCAACACCATTTATTGAAGAGATTATATTTTCCCCATTGTATATTCTAGCCCACTTTGTCATAGATTAATTGATCATATAACATAAGTTTATTCCAGGGCCTTCTTTTCTATACCATTGATCTATGTGTCTGTTTTTCTGCCAGTACCATACTGTTTTAATTACTGTAGTGTTGTGGTATCATTTGAAACCAAGAAGCATGATACCTGCAGCTTTATTCTTCTTTCTCAAGACTGCTTTGGCTATTCAGAGTCTTTTGTGTTTCCATACAAATTTTAAAACTATTTGTTCTAGTTCTGTGAAAAATTTCATTGGTGTTTTGAGAGTGACTGCATTGAATCTGTAGATTGTCTGGGGTTGTATGGTAATTTTTACAATATTAGTTCTCCCAATACATGAGCACAGTATAACTGTATCATCTTCAATTTCTTTCACAAGTGTATTATAGTTTTCAGAGAGCAATTCTTTTACCTCTTTGGTTAGATTTATTCCTAGGAATTTTATTCTTTTTGATACAATGGTAAATGAGATTATTTTCTTAATTTCCCTTTCTGATAGTTTTTTGTTAGTGTATAGAAACACAATTTACTTTTGTATGTTGATTTTGTATCCTTCAAATTTACTGAATTTGTGTATTACTTTTAACAGCTTTTTGGTGGAGCCTTTAGGGTTTTCTTATATAGTAAAATGTCATCTGCAAATAGTGACAGTTTTACTTCTTTCTAATTTGGATGGCTTTTATTTCTTTTTCTTGTCTGATTGCTGTGGTTAGGACTTCCAATTCTATGTTGAATATAAATGGTGAGAGTGGGTATCCTTGTCTTGGTCCTGCTCTTAGATGAAATGTTCTCAGTTTTTGATTGTTGAGTATGATAATTGGCTATAGGTTTGCCATATATAGCCTTCATTATGTTAAGGTGTGTTTCCTCTATACCCACTCTGTTGAATTTTTATCATAAATGGATGTCGAATTTCTGTCAAATACTTTTTCTGCATCTATTGAGAGGATCATATGCTTTTTATCTTTCATTTTGTTAATGTGGTGTATCATGGTGATGGATTTGTGGATATTGAACCATCCTTCCATCTCTGAGATAAATCCCACTTGATCAAGGTGAGTGATCCTTTTAATGTATTGTTGAAATTGGTTTGCTAATATTTTGTTGAGAAATTTTCATCTTTGTTCATCAGTGATACTGGCCTATAATTTTCTTTTTTGTGGTGTCTTTGTCTAATTTTTGTATCAGGGTGATGCTGGTCTTATAGAATGAGTTCAAAATCATTCCCTCCTCTTCAGTTGTTTGGAATAGTTTGAGAAGCATAAGTGATAACTCTTCCTTACAATTTGGTCCTGGACTTTTGTTTTTGGGGTTTTTTTGATTACTGATTCAATTTCATTGCTGATAATTGGTCTGTTGATGTTTTCTATTTATTTCTGATTCATTCTTGGGAAATTGTATGCTTCTAGGAATTTATCCATTTCTTCAAGGTTATCTATTTTATTGGCATATAATTGTTCCCAGTAATCTCTTATGAGTCTTTGTATTTCTATGGTGTTGCTAGTAACATGTAAAGTTAGATTGTCTATTTAAGATTTTTCTTGTTTCCTGAGGTAGGCTTATATTGCTATAAACTTCCCTCTGAGAATTGGTTGTACTCTGTTCCATAGATTTGGGATTGTTGTGTTTCCATTTTCACTTGTCTCCAGGTATTTTATTTCTTCTTTGATTTCTTCATTGACCCATTTGTTGTTTGCAAACATGTTGTTTAGAATCCACGTGTTTTGTTATTTTTAGTTTTCTTTTTAATGTAGTTGATGTCTAGTCTTATATCATTGTCATTGGAAAAGATGTTTGATACGATTGAAATCTTCTTAAATTTATTGAGTTTTGTTTTGTGGCCTAACGTGATATATCCTGAAGAATGTTCTATCTGCAGTTTTGGGATGGAATATTCTGTATATCTCTATTAGGTACATCAGATTTAGTGTGTCCTTTAAGACCACTGTTTCTTTACTGATTTTCTGTCTGGATGATCTGTCCATTGGTGTAAGTGAGGTGTTAAAGTTCCCTACTATTATTTTATTACTGTCAATTTCTCCCTTTTTGTTTGTTAATATTTGCTTTATGTATTTAGATACTCCTATATTGAGTGCCTATATATTTACAATTGTTATATCTTCTTGTTGGATTGATCTCTCTATCGTTATGTAATGTCCTTTGTCTCTTGTTACAGTATTTGTTTTAAAGTCTATTTTGTCTGATATAAGTATTGTTATCCCAGCTTTCTTTTCATTTCCTTTTCCACAGAATACCTTTTTTCATCCCCTCACTCTCAGTCTGTGTGTGTCTTTAGATCGAAAATGAGTCTCTTATAGGATGCATATAGATAGGTCTTGTTTTTTTATCCATTCAGCCACTCTGTGTATATTGATTGGCGTATTTAGTCCATTTACATTTAAAATGATTATTGATAAGTATATAATTATTGCCATTTTGTTAATTGTTTCTAGTTGTTTTGCAGTTCTTTTTTGTTTCTTTTTACTTTTTTACTCTCTTACCTTGTGGTTTGATGACTATCTTTAGTGTTAATTTTGGATTCCTTTCTCTTTTTTGTGTGGGTATCTATTATAGGTTTTTGGTTTGTGGTTACCATGAAGCTCATATATAACAACATATTTAGATATAGATATAGATGTATATATAGATATAGATGTATATATAGATATAGATGTATATATAGATATAGATGTATATATATATGTGTGTGTGTGTGATTAGTTTAAGTTGATAATCTCTTAAGTTAGAATACATTCTAATAGCCCTATATTTTTACTACTCCTCACCATGTTTAGTGTTTTTGATGTCATATTTTGCATCTTTTTGTTTTGTTGAGTCCTTAACTACTTATTGTGGATATAGATGATTTAACTCTTTTTGTCTTTTAAACCTTCCTACTATATTTCTAAGTTAGTTGATCTACTAACTTCACCATATATTTACCTTTACCAATGAGATTATTTTCTTACATAATTTTCATATTTCTAGTTGTGGCCTTCTCTTTTCCATTTAAAGAAGTTCCTTTAGCATTTCTTGTAAAGTGGTGTTGAACTCTTAGCTTTAGCTCTCTGTAAAACTCTTTATCTCTCCTTGCTGTGCAGAGTGTTCTTGGTTATATGTGTTTTCCTTTTCTTACTTTGAGTATAAACCCTTCTGGCCTGCAAACTTTCGGCTATAAAGTCAGCTCATAGTCTTATAGGCATTCCCTTATACATAACTAATTGCTTTTCTCTTACTGCTTTTAAGAATCTCTTTTTATTTTTAATTTTTACCATTTTAATTTGGTGTGGACCTCTTTGGGTTGATCTTGTTTGGGACATTATGTACTTTCTGGACCTGGATGTCTGTTTTCAGCTATTATTTTTCACATAAGTTTTCTGCCCCTTCCTTTCTTCTCCTTCAGGGACACCCAAAATGCAGGGATTAGTATGCTTGATGTGTCCTGGAGCTTAAACTATCCTCTTTTTTAAATTCTTTTTTCCTTTGCTATTCAGCTTGGGTGATATAGTATCCACATCGCTGATCTATTCCTTTGTATGATCTAATCTACTGTTTATTCCTTCTAGTGTATTTTTAATTTCAGTTAATGTATTCTTCAACTTTGTTGGGCTCTTTTATTAACATTTCTAACTCTTTGTTGAAATTCTCGCTGTGTTCATCCAGTCTTCTCCCAAGTTCAGTGAGCATCTTTATGATCATTAACTTGAAACATTATTGGTTAGATTGCTTATTTCCACTTTTTTTAGTTCCTTTTCTGAACTTTTGCCTTGTTCCTTCCTTTGGAATATATTCCTCTGTCTTCTCATTTTGCCTAGTTCTCTGTGTAGATTTCTATCTATTGCATCTGTCAGTTATGTTTCCTGATCTTAGAAAAGTGGCCTTATGTAGGAGATGTCCTATGGGATCCAGCATCACTCTCCCTTCTGGTCACCAGAGCTATATGATCTAGGGGTGACCCTCTTTTGGCTGCATGGGCCCTTCTGTTGTAGTGGGGCTGACCACTGTGTGTGTGTGTGCTGACAGGCAGGGCTGGTCCCAGCCCAGTGGGTGCCAGACCCTGCCTTGTGCAGTGGCTGCTGGCCCACTGATGGTCCAGGCATGGCTGGCTATGAAGCCTGGCAGGGGTGGGTAGGGTCTTGAGACTGTTGCCAGCCTACTGGAGGGCAGGTCCTGGCCCCTGCAGAGATGTCTGCATGGCCAGGGACCTGGATCTCAGGGCTGGCACCAATCCATTGCTTGGCAGGTGAGCCCCCAGCACTAATAGGCTAGAGGGAGGATTCCAAAATGGCACTTGCCAGCACTGGTGTCCACATGGTAGAACAAGCTCCCTAAATTGGCTGCTGCTAACATCTCCATTCTCAGAGGGAGTCCCAGTTGCCTCCTGCCTTTCCAGAAGGCTCTCCAAGATCAACATGTGGGTCTGATATTGGCTCCTTTCAAACAACTGCCTCTGCGTAGGACTCAGAGAATATGAGATTTTGCAAGTGCCCTTTAGGAGTGGAATCCTTTTTTCCTATATCTCTCCAGCTCTCCCATACTCAAGCCCTGCTAGTTTTCAAAGCCAGGCATTCTTAGGGCTTGTCTTCCCAAAGCAGAAACTCCAGGCTGGCATGCTCAAAGTGGGGCTTGGACTCCTCACTCCTTGGGAAGGACCTCTATGATTGTGATATTTCTTCCATTTGTGGATCTCTGACCTGGGACTATGGGTCCTGACTCTACCATATCTCCACCCCTCCAACCTTTCTCACTGTGGTTCCTTCTTTTTGTCTTTAGTTGTGGAAAATCTTTTCTGCTAGTCTTCAGGTCATTCTCATAGATAGTTGCTTTGTAAGTAGTTCTGATTTTTGTGTGTCTGTGAGAGGTGGTGAGTTCAGGGTCTATGTACTCTGCCATCTTGGCCACCTCTAATTCTGACACCTCTTGATGCCACAGCTCAGCAATGTCACAAAAATCCAACTTCCTTCTGCATACAATGTTGGCTTCATCCTAACAAAAGTACCCTTGTGGTTCTCCTAATGGCAGCAAGATGGTTGCCAGTAATAATGGGCTTTATTTTTCCTATTTTAAGACCAACACATGAAAGAGTATTTGTCTTTTCTTTCTTTCTTTCTTTCTTTATTTTTGGTTGCTCTCATGGAATGATGAGGAAGTTTCTTTCCCAAAAGATGCTAAAAAAAAAAAAAAAGCCTCCTTCTATCTCATTAGCCTTAATTGAGTCCCAGTTTCATCTCTAAGCCAATCACTACTGCCTAGTATTAAGATGAGCTGATCGAATTAAGGCAATCAGGGATCCATCTGTATTTGAGAGCTTGGGGCTAGGGGTCAATCCTGCTCAAACTGCACAGAGGGGAAATGCAGAATCATTAAGAAAAAAAGGAAAATGGATGCTAGGGATGTACCCAACAAATATACACTCTACAGCCTCAGGCATAAACACAGAGGCAAGAATTCTAATGGGAATTTTAATTAACATATTAGCATGAGGAAAAACACCCACAGGGGGAGATAAATATATAAACTTTGTGGGATATTTTTTAAACTTTGTTGCTATCACAAGTTCTTTGGTTTTAGTCTCTGGAGTTTTTTTGTTCTATCTTTTGTGGTTTTTTTTTTGGTTTTTTTTTTTGGTCTCATAGTCTTAGCAATATAACCCTCAAACTCAAGGGCCATAAATGCTCCTTTTTCTCAGTTTCAAGGAAGGAACTAGTGAGAGGATAGTGAGCTGAGGAGCTATGAGGATACAAACCTAAGAAAATATTAGGGGTTTGAAAGGATGAACATTAATCCCCCCTCCATACTTCTGCTTATCTATCCATGTCTTAGCTAGTTCTTTCCAAGAGAAGTAGGATGAAATTCTGATTTGTCAATGACTGTAACATCACCTGTACCACAAATAACTGGTTGATGTGGTTTCTATATATTAAATGCTGGCACTCTCCAAGTAGAGAGCCCCACATACTTCATTTATTTTTTAAAGTAAGTTGTTAAGGTATTTCTATTCATAATTCAGACTCTATTATTTACTTTATGAACCATCAGTAACATAAGTGAAATTTAAGGCTGCAACATAGGCTAACATAATAATTACAACTTATTAGATATAAGTGGGAGTAGGTAGAAATCCTAACTTAAACTATAAGTCTGTGTCAAGTTGTCCATCCTTACTGGCACTGTAAGTTCTCTAGTCCAAGCACTATACTGAAGGCTACTGAATGTTTGTTCAGAAATTTACAAAGGTATTTTGACCTCTTTTGTTATAATTTGTATAAGCAGTCACCTTGCTTGAGAAAGCCAAAAGGAATAAGTAAGTAGACAAATTTCCACAACAATCTGCAAAGAAAAGATGGAGAAATAACTCGAAATCCCAAAGAAAGTGGGGAAATAATTTGAATGACTGAAATGGGGAGTAGCAGATGAAGGGGAAAGAAAATCAAGATTGTACCCTAGAAATGAAAGGGTTCAGAGTTAGAGACAGAGATCAGACAAAGGCGGTTCTGGCAGGTCAACAGTAGAAAAGCACACAGAAAGAGAAGAAAATATGAAAATAATTTTTATCTTGGATTGGTGGTTTTGTTATTGTATTAAATCCATTAATGTCTTGCAAGTGAAATAAAGAAAGGACTTAAACTATATAGTTGAAGCAAAATGAAGTGGTAGGAAGTAGAGTTTCACATTGGGCATTGGCAGATTAGCTTACTTCAGAGCAACCATCCCACTAAGAATAACTAATATTGAAAATATATTTTAAAAATCTGTTTGAGAGCTTCAGAAAACTACTATAGTGGATATCATGGTACACTTCCTATACACCCCACTCTGGCACTGAAATACTCACTATCCAAGCTGCTGAGAGTTTTGGCAGCATTCAGCTTTCAACTGAGTCGTTTTCAGGGACTTGTCACCAGCTAAAGAGAACCACCTCATCTCAGGTCATGTCCCTTCCTGGGGTTGGGGAGGGGGAGTGCACCATCCAATGACCAACATGATGAGGGAGTGAAAAGACACAGCATTCTTTTTTTTTTTAAGTTAATTTGTTTTTATTAGTTTCTGCTTTATAACAAAGTGAATCAGTTATACATATACATATATCCCCATATCTCTTCCCTCTTGCATCTCCCTGCCTCCCACCCTCCCTATCCCACCCCTCTAGCTGGTCACAAAGCACCGAGCTGATCTCCCTGTGCTATGTGACTGCTTCCCACTAGCTATCGATTTTACATTTGGTAGTGTTTACATGTCCATACATACACTACCACTCTCTCACTTTGTCCCAGCTTACCCTTCCCCCTCCCCGTGTCCTCAAGTCCATTCTCTAGTAGGTCTGCATCTTTATTCCTATCTTGCCCCTAGGGTCTTCATGACCTTTTTTTTTTTTTTTAGATTCCATATATATGTGTTAGCATACGGTATTTGTTTTTCTCTTTCTGACTTACTTCACTCTGTATGACAGACTCTAGGTCCATCCACCTCACTATAAATAACTCAATTTCGTTTCTTTTTAAGGCTGAGTAATATTCCATTGTATATATGTGCCACATCTTCTTTATCCATTCATCTGTCGATGGACACTTAGGTTGCTTCCATGTCCTGTCCATTGTAAATAGAGCTGCAATGAACATTGTGGTGCATGACTCTTTTTGAATTATGGTTTTCTCAGGGTATATGCCCAGTAGTGGGATTGCTGGGTCATATGGTAGTTCTATTTTTAGTTTTTTAAGGAACCTCCATACTGTTCTCCATAGTGGCTGTATCAATTTACATTCCCACCAACAGTGTAGGAGGGTTCCCTTTTCTCCACACCCTCTCCAGCATTTATTGTTTGTAGATTTTTTGATGATGGCTATTCTGACAGGTGTGAGATGATATCGCATTGTAGTTTTGATTTTCATTTCTCTAATGATTAATGATGTTGAGCATTCTTTCATGTGTTTGTTGGCAATCTGTACATCTCCTTTGGAGAAATGTCTATTTAGGTCTTCTGCCCATTTTTGGGTTGGGTTGTTTTTTTTTTTGATATTGAGCTGCATGAGCTGCTTGTAAATTTTGGAGATTAATCCTTTGTCAGTTGCTTCATTTGCAAATATTTTCTCCCATTCTGAGGGTTGTCTTTTCATCTTGTTTATGGTTTCCTTTGCTGTGCAAAAGCTTTAAGTTTCATTAGGTCCCATATGTTTATTTTTGTTTTTATTTCCACTTCTCTAGGAGGTGGGTCAAAAAGGATCTTGCTGTGATTTATGTCATAGAGTGTTCTGCCTATGTTTTCCTCTAAGAGTTTGATAGTGTCTGGCCTTACATTTAGGTCTTTAATCCATTTTGAGTTTATTTTTGTGTATGGTGTTAGGGAGTGTTCTAATTTCATTCTTTTACATGTAGCTGTCCAGTTTTCCCAGCACCACTTATTGAAGAGGCTGTCTTTTCTCCATTGTATATTCTTGCCTCCTTTATCTAAGATAAGGTGACCATATGTGCGTGGGTTTATCTCTGAGACCCAGCATTCTTATCCCCATACAGCTCAACTCTAAAGGGCCTTACTAGCAGCAGAACACCATGTAAGTTTGGCTGAGGTCTTGATTGCAACTGCATTGTATTTCAACTCCTCTGTCTGCTCAGTCATATTTCCTTTACTCCCCCACTAGGTTTGATCTTTAGAGAACTCACCAATTAATTTGCTCTATGCAAATCTATACCTCACAGTTTACTTCAAAGCTCTAGGTATGGGGTGGCGATGCAATTGTTAAAACTTTCACTGATAATAAACTGGAATGAGATACTAGTGGGAAAAAAAAATTCCACTAGTGGTAACAATGTATCAAACATTGAGAAATACAGGGAAATTTTAAGGATGCTAGAATGGCTGTTGAGGGGTATTTTTATATTTTGGAGAAAGACAGTGAAGGGCTGGGGGTGATTAATCGCCAGTTTAAGGAAAGGCATAAAAGGTAGAGGACATCCTTATTAACATTTTAAAACTCTTCTGCAGCTAGAAGGTAGAAAAAGTTGAAGAATAGGTTCAGCGCTTAGTTATAAGAGCAGCAGACTCTAAAGAGAATGAATTCTCAAACTCCACAAATCTGCTGCCTGAAATGGTTGAGCTGAAACAGGACTCTGAACCTCTTTTTCAAGACAAGAGGTTTCGGAGAATTCAAGGTTTTCAGGTGCATCAACTCAGACATCCTAATTCCATATCTCAATGTAGATCCCTTGGACTCCCAAGCAAGGAAGGTCATGCCACCTGTAGTGAAGAAACTCTATAAAGAAAACATGTTCATAGAAACAGAGCAGGTGGACTTCCCTGGTGGCAGAGTGGTTAAGAATCCGCCTGCCAATGCAGGGGATACAGGTTCAATCCCTGGTCCAGGAAGATCCCACATGCCATGGAGCAACTAAGCCCACAAGCCACAACTACTGAGCCCACGCGCTGCAACTACTGAAGCCCATGCGCTCTAGGGCCCACATGCCACAACTACTGATCCTGCATGCCTAGAGCCTGTGCTCCGCAACAAGAGAAGCCACTGCAATGAGAAGCCTGCACACGCAACAAAGTGTAGCCCCCACTCACCACAACTAGAGAAAGCCTGCATGCAGCAATGAAGACCCAACGCAGCCAAAAATTAAAAATTAAAAATTAAAAAAGAAAGAAAGAAACAGAGCAGGTGACCATGGGACATCAAGGTACCATAAAACCAAAATGTCCCATCATGAGCTGAGTTCTGTCAGACCCACCAAAGTTAGGAGTGTCCAACAGGAATCCATTGTAAGATATATGTAGTTAAGTTGGCATTGGGTTTAAGCAGAACCAGAGAGCACAAGTAGGATCTTGATGTCATCCACCACTAGGGCACTAGCTCCTTTCCCTCAGCTGACACCTAGGCCTTATGTGTGATCCCTTAGAACCAACTGATGGAGGAGAAAAAGAAATACTGAGCTTGCTTTAGAGATTGGTCATCTTGGCATGTAAAAACAAACAGCGTTGGCCCTGAAAGATATCAGTGAAAGTGAATCTTCCCAGTAGGCAGTATTTTGGACAGTTCACCTAGTCACTCACTTTGTGGAGAGAGAAGTCACTGAAGGTTAGAGAAGTAACTGAAGGTTAGAACATGTTGGTGAGCAATGGTGAGTAACTTGACTGTCTGGTTAAGGGCCTAGAAGGAGAAAAACTGTAAGATCAGAGACACGGAGGTGTGAGGAGGAGGTGCGTGGGTGTATCTATAGGAGTGTATATGAGATGTGAAGTTCGTTGTAGTACACATTTTGATGGCTTTGTGAGGTGTCAACTTGGCTGGGCTGAATTCCCCAGAATTCCCTTGCTAGTGTGTTTCCAGTTAGATAGGCTACAAGTGAGAGTTTGAAGATGAAAGGGAGGGAGCAGCCATAGGAATAAGTAGTAGTTATTCTTCTCCTAGTTATTCAATCAAACACTAGTCCTGGTGCTGCTGTAATGAGATTTTGCATATGTCATCAAAGTCCCAAATCACTAAATTTTCAGTTAATCAAAAAGGATGGTATTCTGACTGGTCCTTACTTAATTAGGTAGAAGCCATTTAAAGAGACTAGGCCTTCCCTGCATTCAGAGAACCCAGGCAGCAGAAGGGAAGAAAAACTGTAAAATAGTTCTACATTCTGGGACCTCTACACTCACCTCATTACTGCTAATCTGCTGATCTACTTCGTTGGCATAAAGTAGCACCTGGGTCTATGGTTGCTCTCTCTTCACTTTGGATCTTCCTTGACTCCTAGGCTAGGTGTGTATGTAAAGCTCTGTGATGAGGGCTCTGGCTTGAGCAATATACCCTTATCATCAAGGTCAGAGGCAACAAGAACAGACACAAGTTTCAATCTGTCGTTGTAGGGTTCCAACTCATGCTTCTGGGTTTCCAGCCTGATCACAATCTTGCTGACGACCTATCTGTGGTCTTCAGGCTCCAGCATTCAATGTGCAGACAGTTTTGTAGAGACCTCCAAGCCTCACAATTGGGTCAGCCAATTTATTGTAATAAATAATGGGGCACATGGGGCTAAGATTCTGGAGAGAAAGGAAGTTCAGAGAGGTAAACATGTACTTGACTGTTTCCCATGAGATGTGTCAAATCATTCAGTGGCTGAGAGACTCAGTAGAAAAGAATGAAGCAGAGGCCGAGAAGCTAAATGGCTGAGCTGAGCTTTCAGCAGTTTTATAGATCTTGGGGGCAGTGACTAGTCATAGGAGAGAGGCCCTGGTAAACACCCCCAGCTCTCGGTTGTCAGGACAAAGAACTAAAGCTTAGGAAGAAAGAGAGTACTGGATATAGACCAACCTCAAGGACTGAAGGCCAGCTTTGACTTGGTTCACTTTCTGATTAAATCCACCTTTAGCCTAACTGCTTGTCAAAAACAAAAGGAAGTCTTTACTAGAGAAAGATAGGGCCAAGAACCATAAATTATCTCCACAATTTTACAAAAAAGAAACAAAAACACAAAGAGATTTTTAAATGCTGATGATATATACAATATATTTAATAAGATAGAGAACAATGACAAAGGATAGAACAGTATGAAATAAAAATCACATTGAAATTCTACAGCCAAAAAAAACCTGCAAATAGAATTCAGTGGATGATCTTACAAACAGATTAGCAACAGCTAACAACGATTTAATGAACTAGAAGATATGTCAGGAAAAAAGTTCCAAAATGAAGTAAAAAGGCAAAAAGATTTAAAATGCAGAAAAAAGGCATAAGGTACATGAAAGACATGATGAAACTATAACTGGAGTACCAGAAGGAGAGGAGAGAGGGAGAATAGAATAGAACAGTAGTTAGGCTATGCATCTAGAACTTTTCTCAAAATTTTCCAAATCAAGATATAAATCCACAAATTCAAAATGTACAATGAGCCCAAAGCAGGAATAACAACAATAACAAAATAATAAACAATCTGAGTACATTTTATTAAAATCAAGACAAAGAATATTTTAAAAATGAGCAGAGAAAAAAATCCTTATATTCAATGGAACAGAGATAGGATTTAAGATATTTCTCAGTGTACACCATGAAAGCCAAAGGCAATGAAACTGTATCTTTAAAATACAAAAGGAAAATAACAGCCAAATTAAAGTGGTATACTTGGCAAATCGTTCTTCAGAAATAAATGTAAAATAGTCATTTCAAACATACAAAACTAAGGGAATTCATCTTTAGCAGAAGCCCATGCAAAGAAATATTAAAGGGGTTCTTCAGAAGGAATGGAAATGATCACAGTTGGAAGTGTAGTGATGCAGGAAGGAGAGAACAGCAAGATGTGTGTAAATATGTGGACAAATACAAATGAACATGAACTTATTAAACAATAGTGCTAATGTCTTATAGGTTTGAAATATAAAGGTAAATAAGGTATAACTTATAAGCACTAACTAAAAGCTATTGTAGCTATAATAGCAGGCAACCGAGATTTTAAGCAAAAAGCATTACTAAAAATTAAAGGAGACACTTTCACACTTTCTAGAATGGAAGAGTCCACTCACCACAAAGACATTTAAATTTTAGATTTGTATTATCTAATAACATGGCCTCAGAATGTATAAAGCAAAATTGGAGTAACCAAAAGGATAAAAATGCAAATCCACTATCATATTAGGAGCCTATTACACTTGTCTCAGTAACTTATAGAGCAAAGATCAATTAAAATGAACTTATGAGCTATTTGAAGTAATTAGCATATCTAGAACACCTGAATTATAGACTTTGTACTCTTTCAAGAATACAAGGAACATTTACCAAAGTAGATTATACATTAAGTCAACCTATTTCATAAGCAAAGATGCAAAAAAAGAAAAAATTGCAAATCAAATCCAGCAGTATATAAAAAAGATGATACATCATTATCACATTGCTTTTAGTCCAGCAATGCAAGGACTAAAACACGCAAGGTCAGTTTAATATCTGAGAATCAATTAATATAATGTACCACATTAACCGAATAAAGGAAAAATATGATCATCTCAATAGGTGCATAAAAAGATATAGAATCCCATATCAACATATAATTTTTAAAAACATATAACACACTAGGAATAGAAGGGTACTTCCTCTACCTGATAAAGAGTATCTATAAAAATCCTATAATAAAATCATCTTAATAGTGAAATATTGAAAGATGTACCCCTATGATTGGGAACAATATAAGGATACTTTGAAATAAAACTGTTATTACTATCAGACCACCTGATTGTACATGTAGAAAATAAAAGTATCTATAGATGAATTATTATAATTAATGTTACTATAATTATTATGTGACTGTAACAAGGGTTTGGATTAAAAGTCAGTTGTAATTATTTCAGAAAACAAGAAATTAAATTTTCAAATTTAAAAATTTTAAAGGTGAAAATAGAGGACATGCCATGTTCATGGACAGGAAGACTCAAATTTGCAGAGATATCAATTCTCCCAAAATTGTTTCATAGTCTCAATGCAATTCCAACCAAAATCTCAACATGTATTTTGTGTAAATATCTATTAATATTCAGGCTTATTACAACTACATATAGAGCAGCTCTCTTTGAGAATGACCTGAAGACTAGATGAATAGCTCTTCTACAACCAAGGTTATAAAGACAGAACCACATGAGTGTGGACAAGGGGAGGAGAAGCAGTCTAGTCAGAACCCACACCACAGGTGGGTGACCCAGAAGAGGAGGTGGATATCACAGGCTTGAGGATTCTCCACAAGGGGCAAAGGGGCTCAAGCACCATGTTGGGCACCACAGCCTTGGAGTCTGGCACCAGGAAGACAAGCTCCCTTGGCTGGTTTGAAAACCCGTGGAGCTTACCAGATAGTTGCAGAAAACCAAGACTCCACTCTTTTTTTTTTTTTTAATATTTTATTTATTTATTTATTTATGGCTGTGTTGGGCCTTCATTTCTGTGCGAGGGCTTTCTCCAGTTGCGGCAAGTGGAGACCACTCTTCATCGCGGTGCGCGGGCCTCTCACTTTCGCGGCCTCTCTTGTTGCGGAGCACAGGCTCCAGACGCGCAGGCTCAGTAATTGTGGCTCACGGGCCCAGTCGCTCCGCGGCATGTGGGATCTTCCCAGACCAGGGCTCGAACCCGTGTCCCCTGCATTGGCAGGCAGATTCTCAACCACTGCGCCACCAGGGAAGCCCAAGACTCCACTCTTGAAGAGTGTTCTGCAAGTCCCAGGACTAAGGCAGATTAAAAAACTGCATGTTGCTTTGGCCAGCCTGCTAGGACTGCCCCAGCCCACAACCCAGCTTGCACTGGGCCACTGCTGCAGCCACTCCTGCTCTGGCACTGATTCCCATCAAGGTGGAGTCTGACAATTTTCACATCAGAGAGAAGTGGAGCTCCCTCAGAACTGCAGCTCCAGAACCTCAGGCCCCACCACTGGCCACAGTGGAGACTACCATTATATGCACCAGGGAGAAGCAGAGCCAGCTCAGAACTATGGCTCCAGCCCATTGGGCCCTAGCCCATCCCCCAGACAGGGTGGCAACAGCCACCAAGCCTGAGAGAAGCACAGGCTTGCATGGGGTTCTGACTCTAACCCTACTCCCACCAAGACAGTGGCCACCAGCACACCCTGGGAGAAGACACAGCCCATATTCACCTCAGATCCAGCTCTCCCACCAAAACCACTGGGCAGATACAGACTGCAGAGGAACGTTCCCACACAAAGACATGCCTTCAAGACCAAGATAGGTAACTGTTTCACCTAATTTCATAGTGACAAACAGGAAAAAAATCAAACAAAATGAGAAAACAGAGGAATATGTTTCAAACAAAAGAATAAGATAAATATATACACACACAAACACACACACACAAACACACACACAAAGCTAAAGAAATGGAGATAAATAATTTAACTGATAAAAAGTTTAAAGCAACAGTAATAAAAATGCTCAACTAACTCTGGAAAAGAATATAGGAACACAGTGAGAACTTCAACAAAGAAGTAGAAAATATTAAAAAGAACCAATAAGATCTAAAAATATATAATAACTGAAATGAAAAATACAATAGATGGAATTAACAGCAGATTAGGTGATAGAGAACACATAAGGACTTAGAAGGCACAACAGTAGAAATCACTCATTCAACGCAACAAAAAGAAAAAAATTTTAACAAGGATAGTTTCAGTTTAAGAGACTTTGGAGACAGCATCAACCATACTACCATTCTCATTATATGGGTCTCAGAAGGAGAAGAGAGAGAAAAAGATGCAGAAAATACATTTGACAAAATTATGGCTGAAAACTTCCCTAACCTGAAGAAGGAAATTGATATCCAGGGTCAGGAAGCAAAGAGAACACAAAGCAGATGAACCCAAAGAGACCCACACCAAGATATATCATAATTAAAATGGCAAAAGTTAAAGAGATAATTTTAAAGTCAGCAAGTGAAAAACAGCTAGCCACATACAAAGGAATCCCCATAGGCTATAAACTGATTTCCAGCAGAATCTACACAGGCCAGAAAGGATTGGCATGACATATTTAAAGTGCTAAAAGGAAAAAATCTACAACTAAGGATACTCTACCCAACCAGGTTTTCCTTCAGAATTGAAGGAAAGAGAGTATCCCAGACCAGCAAAAACTAAAAGAGATCATCACCACTAAATTGGTCTTACAAGAAATGTTAAAGGGTCCTTTTTAAGCAAAAATGAAAAGGCTATAAAAAGAAATAAGCAAATATATAAAGGGAAAATCACACTGGTAAAGGTAAATATACAGTAAAGGCAGTGAATCAACCACTGAAATTAGCTAGTAAGAAGGTTAAAAGACAAAAATTGTAAAATCAACTATGCTACAATAAACAGTTAAGGGTACAAATAAAGATGTAAAATATGACACCAAAACATAAAACATTGGGGTGGGGGGTGGTAACAGGTAAAAATGTTGAGCTTTTAGAATGTGTTTAAACTTAAATGGCTATTAGTTTAAAACAAGTAGATATAGTTATAGGTCGATATATATAAACCTCATGGCAATCAAATATCAATAACCCACAATAGAAATACAAAAACAAAGAGAAAGGAAGCCAAACATAACACTAAAGAAACTCATCAATGAACAAGAAAAGAGGCTAAAAGAAAAAGAACAGAGAAGAACTAAAAAAAAACCCAGAAAACAAGTAAAAAATGACAATAAGTACATACTATATATTGATATAATCACTTTAAATGTAAATGGACTAAATGTGTCAATCAAAAGACATAGAGTAGCTGAATGAATAAAAAAAACAAGATCCACCTATATGATGCCTACAGGAGACTCATTTCAGATCTAAAGACACACACAGACTGAAAGGGAAAGGATGGAAAAAAGATATTCCATGCAAATGGAAATGAAAAGAAAGCTGGAGTAGCAATACTCATATCAGACAAAATAGACATTTTTTAAAAGTCTATAACAAAAGGCAAAGAAGGGCATTATATGATGATAAAGGAGTCAATCCAAGAAGAAGCTATAACACTCATAAAAATATATGTACCTAATATAGAAGCACCTAAACATATAAAACAAATATTAACAGGCATAAGGGGAAAAATTGACAGCAATACAATAACAGTAGGGGACTTTAAAATCCCACTTACACCAACAGATAAATCATCCAGAAGGAATATCAATAAAGAAGCAGTAGCCTTAAATGACACATTAGACCACATGCTCTTAATAGACATCTACAGAACATTTTATCCAAGCACAGCAGATTATACATTCTTTTCAAGTGAACATGGAAATTTCTCTAGGATAGATCACATTCTAAGCCACAAAACAAGTCTCAACAAATTTTAAAAGACTGAAATTATATCAACCATCTTTTCTGACTACAAATGTATGAAACTAGAAATCACTATAGGAAGAAAAATGGAAAAAAACACAGACACACAGAGACTAAACAACATGCTACCAAACATGATGAGCTCAATGAAGAAATTAAACAAGAAATCAGAATTTACCTTGAGATGAATGAAAGTGGAGATAAAACTTTCCAAAATCAATGATACACTGCACAACCAGTTCTAAGAGGGAAGTGTAGAGTGATACAGGCCTACCTCAAGAAACAAGAAAAATATCAAATAAACAACCTAACTTTCTATCAAAACAGGTTAGAAAAGGAAGAACAAACAAAGCCCAAAGTCATCAGAAGGAAGAAATAATAAATGTAAGAGAGGAAATAAATAAAATAGAGACAAAAAATAGAAAAAATCAATGAAACTAATAAATGATTCTTTGAAAAGATAAACAAAGTTGATAAACCTTTAGCCAGACTCATTAAGAAAAAAAGAGAGAGGGCCCAAATAAACAAAATTAGAAATGAAAGAAAATTTACAACTGATATCAAAGAATTATAAACAATCATAAGAGAATAATACAAGTAGTTATTTGCCAACAATTTGGACAACTTAGAAGAAACATACAATCTTCCAAGACTGAATCACAAAGAAATAGAACATCTGAACAGACCATTTACTAGTATTGAAATTGAATCAGTAATCAAAAAACTCCCAAGAAACAAAAGTTCAGGACTGGACAGCTTCACAGGGGAATTCTACTAAAAATTTAAAGAAGAGTAAATACCTATCCTTCTCAAACTATTCCAAACAATTTAAGAGGAGAGAATACTTCCAAATTCATCCTACAAGCCAGCATTACCCTGATACAAAAACCAGTACAAAAAAAGAAAATTACAAGCCAGTATCCCTGATGAACACAGATGCAAAAATCCTCAGCAAAAATTAGCAAATCAAATTCAACAGTACATAAAAAGGATCAAACATCATGATCAAGTCAGATTAATTCCAGGGATGCAAGGATTATTCAATATCTGCAAATCAATCAAGTGATACACCACATTAACAAAATGAAGGATAAAAATAACATGATCAGAATAGATGCAGAAAAGGCTTTTGACAAAATTCAACATCCATTCATGATAAAAACTCTCAACAAAATGGTATAGATGGAACATATTTCAACATAATAAAGGTCATTTATGACAGACCTACAGCTAACATTATACTCAATGGTGAGAAGATGAAACCTTTTCCTCTAAGATCAGGAGCAAGACAAGGATGCCCACTCTTGCCACTTCAAGTTAACATAATATTGGAAGTTGTAGTCACAGCAATCAGACAAGAAAAAGATAAAAAGCATCCAAATTAAAAAGGAAAAGTAAAACTGTCACTCTGTGTAGATGACATGATACTATATGTAGAGAACCCTAAAGACTCCACCAAAAACCTATTTGAAGTAATAAATGAATTCAGTAAAGTTGCAGAATACAAAACTAATATATAGAAATCTGTTGCATTTCTAGACACTAAGAATAAACTATCAGAAAAAGAAATCAAGAAATTAATACTATTTACAATCAAATCAAGAAGAGTAAAATAAACTTAACCAAGGAGGTTAAAGACCTGTACTCTGAAAACCATAAGACATTCCTGAAGGAAACTGAAGCTGATATAAATAAATGGAAAGGTATACCATGATCATGGAATGGAAGAATTAATATTGTTAAAATGATCATACTACCAAAGGCAATCTACAGATTTAATGCAATCCTTATCAAAATACCCATGAAATTCTTCACAGAACTAGAAGAAATAATACTAAAATTTGTATGGAATCACAATAGACCCCAAATAGCCAAAGCAATCTTGAGAAAGGACAACAAACCTGGAGGTTTCATGCTCCCTGACTTCAGTCTATACTACAAAACTAAAGTAATAAAAACAGTATGGTACTGGCACAAAAATGGACACAGAGAGAGATCAATGGAACAGAATAGAGAG
Organism: Balaenoptera acutorostrata; assembly: GCF_949987535.1. Taxonomy (NCBI): domain Eukaryota; kingdom Metazoa; phylum Chordata; class Mammalia; order Artiodactyla; family Balaenopteridae; genus Balaenoptera; species Balaenoptera acutorostrata. The sequence continues at coordinate 11,037,065 of NC_080070.1, forward strand.
TCCAGAAACAAACACACCCACATATGGTCAATTAATCTACAACAAAGAGGGCAAGAATATACAATGGGGAAAAGGCAGTCTCTTCAATAAGGGTGTTGTGAAAACTGGACTGCTAATGTAAAAGAATGAAATTAGAACATTTTCTCACAGCATATATAAAAATAAAATCAAAATAATTAAAGACCTAGATGTAATACCTTAAACCCTAAAAGTCCTAGAATAAAACATAAGCAGTACACTGTTTGACATTGGTCTTAACAATATGGTTTTGGATCTGTCTCCTCAGGCAAGTGAGGGAAAAGCAAAAATAAACAAATGGGACTACTGCAAACTTAAAACCTTTTGCACAGTGAATGAAATCATCAACAAAATTAAAAGGTCACCTACTGAACTGCAGAAGATATTGGCAAATGATATATCTGATAAGGGAGTAATATACAAAATATATAAAGAACTCATACAACTCAATATCAAAAAAACAAACAACCTGATTAAAAAATGGGTAGAGGACCTAAGTGGGCATTTTTCCAAAGAAGACATACAGATGGCCAACAGACACATGAAAAGATGTTCAACATCACGACACATTAGGGAAGTACAAATCAATGAGTTATCACCTCACACCTGTCAGAGTGGCTATCATCAAAAAGACAACAAATAACAATTGTTGGATGAGGAGAAAAGGGATTCCTAGTACACTGTTGGTCGTGATGTAAATTGGTACAGACACTATGGAAATAACAGTATGCAGGTTCCTCAAAAAATTAAAAATAGAACTACCATAATATTCAGCCAATCCACTCCTGGGTATATCTGAAGAAAATGAAAACATTAATTCAAACAGATATATGCATCCCAATTTCACAGCAACATTATTTACAATAGCCAAGATATGGAAGCAACCTAAGTGTCCACCAAGAGAAGAATGAATAAAGAAGCTGTGGTATAAATATATATATGCATATATATATGTATATATATGTGGTATCCACACACATGCACACACAATGGAATATTATTCAGCCATAAATGAAGAATGAATTTTTTTTGCCATTTATGGCAGCATCAATGGACCTGGGGGCGTTGTGTGTACTTCACTTTTATGTGGAATCTAAAAAATAAAACAAATGAACAAATACAACCATACAGAAACAAATACAGATATAGTAGTTACAACAGGAGAGAGGGGTGGAGGTAGAGACAAAACAGGTGAAGAGGACTAAGAGGTACAAACCACTAGGTGTAAAATAAATGTTACAAGGATGTGATAAGAATGTAATGTTCAGCAGAGGGAATATAGTCAATATTTTATAACTTTATGTGGAGGATAATCTATAAAAATATCAAATTACTGTGCTACATACCTGAAATACTATAATATTTTAAGTAAATTGTACTTCAATTCAGAAAAAGAAAAGTCAGCAAAAAACTTACACTGCTCTTTAGTAAGAAGGAACTCTAAATGGCCAATAAAAGTACAAAAATGTGAGCAACCTAATTGGTCATCAGGAAAAATCAAATTAAAACTACAGAAAATAAGACAGCAGAACTACCAGAATGGCTAGAATTTAAAATGACTAAAAGCACCTAGCTTTTTAGAGCAAATAGATCTTTCAAACACTGCCCGTGGGAGTCTCAGTCGGCACAGTCACTTTGGAAAATGGCTTGGGAATGTCTGCTAAGGTTGAATATACACAGACTCCAAGACCCAACAACTTTACTCCTAGTTATTTTGGGGGTTTTCAATGTTCATTTTTACTAATGTTATCCTAAACGCACACTTGAAGTCATCCAGATCAGAAACAGATTTCTTTAATTTTTTTAAAAATTTATTTATTTAATTATTTATTTATGGCTGTGTTGGGTCTTCGTTTCTGTGCGAGGGCTTTCTCTAGTTGGGGCAAGTGGGGGCCACTCTTCATCGCGGTGCACGAGCCTCTCACTATCGCAGCCTCTCTTGTTGCGGAGCACAGGCTCCAGACGCGCAGGCTCAGCAGTTGTGGCTCACAGGCCCAGTCGCTCCACGGCATGTGGGATCTTCCCAGACCAGGGCTCGAACCCATGTCCCCTGCATTGGCAAGCAGACTCTCAACCACTGCACCACCAGGGAAGCCGCAGAAACAGATTTCTTATTTATTACTTCTTAGTAAATAAAAAGTATATTGCCCACTATACGCCTTTTGCCCCAGGTTTTCACTCCTGGGACCACGCAATGAGAGCCAATGGAAATTTTCCATACATGAATGGCAGGATTCTCCATAGGCCAGGGAAGAGAAAGAAATGATTTTCCTCCCCTTCTGACAGTGTGTCTTCCTGACACTTGGTATATAAATTAAATCTCTCCAGGAGGCCATTAGCCACATAATCTTTATTGTTGTGAGACCTAGTGTTGTGAGGCCTCATTGATCCTTGAAATGTAAATACCGAGATAGATAAGGCCCCAGTCTCTGAGTATGACACTAAACCAAGTGCCTATCCCTCTGGCTTTGGGGGAGATAAGAGAAGTTTCATTATCCGTTTGGATCAGAGTAATTAGCTCCTTCATTAGGGAAACAAATGGCTATAGCTTTAATCTTTATGGTATGTGAATATGTTTCTAAGAGAAGTGAAAGCAAATGTCTCTAATTTTGTAGCGTATTTGTTTCCATGGCTAGGACTTTTTACATGAACTCTGAAAAATCCAGGAATGTTTTATTTTCCCACAATTATGCACCCAACAGAAATGTGTGCACATGTATACCAAAGACATGTTGAAGAATGTTCATGGCAGCATTATTCTTTTCCCCTCTACTAACTTCCTTTCTTTCTTTCCTTTTCTTTCTTTCTTTCTTTCTTTCTTACTAATTGAGACATAATTGATATGTAACATTCAGTAAGTTTAGGGGGTAAAACGTATTGATTTGATACATTTATACATTACAATATGATCACCACTGTAGCCTTAGCTAACACCTCTATCGTTTCACATAGTTATAATTTCTTTTTCTCCCAGCTTTATGGAGATATAATTGACATGTAACACTGTGTGGGTTTAAGGTGCACAATGTGTTCACTTGATACACTTAAACATTGCAAATGATTGCCACCATAGCGTTAGCAAACACCCCTCTCACATCACTTATTTAGCATTATCATTAGGAGTTCAAACCTGAAAACCACCTGAATGTCTACCAACAGAATAGATAATTATCTATTACGGTATATCCATACAATAGAATTCAACACGGCAATAAAAATGAAGAAAACTCCGCTATATGCCACAACACAGATGACTCCACACACAGCTTGAAGCAAAAGAAGCCAGACAAAAAGGAATACATACTCTATGATTCCACTGCAATAAAATTTTTAAATAGGTGAAACTAATCTATGGTATTAGAAGTCAGGATAATGCTTACCTTTGGCAAGGAAAATGGAGACAGTGAAGGGGAAAGAAGCAAATCAAGGGGTTCTGAGTAATAGCCTGCATTGATCTGGGTAGCGGTCACACAGGTGCATTTATTTTGTGAAGAAATCATGGGCTGTCTGGTTATGATTTGTATACTTTTCTGTATATATTTTATATTCAAAAATTTAGTTTTCTTAAAGGGGGAAATTTCTCATAAGGGCTCCCACAACTCTGACAGAATTCAAGGTCAGCCTAAATTCTGGCTTCTGGAAATGCTAAAACAGAGACTAGAAAGCAACAGAACGCAAATGCTCGTTTTTCCCTACCTCTCCTCGGTGTTTCTCTACTCCTCTACCTCATTCTTTCCTTTCTCTTAAGTCTGCTTGGCAGAAGAAGACAGATGAAGTAGTGAGAGTAGTTAATAGAGTGGTTAATATTGTTTATTCCTAAAGGATTTTCTTAATGGAAAATTCATAGGATTTGAAGTTCTCTTGTTTGAATTATTCCCAATAGGAATTAGAATAGAGATGATATTTTTAGCCTCTATGTACAGGCAGGGAAGGCATTTATTCTGATGGGTGTTATCTATTCCATCCCTCCTATTAAATAGTTTGAATACGACCTCTGGCTTAGAGTTTTTAAATAAACAGAGGGAAAAAAACTTTCATTTCAAAGCAAATAGACACTAATTACAAATTTAAACTTGAAATTTTCTGTAATAGAAAAATTCTGATCACTGAGAGGATAAAATAAAGCAAGCTGACAGTTTTCTATGCCAAAGGGACTACAGATGATAGCTAGTAAATTGAGAGATATCTCTAATGTTCCAAAGCAATTTTCTAAAGCCAGAATCATTCCTTCACCCACCTGCAAAAGATTCAGAAGCCCATGGGGAAGTAAACATTTATTTCAAAAATAAACTTGAAAGTTTGGAAATAAAAACAGACAAGCTGTTTTCTTTTATAAGAAAAAGTGGATCTACACAATCAGATGTACAGTAATCAGAATTTCATAGAGCAGAAATAACAGGTGACAACTTACTCAGAGACTTTCAAACCTAGTGAACTGCAGAACAAGTGTAATTTACATCCATTAAACGTCATATAAGTGGAGAAGATTAGCAATAAAGAGACAAGGATTCCAACTCCAATTTTGCCACTGACTATATGAATTTTTTTCTCTGTAAAACAAGAACAAGCACTCATACTCTATCATGAGAAACAAAAGATCAAGGTGAAAATTCTTCCAAAGGAACTTACAAGTTATATTTGTAATTATTATTAAAATCTTATGGCTTCTTCTCCTTTATCTCTTTCTCCTTTTCCTTATATCTCCTCTTCCTCCTCTCCCTTTTCATTTTTCCTTCCTCCCTTTCCACCTACTTTCCTTATTTTTACCTCTTTTCTTTCAACATTCTCTATCACTTCTTTAACTGTCCATAGTATGGTATTTCAACTGACCATATAGTATATATACACTTGTCTTTCTCAAACATCAACTAAATTGCTACTTTTACTTGTTTGCAACACAAAATTAATTTAGTTTCAATGAGTCACTGGTTTAGAGAAGAAAAAAAATTTTTAATGTTTCTTAGCTTGGTCTAAAAGTATCATCCTTGGATTTATTGAAATAAAAGATTTAGTTTGTTAGTGAACAATATTTCAGGGTCACAAGGAACCAACCTACTAGTGATTTTCCTTTCAGGGACATTGAACCAAACACCACCTCATTTCTTTTGGCTGCCCTGTATCTTACCCTTGAGTGAATATGTATCTAGCATGCCTCCCGTCCAGGTCCACTTTCTGAATGTTAAATGAGATCCTAGGATCTCTGATCAATGCTAATTAATCAATAAACACTTTATCAGCATTCACAATATGTATAGCTTATGTTAGATCCTTGGAAAACTGGAGCTAAGAGAGAAGTGGTTTTTTACTTCAAGTATCTCTCTTCATATTTATACCAGGAAAGAGTATAAATATGATCTTATAAATCAGAATAGACGCATTCAGTTTCATTCACTCTGCAGACAAAGAGAACTCTTCACTTGATACTGTCAGACTGGTGAGAATACCAGGAAAATTAGGGGAATATTCCTATCCTGGAGGAATTGATCATCCAAAAGGGAAGAAAGATAAGTAAACAAATAACTACATTAAAATGCAATGCGGTGAGTACCACAGTAGCAGATGAGGAGTGAATAGGATGAGGAAGGGTTATTTCTGTCTAAGGGAGTCCAGGCTCCACAGAGGAGGAAGCACCCAGCTGAGGCCCAGGAAGCTCACCAGGTGAATGAGAGAGGAAACGACACGTGAAACATGGTTTTGTCATTTGCTGGCTTCTCTTCCTCCGCCTGCCCCTCAAATGCTGTTATTCTTCAGAGTTCGATACAAGATCCTCTTTACTTCCTGCTCTGCATGCCTTCTTAGAGAGCTTTCACCCACTTTATGACTTCTATGAGAGGGCTATCAAATTTGCATCTTCAGCCTCCGTGAGCTACTTATTTATCTATTTGCCAGTAATCTACATTGTTTTTTTTAAGTAATCTACATTTGAAGGGCCCAGAGCCCGTTCGTACTCATCAAGCCCAAACTGAACTTAACCTTTCTTGCTGTTTGTCATGTGTAATGATGCCTCAGCCCCCTAACTGGTCTACTCTGATCCGCTCTCAGTACTCGGGACTGAATGATATCACTAAAATACAAATTTAATCTTGAAATTTCCCTATTTAAACCTTTCAAAGTTTTTCCATTGTTCTTCACAAGATGCTGGATTATCTGGTCATTGATGACACACCCCCAGCCATCTTTATTGCTGTCCTAGCCCCTCATTTTACACCTCCAGTGATACTGAGGTGACACACTCTTCTCCTGTACTTTGTCCTTGTTAAGACCTTCTCATTCTCCAGATCACAGATTTAAAGATTTCTGTCCCTGAAGTGTGATTCCCGACCCTCACAGTGAAGGCTAGAACCCCATCCTCTCTGGCTCCCATGCAAAACTTATTACACGAATTGTAGTGCTTGTTTCCTCTTCTGGTTATATATACCCTCTCCATCACAAGGTCCATGAGAGAGCCAGTATGTCTGTCTTGAGTGTTCTGTTCCTTGGCACGTATGTGCTCAACATGTGAGAAGAGAGATATATCAGAACTGGTGAAAATGAGAAAGAAAAAAGAAGAAGAAAGCAGTGTAAAGAGTGCTGGGTGCATGTAAACCACAAGAAAGAAAGCTCGCCTCCACAGCGGCTGCATGACTTGGATTCCAGACAGACAGAGAACAAAGGCGTAGAAACTGGCTAGCTGATGTAAAGCTAATCTTTAAAGCTTACATTTAAGTTAGGGACTGGCTTAGACACTGCCACCTTCATGTCTAAGTCTAATTCTCCCTTCTCATTCATGTGCTTTCTTGAAGGGAAGGATTACATTCACCTAAGAGATCACCTAAAGCTTCTTGACTATTCGTCCCTTCTGAGAAATCTTTTTTTTCAGTTCTTCAGCTTACACTGAACTCTTGGAGAGCTTGGACCACCACTAGAACACTGTATGTTGAGACATCTCTCTCTCATGCTCACACCCCTAAAAAGGAATAGATCATTAGGGAATCCTAATATGTAACCAGTGAATTGAAATAACATTACAGGCTGGCATGGTGTGCTTTCCAGTTTGGTTAAGACATTTGTTCAAATAAATTAATGTTTCTGTCTCAACTGATTGAAACAAATGTACCTACCTAAGCAAATAGAGTAAAACTATTTATAGGAGTAGGAGTAGGAAAAGAACTTCATTATTTGTTAAGAGATCAACTGAGTACCTGATATATATTACTGTATTTGTTCATGTAACTCTTAGAATATTGACTGAATCTTCCATTCAGTTTTTTCATTATTAGTAATCAACTGATATATAAGAACAAAGCAGGGTTATAATAGCTTTAACAAGGCTTACCTAAAACATAATTATTTCCTCCATAAACAGCATTACTCAGATATGTGTTATCCTAGAGAGTGGTAGGAAGCAGTCATAGAATTGTCTCTAAAACTGAGTTTTTAAGTTACTGACATTTGCTAATGTAAAATAAACTCAATGCATTTTTTTAAGTTCTGCAATTGCTCAAGAGATCAATTTTATATGTTTATACAGATGGACTTCTGGTAAGTCAATAACTGAGAAACTGATGAATGTTCAATAATCATGCACAAATAGATTTTTAAGCATTTAGACAGAAAAAGTAAACTGCTTGGGACCCCTGTATTAGAAAGGATCCAGCGAGATGAGGGGACAGGTTATCGTTCCATCATGGAGGAGGGAGTCCTTCTGAGAATGGATGAAATGTGGTCCAACACAAGACACTCTGGGAAGAATCCAATCCCAGGATCTAGAGAACAGTGGAGGTCTTAGAAGAGCTTCCTCTGTTGGGCCTGCCCATCCCAGACACAGTGAGGAACCAGGAGAGTTGTGAGTGAGGACATCTGCCAGCCACTGAGACGGTGGCCTCTAAAGAAACCCCTCTTTCTTTCTAGAGAATCTATAGCACAGACAGACTGATTGTGATTGAAAATTCACACACACACACACACACACACACACACACATACACACATGCTTAAATCACAAAGATAATTCTTTGCCTTATTTCTCTGAAAAGACCAAGATAATTAGATCATTGGGCTTCAGGTAAATCTCAGTGGCTTAAAAAATGTGAACTGGACCCAATTTCTTTCTCTCAATTGTTTTGCTCTGCTTCCTTAATACAGGCTCCATTTTTGTTAGGCTTTCCTCTTGACATCCCAAAGTAGCTCCCGCATCTCACAGAATTAAACAATTCCAGGTTTCAAGTCCAAGAAAGTCTGCTGCTTGGAGAGTTTGAACAAAAGTTCTGGCTTTGAGTCTTGTTGGACCTTTTTGGCCAGACTTGAGACAAACGTCTTAACCAATCATGGGGGCCAAGGAGACGGGATGTGTTGACTGGTTCAAGCCAGTTAGATTCTAACTTAGGAGCAGACAGTGAGTTCTATCTCACTTAACTCACCCAGCTGAAAAATGTGGGGTATTGTTAGGAAAGGAGCAAAAAAGGCTAGGTTCTGGAGAAGCATCCAAGAAATATTCTATTTCATGTCACTTCAGTTACACCAAACACTTATTGTGTACTTGGCATATGCCAGCCCTGTGCTAGGTGCTGGGCTTGGGGAAGATTTGGAATGAGATATTGGGAATGTGTAAGACAGAAAGATGACTATGGCATGGTCTCTGATCTCAAGGAATTTAACCCTCTGTCTGGGGAGACAAATGTTAATAATTTCCTTGGCAAATCATGTCAGGGGCATTGACACACATGCGTCCTTTATACATACGCCCTGGAGGTAACTGCAGGACAGTTTGGCAATGAACCTTGGTCCCCTTCCTTCTTTCATGTCCATGGTTCCCACATCCTCTGCATTAAGGTACTTCTATATGGCATATTTTGGCAAAGCAGAAAACTTCTAGATTATTGTGAAATTGTTATAAGGAGATGGAGAAAGAAGCAAGATTTTTCATTTTAAAATTTTAAAGGTTTTATAAAACCACTGATTGCCAAGTATGAGTAATCATTTATTTAAATCATATTCTTTTTTCTTTCATAGTTTTCTTTAAATTTAAAGAGCTGTCATTCCTTTTCCAACGTTATGTCTTGTCTGTCTCCCCTCCTGCTGATGGTGTTTTTAAGCAATGACAAAATGACATTAAAAATTCAATCAAAATGGCTATTTTTTTCATCACTCTTTGACTACAATTATGTATTAACTGTGAAGAATAGCCTTTTCCCTCAGCATGAGAAAAGATGTTAGAATCTATCATCAAGATTCACAGGGTTTCTCTTAAATACCAAGTCTTGCCTGTGTTTTATAAAGTAGCAGTTTCTGTGACTGGAGTATTACCTAAGCATGTGGTTATCCCATGAATTACCAAAAATTTTACAGTACTTTGTTAAGGGTTTTTAAAACATAGAGCATCTGTTATAGGAAACCCAGTAGAGGATTCTCCAACATTGGAAGGGACACAGGCTTCCTTACTGCCCCTAGTGTCAGGATTGAATAAGATACCGTAGGTACTGGTAAAGCCATTTTAAATAGGAAAACAGAGATGAAATAAACCCCCGAGGATAAGTAAGGATAAGCATCCTAAGAAATCCTTCTAAGGAAGGGCAGGAAGGCTAACGGTGGCATGCAGACCCCAAAAGTTAAGTGCTAACAGGGTATTAGCCTCTGGGTTGAGAACAAGTAAAGAACAAGAGAACATGGCTGAGGGGGACAGTGGAGAACATGGGGGACACACTGGGAAGGGAGGAGCTTGTGATGGGGCCTCTCTGTGCCGCATGGGGGGAGAGTGGAATACAGACTTCACATCTCTTCTTCTGAACCTGCAGCCAAGCATGCATACAGTTTTGACTGGCTGATGCAAAGAGCCAGTAAGCCCCTACGAGCTTAGTTCTGAGGCGGAATTTACACAAGGTGGTTCTGTCCATAGGAAGATTCGTGTTGATGGAAGACCAGCAGTAAAAACATATAAATTAAAATCACTGTCCTCTTTCTTCCTCCTAATTAACTCTGAGACAGAATACAGAGTGACTCTTTCTCATTCCCAGTTGTTTTGTCTGAGCCCAGAGTTAATAGTGATTGCACGACTACATTTTCTTTGCAGTCCACAACAGAAGGTACTTGGCATCTCATCTTAGAAGTGATGCCAATTTTATGTGGCCACTTTCACATCTAGGTTCAGGAGATGTCAAAACATCCCTGGTGATGTGCAAAGAAATTGTTCCTGTGCTTTCATGATGTCTTGATAAGGCTAAATCCTATGTATCTCACATGGAATATTTCTCCCTTATTTTGCCCTAAGAGAGAACCACATCTGTCATCACTTATCAATATCTCTAACTTTGTTAAGTTCCACTATCCTATAAATAGAGAATTTAATTCTATGCTTTGACAATCTAGCCAATTTGATAGATTATATGGAGTTAAGTATGTTAGTGACCAATAACAATTTAATACGGTTTATAGAGCAAAAAAGGAAATATATATATTGTATATATCTTATATAATATACATATTTTTTAACAGAGCTTCTTAATATCTTAAAAAATGTCATCAGGGGATTACAAAAATGTAGCCTTTCAATATCCCTCACAGAAACCACGGCTGCCTACCTGGTTATGTACAAGATCCCTGTTCCCTGCCCATACTACCAGAGTCCTTTGTGTTTTCTCCTATGCTTAAATATTTGCATGTTAATTTTACATGTATGTGCCTTTTTGGTGTCGGTTCATTTGTCTGCCTGCCTTTTAAATCCATGTGCCTCAGTGATGCCTTAAATTCTTTAAATTGTAGTTAACCAGAGGAAAGAGGATCTGCCTAATTCTCCTTAATACAGCATCATATTTAGGTAAATGTGCTTAATAAGTGCTTTTTATTTCAAGAAGCATTATGTGCAATATTATGTCACAAAGTTATTTCTTCATGATGTCTTTTGGGGGTTTTACTGTTTACTTTCCTTTACAGTTAACTTTTTTTAATCTCTCTTAATACTGTCCCCAGTATAGAGGACAAGATACAGCAGTCCGTAAGGAGTAAACAAAATAGCAGTGACTGTCCCCTCATCTCTGGGTGTAGCCCTGGTCACAGAACTCTGAGCTTCATTTCCTCAGTATGCAATGCAGATCACGTTGTTTTATAAGACACGCATTTCCCTGGAGTATTTAAGATGGCAGCTTTCTCCTCAAGCCACAAACTTCCACATCTCTAGGTCAAAAATGCATCTCTCTCTCTCTTTTATTTAATCTCTTATTTTACAGATGAGGGAATTGAGATCCTTAGAGGTTAAATAGCTTGCTCATGGGGACACAGCTAATTAGCAGACTTGCAAACATCATTCATCAACCTTAAAAACGTCCTTTCAGAATGTCGTCATGTATAACCTATTACCCTTAAGAAAGCTCCTCTCCTAAGAGCTAGGAGTTCCGTCAATACTATCCACCTTCCTTTGTAATTAACTTTTGTTTTATCTCTCTTAATAGAGTCCATAAAATACAGGACAAGCAGCAGTAGGTATTTTTAACCTACTACAGTTTCCATATGTTATTAAACCAAATTTAAAACAATGTAAATTATTTAAAATAAGAAGCAACCAAGGTCTCATCAACATAATAAAATCAGAGCTATTTGATTTTATGTTCTTTCCCAAACTTCCTTTTTTATCTATTAATATATATATTTTTAGAAGGCTGTAGTATAGTAGTATTTGTTAAATGCGTGTTTATGTGTATTATTGTTCTATTGTTCCCTTAACTTTATCTTGTTCATTTTTCTATCTTTTTATAAAATCCTGGAAAAATATATACAATGTAACTGCATAATCACGATACAGAGGATAATTAACTTAGCCTTTCCCCTATTTTTGGACACTTAGGACATTTCTAATTTTTCACTGCTATGAGCAGTGCTGAAGAGAACAAATTTGTACAAGTAGAAGCACAGCAGTCTTTACACAGGAAACCATGCCTGGGACAAAGATCCTCATGCCAAGTGAAAACTCTGGTTCAGACTTAAGTTTTGTGAAACAGATCATGCAAATATTGAATTTTGTTTTGACACGGCATACATTTGCTTTGCCAAGATAGGGCTGGCGACAGAATGAACTTGTCTTTGAGATGTTTAAATGCTTTCCTTGGATAGGAGACCTTTTTATTGAGCTGTAAACTCTTGGGGTAAATATTTATTTTTCTTCTATTTAGAATAGGAAAAGAACTTATACTTTATAGTGTTGTACACCTAGTATTGACCAGTACTTAATATACACTATCCAGAACCTTCCCAGAAACTCTGTAGAGGAGATGCAATTACTCTGTTTGATAAATTTACAAAGGGAGAACTGAGGCTCAGAGAACTTCAGGGATGCCAGAACCAATTGCCAGTTAATTGACTTCAAGCCCATGTTCTTGACATCGGCCTGTCTTACCATAGCATGTATTGGTACCACATCAAAACTGAGCAGCAGTGAGAGGATACAACACCCAGTTGTTTTATTTAAACAGCTTTATTGAGATATAATCCACATACTGGACTCATTTAAAGTGTACAATTCAATGACTTTTAGTATATTCACAGATATGTGCAACCCTCACACAGTTTATTTTAGAACATTTTCATCACCTCAAAAAGAAACCTATGGGACTTCCCTGGCGGTCAGTGGTTAAGATTTTGCTTTCCAGTGCAAGGGGGTGCAGGTTCGATCCCTGGTCAGGGAACTAAGATCCCACATGCCTCAGGGCCAAAAAAACCAAAACACAAAACAGAAGCAATGTTGTAACAAATTCAATAAAGACTTTAAAAAATTGGTCCACATCAAAAAAAAAAAATCTTAAAAAAAAAAAGAAAGAAACCTATACCCTTCAGCTATCACCCCTTCCAACCTTCTCTCTCCCCAACCCTAAGCAACAACTAATCTACTTTCTGTCTCTGTAGATTTTCCTGTCTGTACTTTCATGCGAATGGAATCATAGAACATGAGGACTTTTGTGTCTGACTTCTTTCACTTAGCATAATGTCTTCAAGGTTTATCCAAGCTGTAGCATGTGTCAGTACTTCTTTCCTTTTCATGGCTGAATAATATTACATTGTATGGATATATCATATTTTGTTTATTCATTAATCCATTGATGGTCATTTGGGCTGTTCCAACCTTTTGCCTATTATGAACAATGCTATGATAGACATTTATATATACATGTTTGTGTGGACATATGTTTTTATTTCTCTTGGCTATATACCTAGGAATGGACTTGCTGTGTCATATGATAATGACAATCAGATAATCATTTGAGGAACTGCCAAACTTTCAAAATAGCTGGGCCATTTTACATTTCTGCCATCATTGAATGAAGGTTTTCTCCACATCTTCGTCAGTACTTGTTACTATTTAACATTTTTGTTTTGGCCATCCTAGTGGGTGTTATAGTCACCTACAGGTACCAGAACTATTTTTAGATTATACGTCACTGTCTCTCAACTGCCTCTTGGGAAAAAAGCAGATCTGACCAATCATAGAAAAAGCTCAAAGCCAAAGAAAAAGTCAAGGGCAAGGCAGATGAAAAACAAATTTTATTTCTATGAGACACATAAACTTAAATTTAAAGGCTATTTATATAATCCACATGTCTACACATCCTTATATTTCAACATAAAAATTTTGGAAATTCCTTTCATTAACTGGTTTCAGTTGCAAAATGGCAGTTATCAAATATGACCCTTTACCTCCATCCCATCTTCATTTTCTACTCTTTCATCCAAAGTTACTTGTGAATGTGAGAAAGTTAATTCTCTAAAGTCCCATGCTACTTGCCTTTCAGGATTATGAGGCAACTTAGTTATTCAATACAAACATTTTTACTGAGCATCTCCTATAGCCAGACTCTAGCTATAGAAGGTGTTGGAGCTCCAATTATGAACAAAACCAGATAAAATCCTTGTTGCCTTGGGACTTACCATAAAGTGATAAAGAAGTTATCAATCAAATAATCACAAAAATAAATCATAAATCTGCACCTGTTCTAAGTGCCACATGGGACAGGTACTTAATTCAGGGATTTTCAAAAATGGTGAGTGTACAGGAAGTTGGGAAGTGGGTTGTCAGGGAAACTTTATTTGCTGGGAATGTTTGTGACAGTGAGATGTTGAATTTATGGCAGTGCATTAAGAGTTTCATTCTATCTCAATTTTTTTGTCAGACCACACTGTGAAGAGCTTCCAGTGAAGCTTCTGGGAGTCCAAGAAACAAAAGTGTAACGTAGTTTTCCTTACAGTAAACAGAAATAATTTTACTAAAAATTTTTTTAAATAATAATAATTTTACTATTATTAAAGATCATATTCTGATAGACATGTCTATTAACCTCTCTACTAAGCTACATCAAACATTCAAATACATTTCAATGGACCTGATTATATGAAATCTATTTTTTTGTATTTTTTTTTCTTATTTCTTTTTGTTGGTTTCAAATTCTACTTATTTTTTCCAGGTGTTTGTTGTTGCACCATTTGTTTTATTATTCTAGATGTTCATTTCACATAACCTGTGGCCGTTTTTTTGACCATTTGTGGTTTTATCTCTTATTTTACCTACAAAGAGATTCAAAGCTTACTAATCAAACAATTTCTCAGACATTTCTATTTGGTATAAAAAGAAATGGATTTGATCTTTTCTAAGTTTATATCAAAGTTTAACTAGACCTCTAAATTATATGCCTATAGTTCCCTATTGTTTAAAAATGGTTCTTTGGAAGACTAGGTTTCCAAATGAGTGGAGTTTACCTGGATTTTACCCGGCTTAATTACTTCTTAATGTATGGCATTGTATAACTGATATAGGCTCCGAGGTCAGATCTGAGCTTGAATCCAGACTCTATTCCTTACTATTGGTGTGATCTTCAATGAGCTATTTAATTGCTCTGAACCTCAATTCTTTCACCCCCCAAAAAATATTTTTATGTAATACTTTTGCAGGATTTTTAGCACTAAGTAATAGAACTTATATAAAACATTTTATACATTTAGCAAAAAATATTATTAAAAGGTAACCTGTTAAATAATTATTTTGTTTTGTATTTTCACCACTTTAGATTCATCTGGAATGTAGGAAAGGTTATTTTATCCCTCCTAGGAGATTTACAAGGCATTTTGTTTTTAAGCCCTCTTGACCCGTGAGAAAGAGAAGCAGTCTCTTTTGTGTTACTTGTGTCTGAAGCCTGGCTTCTTTTTTTTTTTTTTTTTTTTTTTAATTTTATAGCTACTTTATTTATTTATTTATTTATTTTTGGCTGTGTTGGGTCTTCGGTTCGTGCGAGGGCTTTCTCTAGTTGCGGCAAGTGGGGGCCACTCTTCATCGCGGTGTGGGGACCGCTCTTCATCGCGGTGCGCGGGCCTTTCACTATTGCGGCCCCTCCCGTTGCGGGGCACAGGCTCCAGACGCGCAGGCTCAGTAGTTGTGGCTCACGGGCCCAGCTGCTCCGTGGCATGTGGGATCTTCCCAGACCAGGGCTCGAACCCGTGTCCCCTGCATTATCAGGCAGATTCTCAACCACTGCGCCACCAGGGAAGCCCTGAAGCCTGGCTTCTTAAGAAATCAAACACTAGCTGATTAGTCATCGAGTTCTATTGATGGAGAAATGTGTAGGATAAAATGTTAAGGTTTGTTTTATTTTATTGAAAGAAAAAACGATGAAAAGATAGAGGCAGCTGGTCCTTGGATGGATGCCTGGAATCTGAAGGAGAAAGATTATAGAAACTTTGTGGGTAGAGCCTTGAGCCCGCTCAAATGGAGGTGGGAGGATTTCAGGATGGTGGTGAGGTGCCACTTATTGATGGGAGCTGCTTAGGGAACCTTCTGGCACGCCCCTAGGCCTATACTTAGCAGACAAAATCTGCTTATCTTCTGGGTATGGAGCTTGGCAACGGCACCCAGCAGCAGTCACAGAGGGATGGTGGGTGACCAGCTCACTCCCACTTCACAGAAGGACTGAAAGCAACCTCAGCAGTGGTGGTAGTCACAGCCCAAAAGACCAAAGCTCTTCCCTACTAGGAAGTCAGAAAAGTGATGGAGCTCTTTAAAGACCTGTGAATCCTTGAACAATTCCAGAGAAGGTAAAAGATCACAACTAGAACAGTAACTGACGTTGGACTTCTTGCCAAAATATTTTTTCTATTCGAGGACAAGAGGGGAGCATCTTGCACTTTTTGTAATTAAAGAAAAATGAAGGGGGGCATATTTTAATTGAAGTATAATTAACTTACAATATTATATTAGTTTCAGGTTTACAACATAGTAATTCAGTATTTTTATACGTTGAGAAATGATCACCACGATAAGTCTAGTTGCCATCCGTCACCATACAAAGTTATTACAATATTATTGAATATATTCCCTATGCTGTAAATCTCCATCATTTATTTATTTCATGACTGGAAGTTTGTACCTCTAAATCTCCTTCACCTACTTCACCCATCCACCACCCCTCTTCCCTCTGGCAACCACCAGTTTGTTTTCTGTAGCAATGAGTCTGTTTCTGTTTTATGTTTGTGCATTTGTTTTGGTTTTTAGACCCCACATCTAAGTGAAATCATATGGTATTTGCCTTACTCTGCCTGACTTAGTTCACTTAGCATGATACCCTCTAAGTTCATATATATACACGGCACATTTTCTTTATTCACACATTTATCAATGATTTAGGTTGCTTCCACATCTTGACTATTGTTAAAAAACATTATAATGAACATTGGGGTGCATATATCTTTTCAAATTAGTGTTTCCATTTTCTGCAGATAAATACCCAGAGATGGAATTGCTGGAACATAGGGTAGTTCTATTTTTAATATTTTGAGGAACCTCCGTACTGTTTTGCATAGAGGTTATACCAATTTACATTCTCACCAACAGTGCATGAGGGTTTCTTTTTCTCCACATCTCCACCGACACTAGTTGGTTCTTGTCTTTTTGATGATAGCCATTCTAAATGTATGAGGGGATATCTCATTGTGGTTTTGATGTGCATTTCCCTGATGATTAGTGATGAGCATCTTTTCAGGTACCTGTTGGCCATCTGTACATCTTCTTTGGAAAAATGTCTAATCAGGTCCTTTGCCCATTTTTTAACTGGGTTGTTGGGTTTTTTGATACTGAGTTGTATGAGTTTTTTGTATATTTTGGATATTACTCCCTTATCAGATATATTGTTTTCAAATATCTTCTCCAATTCAGTAGGTTGCCTTTTCATTTTCTTAACGGATTCCTTTACTTGCAAAAGCTTTTAAGTTTGATATAGTCCCACTGTTTCTTTTCTTTAGTAATATATATATATTTCTAAGACTGGTGTCAAAGAGTGTTCTGCCTGTGTTTTCTTCCAGGAGTTTTATGGTTTCACGTCTCACATTTAAGTCTTTAATCCATTTTGAGTTTATTTTGTATATGGTGTAAGGCAATGGTCAGTTCCTTTCTTTTGCATGTAGCCTTCCGGTTTTCACACCATTTATTGAAGAGACTGTCATTTCCTTGTTGTATATTCTTGCCTCCTGTATCGTAGATTAATTGACCATATAGGTGTGGGGTTGTTTCTGAGCTGTCTATTTTATTCCATTTATCTATATGTCTGTTTTTGTCCAAGTACCATACTGTTTTGACTACTGTAGGTTTGTGGTATAGTTTGAAATCAGAACTTTGTTCTTCTTTCTCAATATTGCTTTGGCTATTTGAGGTCTTTTGTGGTTCTATACAAATTTTAAGATTATTTGTTCTAGTTCTGTGAAAATGGTGAGGGTATATAAACAGGGATTGCATTGATCTGTAGATTGCCTTGGGGAATGTGATCATTTTAACAATATTAATTCTTCCAATCCATGAGCATGGTATATATTTACACTTATTTGTGTTGTCTTCAGTTTCTTTCATCAGTGTCTTATAGTGTTCATAGTATAGGTCTTTCACCTTTTTGGTTAAATTTATTCCTAAGTATTTTATTCTTTTTGATGCAATTATAAATGGGATTATTTTCTTAATTTCTCTTTCTGGTAATTTTTTTTTAGTGTGTAGAAAGTCGAGATTTCTGTGTATTAATTTTGTGTCCTGCAACTTTACTGAATTAATATATTAGTTTTAATAATTTTTTGGTGGAGTCTTGAGAATTTTCTCTATATATTATAGTATCATATCATCTGCAAATAATGACAGTTTTACTTTTTCCTTTCTACTTTGGATTCTTTTTATTTCTTTTTCTTGACTCACTGCTATAGCTAGGACTTCCAAAACAATGTTGTATGAAAGTGGCAAGTGGGCGTTCTTATCTTGTTTCTGATAGAGGAAAAGCATTTAGCTTTTCATTGTTGAGTATGATGTTAGCTATGGGTTTGTCATATATGGTCTTTATTATGTTGAGGTATATTCCCTCTATGAGACTTCTTATCATAATTGGATGTTAAATTTTACAAAACACTTTTTCTGCATCTATTGTGATGATTGTAAGATTTTTATTCCTCATTTTCTTAATGTGACATATCACATTGATTGATTTTTGGATATTGAACCATTTTGCATACCTGGAATATGTCCCACTTAAATCATGATGTATGATTCTTTTAATATATTATTGAATTTAGTTTGCTAATATTTTGCTGAGGGTTTTTGCATCTATGGTCATCAGGGATATTGACTGGTAATTTTCTTTTTTTATAGTGTCTTTGTCTGGTTTTGGTATCAGGTAATGCTGGCCTCAGAATGTGTTTGGAAGATTTCCTTCCTCCTCAAATTTGAGAATAGTGTGAGAAGGATAGGCACTAACTCTTCTTTAAATGTGTTGAATTCATCTGTGAGACCATCTGGTCCTGGACTTTTGTTTGTTGGAAGTTTTTTTTATTACTGATTCAATTTTATTACTAGTAAGCATTCTGTTTCAGATTTTCTATTTCTTCCTGATTCAGTCTTAGAAGATTGTGTGCTTCTAGGAATTCATCCATTACTTCTAGGTGATTCAATTGGTTGACGTATAATTATTCGTAGTGGTCTCTTATTCTTGGTATTTCTGTGATATTGATTGTACCTTCTCTTTCATTTCTGATTTTGTTTATACCCTCCCTCTTTTTTTTTTTTTTTTTTTTGATGAGTCTGGGTAAAGTTTTATCAATTTTATCTTTTCAAAGAACCAGCTTAGTTTCACTGATCTTTTCCATTGTTTTTTTAGTCTCTATTTCATTTACTTCTGCTCTGATCTTTATTATTTCCTTCCTTCCACTAACTTTGGGCTTTGTTGGTTCTTTTTTCTATTGCTTTAGGTGTAAAGTTATATTGTTTATTTGAAAATTTTCTTGTTTCTGTCTTTCTTCTCCTTCTGGGATCCCTCTAATGCAAATGCTAGTATGCTTAATGTTTCCCAGAGGTCCCTTAAACTATCCTCATTTTCTTTAATTCTCTTTACTTTTTTGCTGTTCTGCTTGAGTGATTTCCACTCTTCTGTCTTTCAAATCGCTGGTCTGTTTTTCTGTATTATCTAATCTGCTGTTGATTTCTTCTAGTGTATTTTTCACTTCAGTGAATGTATTCTTCAGCTCCAATTGGTTCTTTCTTATATTTTCTAACTCCTTGTTGAAGTTCTCCTGTGTTCCTCCATTCTTCTCCCACATTTGTTAAGTATCTTTATAACTGTTACTTTGAACCCTTTATCAGGTAAATTACTTTTCTCTGTTTTATTGGGTTTTTTTCTGGGGTTTTATCTTGTTCTTTTATGTGGAACATATTCCTCTGTCTCATCATGTTATTTGACTTTCTGTGTTTGTTTCTATGAATTAAGTACAAGAGCTACCTCTCTGAGCCTTGATGTCATAGCTTGTACAGGAGCATCCCCCACATAGACCGCATATCCTGGGCAGCTTTGGCAGGCCTGCTGGAGTTGGGGTGGGCATGGGCTGGGGAGCCCAGTGCATGATGCACTGAGGCTGCCTTGGGGGGATGGCTATAGCTGGTGTGGGTCAGGAGCCTGGGTTCCGGAGCAGCCTTGACAGGCTGGTTAGAGTGTATGGACTATGTTCCTGCCCACACTATCAGGATGGAGGGGGAAAACCAAAAGAGGTGCTTTCTGGCACCTCCAACCCTGAACAAAGTTCCAGCCATTCCTTGCCCATTTGGCAGATGCTGTAGGGTTAGTAAATAGATTTTGTTCATGTGTAGTCTAGGTGTCCTTTAAAATGCTGTATTTTCGCTGGTCCCAGAGCACACAAGTCTATGCACGGGCCCCTCCCTACTGCAGGTCACTGTGCTGGGGATGGGGTTATTGTCAATACCATGTCTCCATCTCTCCTACTCATCTCTGTGTGGTCTCTTTATCATTTGTTGTGCAGAAGCTCTTTAATCAGCCCTCAGTTCTTCTTCAGGAGGAATTGCTCTATATATAGGCATAGATTTGGTGTCTCTCTGGGAGAAGATGACTTCAGGGTGTTCCTATGCCAGAATAGAAGCCCCAAAATGACATCATTTACACTCTAAGTAATGTGAAGCAATTTGTAACTATTGCACATATCTGAAAAAAAATAACAATCATTAACCATTTGATAAGTGGAAAAGCCTGTACATTATTTTGGCAGCAGCATTGACATAATAAATGCATATATGATATTGTTTTTATTTCACATTTGTGAGTCTTTTTTTCAAGTAAAATCCTGTGCTTCAGAAAACAGGCATAAACCATAAGAAGCCTGATTCTTCTGTAATCTCTTCTCCAATCCCTCCCTTTTCCTTTTTCCTATATCTTTCTCTGATTGTTTCTTCTGTCCCTCCTTTGAATTTTCAATTCCTCTTTCTTTTTTCTTTCCTTTTCTCCAAATTCTGGCTCTTCCTCAACTTCTCCTCTTTCCCTCTTACCTCTTACCTTACCTTTCACAACTCCCCACCTCCCTGTTCCCTATTACACCTCCGTTTCTGTTTCCCACTCACATTCCTCCTTGCCACCCCTGCCATTAACCTCACTTCATTTCCCCACCTTGCACTGACTTTTTCAAAATAGAATTTTCCTTAAGTAGAATCAGTGATCTAGATCTATATTCCCTCCATTTGTCTACAAGGGAAATCTCACCACTCAGACCATTGTAAGTGGGAAGTTTCAAATGTAAGCACTTGAGTATCTTATATTCTAGACAATGATTCTGAAATCTGCATATGTCTGTGAAGAAAACATCATATTTAAATTAAAAGTGCCTAAAACATCTACAAAGCCTTTTTTTAAATAGTTTATCTTTCAGGTTAAGAAAATGACGTAGTCACTGGTAACAGAAAGAGTTCTTTGGGGCTGAACCTAAGACGCTGAAAAGAGGCACATATTCAGATAAAGTGTCTTGTGAGGCAAAACCATAACACCTAAGTGTAATAAGATTACGTATTAAAATAGCTGAAGTAAGAAAAAGTATATGTAATATTCCACCTACCTAAATAATTATGACTTACAATTTCTTTTACTGCTTTAGCTTCAAGGCCTGACCTTGTTTACCCTTGGAACTTCTGTTCTAGAGGCAGAAAGAGCATTGTGTGGGCTGAGGAGAGACTGCAGGATTCCTGGCTCTTACAGTGGTGTTGATTTGAATAGATGGGCAAAATGTTTCCTTTTGCACTTTTAAGGACTGGGTAGTATTTTTCTGAGAGGCTAATCAACCAAAACAGTAGAGTCAGTTAATGCACATGCAGTGTACTTTTTACCTTGAGACCTTTTAAACAAATCCCTAATAGGAACTTAGGAAACATTTTCTAACAAGTAAAGTGAGTCCCTGTGAATATAAAGTTCCTAATGAAGAGAGGCAATGCAAATAGAGGAGAAAAATGTGAGAGAGGAAAGCTTATGACTTCCTATAATTGCTGTTCATTTTAAAAGAAGGACTATTATCATGACAACCTCATGATTCAAGGTAAGAGGATGCAGATGCAGTCTCTTCCATTGTAAGACTTGAAGAGAACATCCAAAATATTAATCATCCTTGCCTTGCTGGATGTTTCACAATTGGAGAGTTATTCCTTTGGATAAGCTCATCTCCTGTTAGTTGAATAGAATGGATAAATCAGTAAAGCAAACCTGAGGACAATTTTCCTAAGAACTGATTCTGCTTCAGCACTGTCCAATAAAAACATGATTTGAGTCATACACAGTTTTAACTTTTCTAGGAACTACATTAAAAAAGTAAAAGAAAACAGAAACAGGTAAAATTAATTTTAATAATAAATTTTATCTAATCCATTGTAGCCAAAATTTTATCATTTAAACATGTAATACACATAAAAAATAGTAATGAACTCTTTTACTTTTTTTTATGACAGATACAAAAGAACAAATATTGCATGAGTCAACATACATGAGATACCTAAAGTAGTGAAATTCATAGAGACAGAAAATAGAATGGTAGTTGCCAGGGGCTTAGGAGGGAGGAATAGGTAGTCATTTTTTAATAGGTACAAAGTCAGTTTGGGGTTATGAAAAAGTTCTGGATATGGTGGTGGTGTTAGTTGCATAAGATTGTGAATTACTTAATGCCACTGACTATATACTTGAAAATGGCTAAAGTGGTAAATTTTATGTTATGTATATTTTACCACAATAAAAAAAAGAAAGAGAATTCGCTGCTATGAACCCTCTGTTAATATCCAGTCTTTTGGCTTTGAATTTATTTCCTTTACTTTGGGAAGAATAGCTTCCCCGTATTACTTCATGATCATGGTTTAGGAAGTGTTATTATACTATTAATTACAAAATTACACCTTATTTGCTATATGGTTGAGTGGTAGGTGGTTTATGTAACAATAAGTGGGTTTAACTTTCACTTGCAATTAGAAATGCTAGGACCAACTGAGACTCATTCAGAAACAATAGCTAAACACTGGATTCCTGTTATGGAGGTGGGTGTGCTTGAAGAGGAGAAAAACAATTCAGTTCAGTGAAAGAATTGTTATTTTAAAAATATAGTACGTGAAATTCTGGCTTCTGATGAGGCATGAAAATGCTTTAATATTAGTAAATGAACAAAAGGAATTGTCAGTTTTTTCCATAATCACTCCCACCAGTATGGTACTCAGCCTATCAAGATGTATGGGCATCAAAAGTGGAAAGAAGGGAGTATTTTTCTAACTTAAAAGTCAATTAATTGGTAGGTATTTACTGAGTTTTAGGATAACCTAATCTTGAAACTCAAAACTAAAAGAATCCTTATGTTTAAGGGTAAGAGAATAAATTCCCAACTTTCCTATGACTGCATGTCATAGTCTGTAGAAGCCGAGTGATCATGGAAAGCCCATGTGAAGCTGTTGGAGATGCCTATGTTCAAATCCCAACGCTAGCATAATTAACTGTGAAGCATTAAGAACAAGTTAGTTAGACTCTTTGAACCTCTGTTTACTCATGTGTAAAATGGGAAATATTTATTTTTCAGAATTGTCATGAGGATTCAAGATAATTTACATGCAGTATCTGACATTGATAAATGAACAGTATTATTACTCTTCTTTTGGAAGTTCGATTAAGACTTATTCAACTTCTAGACCTAGTATAACTTTGAGGAGAGTAAAATCTTTCTTTCTTTCTATACTTAAAGCATAATTACAGCAGTAATTAGATAATAGTTTGTTTAATTACCTGTTTAATGCCTCTTTTCCTTGTAACACTTTTCCCTTGTAACATTTATGTAAACCGCACAGTCAGGAAACTCATCTGTTTTCTTCAACAAGGCATTCCCAGTTCTCTGGGAAATCATGCAAATAGATAAAGAACCCTTGGGGGAAGAGAACCCTAAGGCAAGAATGGATAGCCACAATTCTGAGAGCAAGAGTTTCATGCTCTACCAGACAGAGTTAGGCAGGGCAAAGAGTTGTACAGGTCCACCTCGCTCAGTTGGGGGAGAATGCACTATTAAATTGAGGAATGTAGTTTTTCGTCCCAGTAAGACACCATCTTTACCCTGCCACCTTCTTCACGTGGTTCATACTCTAAGTATATAACTGACATGACTTACCAAGGTGCATGTGCATGCTGCATATCACAGTACCCAGCACGTAATGGATGTTCAAAGATATTTAAATAAGTCAACTATAAATCAGCCTTCATGTACCAGTGTGAAGGATTGACCTCGTACAATGTAATGGCACTACTCATATAGTCTATAACTTTTTAAAAAAAATTTTATTAGAGTATAGTTGATTTACAATGTTGTGTTAATTTCAGGTGTACAGCAAAGTGAATCAGTTATACATATACATATTGGGTTGGCCAGAAAGTTCGTTCAGTTTTAAGTAAAAATAAAAGACATTTTTCATTTTCACCAAGAACTTTATTGAACAACGTATTCGTTAACTGAACGAACTTTTTGACCAACCTCATATATCCACTCTTTTTTAGATTCTTTTCCTGTATAGGCCATTACAGAGTATTGAGTAGAGTTCCCTGTGCTATACATTAGGTCTTTATTAGTTATCTATTTTATATATAGTAGTGTGTTATGTCAATCCCAATCTCCCAATTTATCTCTTTTCCCCTTACCCTCTGGTAACCATAAGTTTGTTTTGTACATCTGTGACTCTATTTCTGTTTTGTAACTAAGTTCATTTGTACGATTTTTTTAGATTCCATATATAAGCAATAGCATATTATATTTGTCTGTATCAGTCTGACTTACTTCACTCAGTATGATAATCTCTAGGTCCATCCATGTTGCTGTAAATGGCATTATTTTATTCTTCTTTATGGCTGAGTAATATTCCATTGTATTATGTACCACATCTTCTTTATCCATTCCTCTATTGATGGATATTTAGGTTGCTTCCTTCTCCTGGCTATTGTAAATAGTGCTGCTGTGAACACTGGGGTGCATGTATCTTTTGAATTATGGTTTTCTCTGGGTTTATGCCCAAGAGTTGGATTGCTGGGTCATATGGTAGTTCTACTTTTAGCTGTTTAAGGAACCTCCATCCTTCTCTCCATAGTGTCTGTATCAATTTGCATTCCCACCAACAGTGCAGGAGGGTTCCCTTTTCTCCACACCCTCTTCAGCATTTATCATTTGTAGATTTTTTGATGATGGCCATCTGACCGGTGTGAAGTGATACCTCATTGTAGTTTTGATTTGCATTTCTGTAGTAATTAGTGATGTTGAGCATCTTTTCACGTGCTTTTTTGCCATCTATAAGTCTATTACTTTTTTTTTAACATCTTTATTGGAGTATAATTCCTTTACAATGGTGTGTTAGTTTCTGCTATATAACAAAGTGAATCAGCTATACGTATACATATATATCCCCATATACTCTCCCTCTTGCATCTCCCTCCCACCCTCCCTATCCCACCCCTCTAGGTGGTCACAAAGCACTGAGCTGATCTCCCTGTGCTATGCAGCTGCTTCCCACTAGCTGTCTATTTGTCTATTACTTTTTAACCCAAACAATCACAGAAATAACGATATGGTGCTCTTGGCAAAGGTGCACTTGTAGAAACACACTGGATCTAGGTTTGGAAAATGTGGCTCTTAAAGCACTTTGACCTAGGTTTCTCCATCTCTAAAATAAGGGAGTTTGAATGAGTGAGCTCTAGTTTCCTTCCAGATATACTATTATTTGATTTTTAGATACATACACTTAATCCAGATAAGGAGAAAATAGTAAAAAATGTAATTAAAGCAGTGAGTAATTTTTAGTGATTCAAAGCAATACAGTAGCTTGTGGTCACCCCAGTGTTCTGGGAAGATTATTTATATCCATCAGGTCTTGATTAACTACTTAGATTAATATATGTTTAAGAAAGTGGTTCTAATCACTCTAATTTCACCTGAGAACTCTTGAGTACCTTCTCCATAGTATTTCCCTTGGATGGAGGCTACCTGAACCTGAGCCTTGGTCTACTCTGCTAAAAATTTGAACACTGGAAAATAGAGCCTTGGGAAAGCAGAACCATAAATGCATCTATTCCACCATTCAATGCATTGTTGAAACATAAGAGCAAACTCTGTGTCTCCATCCAGCATTATCTAATATAACCCAGGAGTGTACTTCACTGTACCCTCTAATTTAAGGGGTAAACAGAAAGTTATCTTTCTTGCATCTGTCCTCTCTTGAGTGTTTTTTAGCTTTCTTCATCTTTCTTTTAGCTCCCACTTTTATTATAACAGATCCTCTGAAGTAGATGTGGCCATGACCTCTCAGTAGCAGCCTACTTGTTAAGGTGGTGTCTATCACCAGTGGACCTTGAAGAGAGATGAGGGTGAAATAAGCTTTCTTCCCTCTTGCCTTTCTGTTCCTTCAGAATCCCCAAGATTAGTACATTGGTATTTATATGTGCAAGATAGAGTGATATTCAAAATATTTAATGACTGGCACTGCAGGAGCATGAATCTATAAGAAAGACATGAGGGTCTTTATTGTTACCCTAGGGTCCTGGAGGCTCCCATGATATGTCAGCAGTTAACCACTTACTTGTTGGATCCTGAGGAAGCCAGGGGTCCTAGGGATGAGTCTAGAATGGCTGGGATGGTAGGCAAAGGAACATTTAGGGGATCTCAGGGCAGCATGATAAGTAAGGAAGAGTTTAAATATTTTAACGATTAGTATGGCCATAACACTGTGTAGTGATGGAATATCAACTTTAAGTATATATATGAATTGCTCTACTAAAGAGTTAAGACACTCTCAAAAGAGAATTACAGTAGGAAGAAAAAGGTTCAAGTTCAAAGAAAAAGCTTAAAGTTCTAGCTAAACTGGACTTCTCCTTGTAACTCTAAAGTAAAAGTAAATAAAAATGTAAACCCTAATCCTCTGGTTCAAAATGCCCACCTCCCTCCATCCTCAGGATTATGTCTCATTTACCAAGTGGCCCCTTAAATCTTTATGCTTGAATTTCCAGTGCTTTCCCTTGGGGAAACCACTACTTCTTCCTATAGAAAGAAATCTCTTCTTACAAATCATTCTTCCCTTCACCCAATACCATGCCCAAATGTAGATCAACAGGTTTGAGGGCCCCTGAGAAGGCTTCAGCCAGGTAGACGATGACCCCCATCATCTTTACACAGCTGGGGCACAAGTGACCTCAAATGCTGTTGGAAAGCAGGTTTGAGATCCTCTGGTCTGAGCTTCTTTTCAATATTCTTGCCAATGTGAACTCTAGGTCTCCCAGTTCTTTAACTTTTATCAAGTTGTCCTTAAAGTAAGCACACCTACGTAAGACCCTCATTAACCATTTTCAGACTACATAGTTGCTGTAAACTGAATTATGTCCCCCCAAAATTAATATGCTGAAGGCTAACCTCCAATATGACTGTATTTGAAGTAAGGAACTTACACAAAGGTTAAGGTTATACAAACTCGTAAGAATGGAGCCCTAATCTCAAGGGACTAATGTCCTTGTAGGAAGAGATACCACAGAGTTCACTCTCTGTGCCATGTGAGGATACAGCAAAAAGATGGCCATCTGCCAGCCAGGAAGGGAGCTCTCACCAGAAACAAATCAACCTGTACCTTGATCTTGGACTTCCCAGCATCCAGAACTTTAAGAAATTAAATTTCTATTATTTAAGCCACGTGGTCTGCGGTATTTTGTTGTGATAGTTCAAGCAGACTAAGACAATAGTTTAATCCCATAATAAGAAAGAAAATACTTTCTCAATTAGTATGGGGTTGCCATATCCTTTGAGCTGAATGGTCCTATTTATTCTGGAAAAGAACTATTTAGTTTTCTTTTCTTTGAGATTTGTTTTTAACCGCTCTGAACTAGTAGCCTATTTGAATTATTTAAAAAGACCACAAACATTAGTTTTAATGGCTATTTTCTAAGCTTCTGAAAATAGCTCTTAAAGAGGAACCTTCTGATGAGAAGGATTACGTCGAGGTGTTGCCATTCATTCCCTATGCCACACTAATACGAATATCCTGCAAATCTGTGTAGCTGCTTCCCACTTACAAAGAGCTTTCCCTTGAGTTTTCACAAACCTAGAGACATAGATAATTTTTTTAATTTCAAAAATGATAAACGTGAGGCTAAGAACAATTGAGACATTTGCCAAAGAACAACCAAAGAGAAAGTCTATGGTACACATATTAAAACAAGTCCTCTTTCTATGAATCTAAGATTTTTTCCACTATGCAATTTTTTTCTCTTGGTTTTATTCACTTATTTTTACTAACCTTGTCCCTTTTATAGTAATAAGGTCCAAGAGTTCAGAATCATGTCTGTCTAATCAGTTTTACACAGCATCTTATTCAGATGGCTACTTAAAGCAACTTAATTCAAGAGGCATTTATTGAGCATCTACTCTGTGCAAAGCACTATGTTAGGCATTCTCTCCAGGCTTTCAGGAACTCACAGTTTGATGATAGCCTTTAATAAAATTGCATTGTCTTTAAAATATGTTTTTACAGACATGTCTGAATTGATTCTGGAATAAGTAAGGTTCAGAAATCACAGTGGACCACTATGATATTGCTTCCTAGTATACTCCTCTTGTACTGTCGGTTCATTGACCCCACCCAACTATACTGGTAACAAATGAGCTGACTTGTTCTTATTCTATGTGAGACATCCTTGATCACAGTTAATTGTACACTTGACTCAAGCTTGGCCAATGAGTCTTTTCTCTGGGATTTGGGATTTTGACATCCAGAGAGTCAAAATAAGTCTCCATTTGGAACTGAAGACTTGAAAGTTGACTCTTGGGAGCTATTGATTTCCATGTGTCTCACCAACTGGAGAGAGGTGGTCTGCAAAGTGAGAATGAAGCCGACAGGCAGAAAGAAGCAGAGATGATAGAGTTCTGCTTGCCTTCAGGTCCCTGTTCTCGAAGTTCCTGAGATCCTTTGGGAAAGTTGCTCCTGCCTGTTTGGAAATTTGGCTTCTACTCTTTTTTTATTTCCAAAAGCTAACATTTTGGGGGTTCTTTGAGTATATTTGTTTGTATTTTGGTGTTCTGAGTTGGAGGTTTTTTTGCATTTTTTGCTTAAGCTGAGTTAAGTTGGGTTTGTGGCTTCCAATCAAAAGCCTCAACTGATACAAAGACCCACACATCATTTTTGTAGCAGAAACAGAGGAAGAAATTCAATTCATCATAGTCCTAATGAGAAAAATAAAATAAATGAAAATAAATGTTAACATTCCTTAAAACCCATTCTGTCATTTGACTTTAAAACATTATGTTCACATAGAACAACTGAATTTTGCTTCTGGAAGGATGCTTGGAAATTATTCCATGGCAATATTTGAGAGTCACCTTCTACATTGGAGGATTCCAAGGCCCAAAGCCTTTAGTGTCAAGCCCAGCTGTATCAAGAATGGAATCGTGTCACCAGACTCAAGGTAATATGTATCTTTCTATGTAAATATGGAATGAGTGTCCAGGAATATATTAAATGACTACTAAGAATAACACACTATGCTAGCACTGCAGAAATTATTGTGCCCGTGATTTATAATATTGCCCCCAGCAGGTTAAACATTACCTTTATCTGTCATTTACAGCCCTTTTCAGTCTCTCCTCCAACTCTCTTTCTTTCCCAGTCTATATATCAATCAGTTTATCTCTCTAAGATATTTACCCTCTGTCTGAGGTTTTTTCCCCTAGCAAAGTTATTTTAAATTCTACGCTGTAGGTTTATGTATCTTTTGTATTTCCCATATCTAAGCACAGTGCATCAAAACTGAGATTGCGTATTTGATAGCATCAATCTGCTAGTAATAACTGAAGTATAGATTCAATTGTTAAGTATGGACTCTTTTCCCAAGGGACAAAACTTTTTGGAAATATCCATGATCAGGAGGCTATAACAGAATGAGAAAGAGTCATTGAAAAAAATAGATGAAGTTGAGTCCTTCAAATACTCTCCTCCCTCTACCAAATTTCTTCCCTTGCTCCTGTCTCCTTCCCATATTTTACTTGACTAACTGTTCCTCATTCTTCAAGTCTCAGTTAAGATCTCATGGGAAGCCTTCTTCAGACCCCCAAAGTAGGTGTATGATTTCCTATAACAAACTTTCATTGCACTCCATATTTCCACCTTTATGGCACTTATTATACCAGTTTTTATTTTTTAATATTTGCATTTCCCTCAAAGATGAAGCTCCTTAAAGGACCATTTCTTTCTTGTTCGCTGGCCTATTTGTGATACCAGCCAGTACCTGGCACATAGAAGACATTTAAGGGCTTCCCTGGTGGCAAAGTGGTTAAGAATCCACCTGCCAATGCAGGGGACACAGGTTCGAGCCCTGGTCCTGGAAGATCCCACATGCCATGGAGCAACTAAGCCTGTGTGCCACAACTACTGAAGCCCGCACGCCTAGAGCCCGTGCTCCACGGCAAGAGAAGCCACTGCAGTGAAAATCCCACGCACCACAAAGTAGAGTAGCCCCCGCTCTCCACAACTAGAGAAAGGCCATGCCCAGCAATGAAGACCCAACCCAGCCAAAAATAAAATAAAATTAATTAATTAATTTTTTTAAAAGACATCTAATAAATCCTATATTTATTAATTGACTGAAAATACATTGCCAGAGAAACCAAAAAAAAGGAAAACATTTCAAAAAACAGGAAATTTATTCATTAATATTTTTTCACTATTCAATCATATATTCAATAATTTTTATAGCCTACCTATTACATTCCTGCCGCATGGAGATGGGAAGAAAAAAGCTACCACCCCCTGGGAACATAATGTAGGGAGAATCATTTCCATAAATTCTTCTAAGCAAATGTGATCATACCTATGTGAAATAGTGTTACCAAATATTATAGAGAAGTTAAAAAGAATCAGACATATAAGACATGTTATATAAATGCTTCGCATTGAATTAGTAAATTAAAGATTTGTAATGTCTTTTGAATCATTTGATACATTTAAGCCTTGCCTTCTTTAAAAAAGTGTATACTTAATTCCTGTGCTGTGGTAAGTCTATATATAGCCCCACAGATCTTTCTAAAAGACTGTAGACGAAAATACCATCTTTTATTTAAAATATATGCTCATGGGACTTCCCTGGTGGAGCAGTGGTAAGAATCCACCTGCCAATGTAAGGGACACAGGTTCGAGCCCTGGTCTGGAAAAATCCCACATGCTGTGGGACAAATAAGCCCGTGCACCACAACTACTGATCCTGTGCTCTAGAGCTGGCAAGCCACAACTACTGAAGCCCACACGCCTAGAGCCTGTGCTCCGCAACAAGAGAAGCCACTGCAGTGAGAAGCCCGCACACCGCAACGAAGAGTAGCCCCCGCTCGCCGCAACTAGAGAAAGCCCGCACACAGCAACGAAGACCCAACACAGCCAAAAAATAAATAAATAAATTTATTTAAAAAAAATAATAGGGGCTTCCCTGGTGGCGCAGTGGTTGAGAGTCTGCCTGCTAATGCAGGGGACACGGGTTCGAGCCCTGGTCTGGGAGGATCCCACATGCCGCGGAGCGGCTGGGCCCGTGAGCCACAACTGCTGAGCCTGCGCGTCTGGAGCCTGTGCCTCGCAGCGGGAGGGGCCACGATAGTGAAAGGCCCGCGCACCGCGATGAAGAGCGGTCCCCGCACCGCGATGAGGAGTGGCCCCCACTTGCCGCAACTGGAGAGAGCCCTCGCGCGAACCGAGGACCCAACACAGCCATAAATAAATAAATAAATAAATAAAGTAGCTATAAAATTTAAAAAAAAAAAAGAAAAAAAAAAAAGAATAGGGCTTCCCTGGTGGCGCAGTGGTTGAGAATCTGCCTGCCAATGCAGGGGACACGGGTTCGAGCCCTGGTCTGGGAAGATCCCACATGCCGCGGAGCAACTGGGCCCGTGAGCCACAATTACTGAGCCTGCGCATCTGGAGCCTGTGCTCCGCAGCAAGAGAGGCCGCGATAGTGAGAGGCCCGCACATCGCGATGAAGAGTGGCCCCCACTTGCCACAACTAGAGAAAGCCCTCGCACAGAAACGAAGACCCAACACAGCCATAAATAAAATAAATAAATAAAATTTGAAAAAAGAAAATGCTCCCTATTAAAATAATAATAATAATAATAATAATAATAATAATAATAATAATAATAGGGCTTCCCTGGTGGCGCAGTGGTTGAGAATCTGCCTGCCAATGCAGGGGACACGGGTTCAAGCCCTGGTCTGGGAAGATCCCACATGCCGCGGAGCAGCTGGGCCGTGAGCCACAACTACTGAGCCTGCGCGTCTGGAGCCTGTGCTCCGCAACATGAGAGGCCGTGATAGTGAGTGGCCTGCGCACCGCGATGAAGAGTGGCCCCCGCTTGCCGCAACTAGAGAAAGCCCTCACACAGAAACGAAGACCCAACACAGCCAAAAATAAATATATAAATAAATAAATTTATTTTTAAAAAATAATAAAATATATGCTCAAATGCTTCAAAATATTTGTTTAATTAATTCATCAATAAATACTCATGATATCCTGTTTGCTCAGTATGGTACTACATACTGAAAACAACTCTAATTATGAGATTTAAAAAGCTACTAACTCTGTAAAATAGTCTACCAGAAAGATGATAATAAATATTGCATTATTCTCTGCTATTTATATGTGTATTCCACCCACTCTAGTGAATAATGAAGAGGCTGTTAAAAGTTCTGTAAAAGATAAAATACTAGTGATCCTGAACTCCAATTTAATTAGGCTTGGCCAGGATTTATTATGAGTGTAGAGAGACTGTTGAGAAGTTTCAAGAAGTGAAGCTCGGTTGAGATTATCTATGCAGTGTGCATATATATTTATAACTCCACTGGGCTCTTTTAACTCAACAAATAACCTTATTTTTCTGTTGCCTAAATAACTTTCTCTTTTGGAAAAAATAAATTTTCTTGAACAATAGGAGCACTTATTGTTAAATGTAGGAACTGGCTTTATTGTTGGTCAAAAGAGGCTATAAATCAAGTGATTCTTACTCTATGTTTGAAATCTCTGACTAGTAATCTGGTGGATTAAAGAGCTTGCCCTGATGAAATGGTCGTGCTGTTGCTGTATTTAATCCTTAAAGGCACATGTTCTGGATTGTCAGGTCTCCACTAACTTGTGAAATTGTTACTCTTCCTTTTCGGGACAATGCCGCTGGGCCTTATCTCATGGTAAGGTAAAGTGACTAAATTATATTCTGGGAATAGAGCTGATCACTCAGTTAAGAAACTGGCTTTTCTAGGGTACACACAATCAGGTCCCTGGAATAAAGTGTCACTTCCTGGTGGATCAGCCTACTTACACTTACAAATGGCCATGCAGAAAAGAACAGATTTACTAAGATGATATTACAGGTGCCAATTTATTCCATTAAGTGAGATTGTTGGCCTTCAAATGCCATCCGTTGTGTTGGTATATCTTTTGCATCCTTTATCTAGAGAAAATTAACATGATTCAACATGCTACATGAGTGTAAGGTGAGAATGGAAGAGATTCAGGAAGTTTAGATACAATTAATAAAATAGATACTCAGAACTTTATAATTCTAATACAATCCATTGTCATGTCATAAGTGTCTTTCAAAATTATGCCAAAAACCTGGAACATTATGTCCTTGAATGTTCATTATAGTCACTATAAAGAGCTAAGGGAATTCATTTTCTTTTTTTTTTTTTAACTCTTTGTTTGAAGTTTTAACTAACCTGTTTTTTTCCTACTCTCTTGCCATTGCTGAGACGGTATTTATACAGCTGTTCTCATCCCTGAGCTGTTGAATAAGGGCTTGCTTATTTCAAACAAGTTTTGTAATTAGCTTTCAAGAAGCAAATTGCTATGTTATGTACAGTATCTGTGATAACAATAAACTGTTCTTTTTCATAACATTTCAATGTGGGCTTTAACTGGCAAGCCCCAGCATCTTGGTGAGCATACTGTGAAATCACTCAGTATACTGAAAAAAACAGAAGAATATTTGACAATCCATAGAACTAGTATAGTTCTTTGAGCTCAGTTTGGTTTTTAAAGTATCTATTTTTAAAGTACCTATATCAAAAAAAACCTGAAAATGCAATGTTGTAGTTCTCCCTAGGGGTACTTCTGTGACTCAGAAGTGGGAATGATAACTTAGCAAGCCCAGTAATTCAGGCAGATAAATCTTACAGGTTCTACCATGCATTTATATTTCTTTATTTAGGCACTCACTCAACAAATATTTAGGCAAACACTTAGGATCCCTTAGAAATATTGTCAGGTACCCGACAGGGAAATGCTCCCCAAAGCTGCTCTCAGATGAGCCGCACAAGAGGATGCCAGGGGAGACTCTCCCACGGAGCAGAGCTTGGAGAGGTGAGGCTCCCTAACCAAGAACCCACTGCCCTACCAGGAACAGACACCACAAAGGCGGGGCATGGTGACCATGTATGCTGTTTTCCCTTCTCTTATTTCCAAAAGGTATATATATGTATTTGGCAGTCATTCTTTTTTCCCTCTGTCCTGTTTCCAGGTTGTGTTAGGGTGGCTAAGTGTATAATTTAGGCATAAGTTGCTACATGATTAGGAAGTATATCTGCAGGTACCCAAGAAGAATGTATCACCCAGAACTCCAGGACTTGGAACAAGATGAGACTTTTAGGAGAGGGTGAATGCATTTCTGAGTATATATATGATAGTTGCCTTATATGGAGCATATATACACGCTTATGGAACATGTTTGAAATTGTGAATATAAGTGTATGTATTATGTATGTTGGGAATTAACGGATTCTGCACCCAATTCCAGTGTGTGCATGCATGTGGGGGAGTAGTTCCCACACCATTAAGTAATTCTCAGACACCAGTTGGGTGTCCTACAATTCAACTCACTTCTGACACTATCTACCCAGAGATAACATCAGATTCCACAGCTTAAGGTCTCAGTCTCACAAGACTGTCCCCCTCCCCAAATTCAGATGCCATTCATAGGTCCAGGTTGTCATCCGTGCTTCGGACTGACCGGCTATAGATTGGAGGTTCCAATGACCCCCTCCTCAGGTTAGATTAATTTTCTAGAGCGGCTCACAGAACTCAGAGAAACATTTTTACTTAATAGATTACAGGTTTACTATAAAAGGACATAACTCAGGAACATTCAGATGGAAGAGATGCACAGAGCAAGGTTTGGGGAAAGGGTGCAGAGCTTCCATGCCCTCTCTAGGTGCGCAGTTCTTCTGGCAACTCCCCACGTTCACCAACCCGGAAGCTCTCTGAACCCTGTCCTTTGGGTTTTCATGGAGGCTCCATTATATAGGCATTATCGATTAAATCATTGACCACTGGGGATCAATTCAACCTCAACCCCTCACCCCTCACCCCTCCTCAGAAATCAGGGAGTGGGACTGAAAGTTCCAACCCTCTACTCATGCTTGATTCTCCTGGCAACCAGCCCCCACCCTGGGGTAGGATCCAAAAGTCACATCATTAACATAAAAGTTGTGGTAGAAAGGGTCTGGTTGTGAATAACAAGATGCCCATTTCACTTTTATGGCTCTGAAGTGATTTCAGGAACTGAGGGCAAGAGACCAAATATTATAACAAAAGATGCTCTGATCACTCTTATCACTCAGGAAATTCCAAGGATTTGGGGACCAGTGAGCCAGGAAGAGTGGACAAAGACTAAATGTATCTGAGAAATATCTTTTGGTCATCTGAGTGACCAAATATATATTTCTTATAAATTACAATATTGCAGGAATCCAAGAGCTGAAATCTAACAGGCATCCATTGTTTCTTCCTGTTCTCCATTTCTTCTTTATTCTGGTATAAAACCTCTCTTTTCCTTTCTCTAACTGCCTCTCCCCTATCTGATGATGCTAAGAATTATAAACCCCAGTTACATACCACAGGAGTGGATATGACTGGCCAAAAGGTTCTCCAGACTCTTGTGCAGAGATGGATACTGGACTCAAGCAGCCCCATCAGATCCTGTACAAGGAGTGAACTTCATGCTGGGAGATCAGAGATGGGCACTGAGTGCTGGAGCCTTGGGAGTCCAAGCAGGGTCTCCTGCAGATGAACTTGACATGGAAGAAGTAAGGCTGCTGATTGAGCCTATTATGCTAATGATAAAGTTATACTACTGTAGTAGGGAACAGCAAAATCTGACTCCATGTTGGATCTGCTTCTTTTACTTTAACCTTTGCTTTTCATTGCTTTTGTTATTATAATCATACATAATGGCCTACCTCAGGGAACCCTGCCCCCCTGGCTGAATGTTAAACTAAAGTGCCTTTGTTCAGCTCATAGGGAGACAATCTGACCCTGTCCACCTGTGAATGGCTGCAGAAAAGAAGAAATTAACACATCCCCTCCCCTATGCTGGCCAAGCCAGGAGATATTTTGCAAGACTTATGGCCTTTTTACTTTACTTCCTCACCTCCTCCCGCTCTCTGTTCTATAAAAGAAACTGGCATCCAGACCCCAATAAAATGGTTTTTGGGGACACTAGTCAGCCATCTTCTCGGCCCACCGACTTTCCAAATAAAGTCACTCTTCCTTGCCTCAACACCTCGTCTCCCGATTTATTGGCCTGTTGTGCAGCAAGCAGAGCAAGCTGGGACTCGGTAACACTACCTAAGCAGGAAACAGAACAAAAAAGGCTCATTTCAGATGAAGCCCCATACAGTGGAGGACCAACACCAAACAGTGGCATCTGAAGGTCCAGCAGAGCTGTGAACATGGACTAAGAAACCTTGTTTGAGGATATCTCTAAGTTCCTGCAGATTCTCTAGAAGCTGAGAAGAGATCGCATGTCCCCAAAACTAATATTGTTGGACCTATGTCTTTACATACATCCAAAATTAGGATTTTGGTAAAAGGCAGTTTATTTTGGTAGTGATTCCAGGAAGCAAAGTGAAGAAGTGGAAAGTGAGACAGTAAAGTTGGAGAAACAATGAAAAGTATGGCAAAGAGCACGTTACTGCTGTGGGCAACAGGGCCCCATCTTGCTAGAACCCTCTGAGCAACTGTGCAGATTGCAACATAGGGCAAGGAATCTGGATGTTTATCCATCAACTGTTCTCCCTCTTTAATTGAGGGTCATTCCTGAGCATTAACTTCCACTGGGCATCCAGCTTGCCCACAAATTTGTTCATATAGCCAGAGAATGCTCTCAGATAAAGAGGTACAGAAAGCTGAAACTCTCTATGGTGCCTTTTGGGGTGAGCCCAGGGGTACGTGCAGGACACTGAGAGAGTCTGCTGCAATTTGTCCCCAAACTTGGAGAGAAGAGTTCTAATTATTATGTCTATTTGATTTAGAAAAATGAAGAAGATTCTAATCAAAACGACAAAATAAGCCAATTCATGGACAACACTTCCTTCCACCCCAACTCCAAATACGAATAAGTGCAAGTGAAAATATTTAGTTTAAAGTGGTTTGTTAGAGCCAATCTCAAAAACAAACAAACAAAAATAACCTCCAGGTGACATAAACAAAAAGAACAGCTATAGCAGGGATTTGGAGTTCCATGGTCCATGGGAATAACCAAATCTGTGACTTAGGGTTAAGATTGTAAAATCTGAGTGAGGACTACTGCTTTAAAATGAAACAAACATTCTCCATGTGAAAAGTATAGCCATTGAAGGAAAAATGAAGAAATATATCTTTTTTATTTCAAGTATTCTAAAGCAATGCAAACCTGTTACAAATACACAAAACTGGTTTTATACAATGCAGTATGGGAAACATCTTTAAAATTCTAAGGGAAAAATTATTATCAAACAAGAATAGAGTGTATATTTGGCTAAAGTATCCATCAGTATGCTGGCAGAATAAAGATAAATTTAGATATACATGGAACTTAAAATACTTCTCACACAGCCATTCTTTGAAAGATGCTTGAAGATGTACTCCAGCAAAATGAAGGAGAAAACAAAGAAAGAGAGGACAAAGCCTCCCAATGACAGCAGTTAAAGGATGATCTGAGATCATAGCCATGCCACCCACCTAGGGAGCAACAAATTCATACTGGTACAGGAGACAAAGCACCAATATCAATAGAATAGGGGAAACAATATTTAATACGTAGTATGATTGGAAAGAGGAGGCATTCCGGAGAGAATGTGGGAAAAATTACAGAGAAGAGAAAAAGCATAATGAGTTCAGGAAACTTCCAACATTTCGGAAGCCAGAGGTAACAAGAGAAGAGTCTGGGGAGGTAAGCAGAGCAAGATCACTAAGGGGTCTGTGCAGAGCATGAGAAACTCGCTGTCATCACTGGCCGTCACCCCTGTTGCTCACCCCAGAATGTAAGAATCAGACCCCACCAGAACTCACACCTCTCCTCTCAATATCTGTGATTCAACACCATCCTGTATTCAAGTGGCCAAAGGCAACTGTGGCAAAATTTGCAATAACAAGTGTCATCTTTGATGACATTTTCTGTCTCCTTTGTTTCAATGGCTGGATCTTCCCTCTGGACTCTAGCATTTTTGCTTCAGTCCCTCCCCTACCAAAATGTACTTTAATGAAAGCATTTAAAATTAATAATTTACTACTTAAGGCTGCTATAAATGAATGTGTTGTTATCATTTTTAAGCCTTTTTTTAAAAAATTTAAAGTGAAAAGCTTTGCTCTCTGTTTTGAAAGCTTTCTATTGTTAACAGTAAGCTGAAGGTGATCCAGTCAAGGCCATTTTTCTGAACGTGTACAATATTATCATAATTTCAAAATAGATAAATCAGGCAGAAAGTCCCCTAGGGTTTAAAAATAATGTCCCTGATATAATAAAATCATACTTTTAAATTGAGCCAACTTTAAAAAACCATACAATCCCATAATTAAGGGAAATGATAATTTTATAATAAAAATATTTAAATATGTTCAAAATAATAACAATAATATTATGCCACGTTTAAAATACAAATTCAAATTAAATGCTAAAATGAAAAACAATTGGATTTTTTTGGTTTACTTTCTCCAGCACTTTTCTTCTTTGTAGTCCCTTGGGTAAGGTTATACTGTGATAAACCATCTTAATATCACTGACTTTTCATCTAAGGTAATTTCAGCATTTTTTGTTTGTTTGTTTTTATTTTAATTTTTATTGAAATATAGTTGATTTACATTGTTGTGTTAGTTTCAGGTGTACAGCAAAGTTATTCAGATATACATATTCTTTTTTTACATTCTCTTCCATTATAGGTTATTACAAGATATTGAGTATAGTTCCCCGTGCTATACAGTAGGTCCTTGTTGGTTATCTGTTTTATATTTGTAGTGTGTATCTGCTAACCCCAAACTCCTAATTTATCCCTCCCTCCCCCCTTTCACCTTTGGTAACCATAAATTTTTGTTGTATGTCTGTGAGTCTATTTCTGTTTTGTAAATAAGTTGATTTGTATCATTTTTTTTTTTTTAGATTTCACATATAAGCAATATCATATGATATTAGTCTTTCTCTGTCTGGCTTACTTCACTTACTTCACTCAGCATTATTATTGTTTGTACTTTCTTCAGCCTAGAATTCACTGCCTTATATACAGATAGAAATTTTTCTTCAGTTATGCAAATACTGTCTATTATAACACACTCTGATGGGAACAGAAGCAAAAGAAGTTAGCAATAGATATTGCAATACTTAGTAATGAGGGATACACTATTATCGGTTGAGAAAGACAACATAGTGTTAGAACAGTTCTAAAACTTTACTCTGCATTTAGCCCAAACTAGCTAATAGCTAAAAACAATCACCATATTAACAGATTTAGCCATGTTAACCTTTTGACTATGAATGTCATGGCAAATGTCCACTTTATTCACTTTAGAAGCTAGAGAAAAATCGAAGATGTCTGCAAAACAAATACTTCTTTTCTAACACAATAAATATTAAAAATAACAGCACCTAAATGTAAAATTTATATTAATATAAATGTAAAATGTATATAACATGCTCTGTATATTGTAAAGTGCTATACAAATGTAGTATAAATGCCAGAAAGTAGGAAGATGAAGATCAGGGTAGAATTTTTTTTTTTTTTTTTTTTTTTTTTTTTTTAATGGCTGTGCTGGGTCTTCGTTTCTGTGCGAGGGCTTTCTCTAATTGCGGTGAGCGGGGGCCACTCTTCATCGCGGTGCGCGGGCCTCTCACTATCACGGCCCCTCCCGTTGCGGGGCACAGGCTCCAGACGCGCAGGCTCAGTAGTTGTGGCTCACGGGCCCAGCTGCTCCGCGGCACATGGGATCTTCCCAGACCAGGGCTCGAACCCCTGTGCCCTGCATTGGCAGGCAGACTCTCAACCACTGCGCCACCAGGGAAGCCCCCGGGGTAGAATTTTAATCCCTAAGAAACACACTAACCTCATCTCTTAGCAGAAGTAGGTCCAATTCATAAAAATAAGATAATGTCAAGGAATTTCTAAATCACCTAAAATTGGCATTTTAGATTGAATTTATGACCTAATCACTTGTGGATTCCTTTTGTGCTAAAGTATATTAAGGTCTGTAATGTAATGGATATCTGCAGGGATTGCTTCCGAAGGGTTTGTTAGTTTTCTTAATGTGATTTTTCTCTATAGGATTTTTGCTTTCCCCATTATAATCTTAAAGCCATTGTGATAGATTATATGTAGAGTGACCATATAATTTATCACCCAAACCCGGACACTTTTGAGTAGAAAGGAAGTGCTATCAGGTGTAAACAGATACCGTCCTGAGCAACCTGGGACATTTGATTATCCTAGGTACCAGGGAGGAACACTATTGCTTCCACATCATGAAATTCTGCAGCCGTTCTTTATGTATTGAGGTTTGATGTTTAAGTATGAACTACCCAAGATATGTTAATCATTTTCCATTTAGCTTTTTCAGATATTTCACAGCCTTTTAAAATTGTATATTTTAACAATCAGAGATTTATTTGGACATGTAAACTTTATTTCCCCAATTCTTCTGGGGATCAGTTGAAACAAGTAAAATATAAAGGATTGTGTATGGTACCAAAAGAGTCAGTTATTATTGTAAGCATATAATTTCCTAATTTCTATAATTTATCAATAAACATTGTAAGTGCTTATTATATGCAAGTTGCTACCGATCGATAGTGTATTGTAGGAGATAGAAAAAGCATATAATCAATATACAACTTGATAAACACTATTCTCTAAGTATATACAAATAATTGGTAACAGGCAGGCCCAAGAAGAATTCCCAGAGGAGGTAAGGTTTAAGCTGAGTCTCAAAATACAAGCTCATTAATCAGACAAGGACATTTCAATTCTTGTGTGTAAAAGCATGAAAGAATTCTGAAGTGTGGCATGTTCACATAGGGAGATCTGAGACTCCATCAGTAAGAAGGAGGATAGCTTTCCATGGGACTGAAAGGTAGGTTGAAACCCAATCATGAAAGGCATTGGGCAAGGCTAATGATGAGGGAACACAGGGAAGGTTAAGGTGAGAATTACATTTAGTTAAAAGTGCCTTGAAAGTCACTTATATTGATCATAAAGTATAGTATTCATTTTTGAAAATACAATCCTATGTAGTGTTCTTAGGCACAGTGAGGCCTGAGACCAACTAAATTTCCTACAGGAAGGAGTGAGTGAAACTGACATGCAGATTATCTGCTCATTTAAATCTTTCTACTTTTAAGATAACTATGAAATCTCTAGGATGAATGAAGGGGGTGCGGAGAAAGTAGGGAACAATTCTGTGCTTCTTACAAGAGTTATCAAATTCTGTCTTAAGATTAAGCCTCTATAACTATAATACAGCTAATTAGATTAGATGATGTGACTTACTGTGTTGATTAAATTCATTTGCTACAGACTATGCATTAATAAACCAACTACAAACTCAGAATCTATGGTAATTTACCATGAGTCAAATCACATTTATCTATCAAAGAGAAATAATCTATATGGCAAGTTTATGTCTTAGACAAATTTAAGTTTACCAAGAATAACCTTAAATTTTTAAATGACTTTTAGATTAAATTATTATCATACAAATACAAAATTTTAATTAAACAATGTCATTGAAGCCTCTACTTGAAAAATACTCTGTTAGCAGTTAGTTGCCAATGTGCTTGAAAAAAATGATTTCTTTGTTTAAAAAAATTTCCTGTAATGCAGCTTTTTACTAATTCAACCTATCTGCCAAACTGCCCTTCTTACTTCTGTAATATTACCTTAAGTAGGTCCTATTTTACTGTTATGATACTCTTTGTTTCCAATTAAGAATGATATTAAGCAAATCAAATTAAAAATAAAGCAGAGGCTGAAAAACTAAGTTGAGATGTATAACGATTGCTGATAGGGTGTGAACACAAATAAATAGAATACCACCCTGTGGTTTTTTAAAAGGACTCATTCTGAATGATAGATCACTCATTTTATGGGTATTGCAAAGGTGGGCTGAAATCTTCCAAAAGTCATTTTTATTTTTCACAATAACTTAAAATATATTGAAGCTACTAACACAGGATGTAAAATGAATTAGAAGTAGACACTTTCAAATGAGGAACATAGAGATAAGGTGTTAGAATAAATTATCTACTTTGTCTATGTTATTTATCTTTATCTTGTGCTTTTAAATTAATTGTACTGAGGTAATGGAAATATGAAATTAGCATTATAAAAAGAACTTGAGATCTAGAGAGTAAATATTTATTGAGTGCCTACCATTTAATGATACAAGGCACTGTACAGAGGGAATATTTTCATTAGTGCATTCAAGATAATAATCTGGACATTTTCTAAAAGAAACCTTTCAGTATATTCCATTAGAAGGCTTCCTTTTTTATTAATTATTTCTGTATATCTCACCTTCCTCTACAAAGAGGTTTAAAGTTAACCAATTTCTGAGGATACTTGAAGGCATGTATGAAAATAATACTCTAAGTCAGTATATATTGTATAAACTCCATGAGCATGGATACAAACAAAAATGCTATTGGATTTTGAAGAGAACAAACCACTTCTGTCCTTAGAGATGAGTGAAGTCTTTCAGGATTCAGTGCTATTTGAATCTGGCTTCAAAGGATAATAAAGTGAATTGCAGGAACAGTATATTTCAGATTCCAGAGATAGCTTGCTTAAAGGAAATAAGGCAGATGACCACTAGATGCATTTGAGTAGAGTGAATGCACTTGCCTCTTGTTGATGGTGGTCGATTAATTGGTTGGTTGCTTGGTTGCTTGGTTGGAAGAGGGGACAAGAGATGATCGATTCATATATTGTTTTTTTTCAAGCACTGAGTTCATGAAGAGGAAATGATGAGATTAGAAGGAATAGTGCAGAGAAGGTGGACATAAAAACCAGAGACCAGGAATCATACCAGAGCAAGTCACTTAACCCTTCAGAACCTCTGTTCTTTTCTTCTAAAATGAAATTAGTCACTGGTTTCTACAAAATTTAAATAAGACAACATATATAGAACATCTAGCCCATAGTTCTGAGTGATTTTTACTATTGGAAAGAAACAGGATAATGAAAGACTTTGAATGAATGTTAATAAAAACAATAATTTTACTGACTGCTTATAACATGCCAAGCTCTGTTTTAATCATCTGACAAGTATTAATTTACAAGAGATTGAGGGAGTAAATTTCCCAAGGTTACAGAGCTAGAGCCAGGATTTGGACACAAAAAACAGCACTAGCACAGCTGTAAAGGCAAAGGTTGTGGGGTCAGTTTGCCTGGATTGAATCCTTCTGACGTCACCACTTTCTAGCTGTATGACCTTGTCTAGTAATAATCATTTCTTTGCCTCAGTTTCTTCTTCATGTGTAAATAGAGTTAATCTTTCATAGGGGTGAGTCTGTGTTACAGTAAAACTGTAAAAACAAACCATGGGGGTCAGAGTAGCCCTCCCGTCCCCCTAACCCCCATCATAGTTTGTTGACACCTGGTCTAGCCAACTCCCAGCTGGGTGACATTTGGAAAATCACTTAACTAACTTTTCTCACCTCACTTTCCCCTTCTGTTATATCAACATCAAAGCATTATTGTGAAAATAAAATTAAGTGATGTGCATAGAAATGCTTCATAAATTCAAACTACTCTAGACTTTAGATTTTATAGCAAGTCCACAAAATATAAATTGCTCTAATGGAAGATAATGTCCATTTCTATTAAAGAGCCATTGATCCCAGTGTCCCAGTGCCTTCAAATCTCAGAATTCAGTGATGTTTGAAAAGTTTCCTTCCTCAAATTTATGGGAATCCATGACTAGTCTCAAAAGCTTCCAACAGTTTTTGTCTATTTTTGATCTCTCCTTTAAGCCTGTTCTTCCTTCTCTGGGTTCTTGTGGGCATTGCATTCTGGAACTGAAAAGGTCAAGACAGAGTCCATTGACATGGGGTTAGTGATACATGCTGAAAAGAAATCGATTTACAGGAAACATTTGCCCATATATTTAGCAATACACTGATTTGGTTCATTCTTTCAACAAATATCGATTGAGCATTTATCATAAGGCGAGCACTTCAATGTCCTGGAGATACAAAGAG
Source organism: Balaenoptera acutorostrata (assembly GCF_949987535.1). Lineage (NCBI taxonomy): Eukaryota > Metazoa > Chordata > Mammalia > Artiodactyla > Balaenopteridae > Balaenoptera > Balaenoptera acutorostrata. Next base: position 11,081,402 of record NC_080070.1, read on the forward strand.
GAGTAAGACACAGTCCCTGGTCTGTGTGAACAGACCAGTTACAACTAACTATTCTGTTTCAGAACATGGAACTCTTTTACCTTGAATGCATTCAGTAAGCAAGCAACCTTGGAGCTGGACAAGCAAAACTTTTGCTAAGTGGAGCACACATGTGTGGGCAAAGACAGTCATGAAAGGACATGTCAGGAAAGGGTCATGTTTCACGAAATGCGCTCATTTGCATGCTGTCTTCAAAGCATTTATCATGTCTACATGCTATGCTCCATTATTTACTTCATGATTTTCTTTCAATCAACTCATAGTTTCAAGTTTAAGTAAATTTATCTACAAAGAAAAGTTCAGTTTTGTTTTACTAGTTACAATTTTCTCTGATGCAACTATGAAAATATGTTCATAATTACATAAAAATAGTAATGAATAAAAAAATGGTAATTCTTCTACCATTAAAAATTATTTCCTTGACCACCAGTAATATGCATTTCACACTGGGTAACGGTATTTGAGAGAGTGGTGAATCCAAGTAGGGATTTTAAATTACCTGATAGGAAAACAGATGTTTAGTCCAGAAGGAATCTTAGAAGCCATGTAATCTAATTGCCAACATTTTACTGATACTAAATCCAAGGGAAAAAGTATTTTGCCCAAGAAGGCAAAGATATATCTTGAATTGAGAACTAACAGCTTCTAATCTAATGTTCTTTCCAGTGCTACATGGAATTGGATTTAGCTTTCAATACTTAATGACTCTGATAAATAAATTTATAGATCTCTAATTTTACCCTGAGTCATCTAGAAACTTGCTTGAAAAAATAGATTCAATATGACCTGTTCTTTGGTAATGGCATTAATAACTTCAAAAAACACTGATGAAATTTATAATTTCACTTCATACCACCATTAGCCTACTGCCCAAAGATAAAGTGAATAATGGCATTTGAAATAAACATGGCAGGCACAATATGTGTTATCTATGCCCTATCATGTAAACTCCACTAAAATAACTGCAAAGGATTATTTTTTTGAAAAGGTTTGGACCTCCCCCGCCCTTAAAAAAAAGAAAAAGAAAAGGAGACAACAGTAGTTGGAAGGTAGCAATAAAATTCTGGGAAAAAAAAATAAATAAGGGTATAAGTGGATACTGAATTAGCGGAGTGGAGGAGAACAAAAATTAAAGCGCCAGCAAACCAGGGTATGGGAAACCCAAAAGCAGAAATTGGAGGGTCCCAGCACACCTGAATTGAGGGGTAGGATTCAAAGTGGAAGTGAAAGCAGGAGAATCAGTTGAGAGTCTGGATAAGGAGCAATTAGACCCGCTGTGCCCTCCCCAATGTATACAACCAGACAACTGGCCCTGAGTGATTAAGTCAGCATGTCCCTGGACTTGGGACCCCAGGCATAGCTGACAGTTGCACTTAAATGAGGGGACAATGAAAGTAAGCTTAATGGGCCGGAGACCCCCTTCCTAACCCCACTCTAGGAATAAGGGGATTCCTTTCTGTTGAAAATGACCAGGCCAAAAAAAAATGACCTACAAATACTGACCCTGGAATATCCCTTAACCTAATGAACAATTTCCCCAATCAATTGTCCTAGAGTGAGGCTGACTCACCCACCAGCCAAATGGGCCTTCTGCCTGTGGACTGGCTTTTTAATAACTGTATTTAAAATATGCATGGACTGGACTTCCCTGGTGGCACAGTGGTTAAGAATCCGCCTGCCAGTGCAGGGCACACAGGTTCAATCCCTGGTCCGGGAAGATCCCACATGCTGAGGAGCAACTAAGCCCATGCACCACGGCTACTAAGCCTGTGCTCTAGAGCTCACGAGCCACAACTACTGAGCCGGCATGCTGCAACTACTGAAGCTCACATGCCTAGAGCCCATGCTCCACAACAAGAGAAGCCACCGCAATGAGAAGCCCACGCACCACAACAAAGAGTAGCCCCCGCTCGCCGCAACTAGAGAAAGCCCGTGCACAGCAACAAAGACCCAACACGGCCAAAAAAAATTTTTTTTTAATTTAAAAAAGTTAAAAAAAATATGCATGGACCATGGATCACCAGGCATTTTAAGGACTTTAGCATTAAGGACTGTGATGAAAATAAACAGAGAAATAATTTGGAGTGTAGAGAAAAAGGAACTAGAAAAACTTAAGTAAAATTGTATTTAGTAATTTCAGAAAGATAGAAGATAATTGCATTCATTAAACAAGAAAAGATTGCTAGAGAAAGAAATGAAGACCATTTAAAAATCAAGAAAAGTTCTTGAAAATTATAAATAGAGTAGGAAAAAAAATTTTTTAATCACTGAAAAGCTGGGAGTTGAAAAGAGGAAATAAGCTCCAAAAAAGTAGAACCAACAGATGAATTAATAGAAATAGGAGTAGGAGAGAATATACTTTCAAAAGTCAATCTTCCTAGTGAAACTTGTATATAATCAATCTAGTTTAGTTGTAACAGGGAGATTTGCCCAAGCAGCTTCTTGGATTTCTTCTATTCACACTGTATATGTTTGACTGAACTTGCTCCAAACCGGGTTATCAAAAATTTTTATTGAAAACAGAATATTTTAAATGTTTAAAATCAGTCAAGTGGCAGCTTAACCATAAGAACATAGTCTGTCTCTCTCTTCATATATATGTGTGTGTGTGTGTATATATATATCTCACCATCATCATATTCCTGTTTTATTAACTTCAGCCAATCTGGCTTTCATTACTTTAAGAAGCCTGCTATGTTGCTCATCTGGAATTCTGATTTCCAAATATCTGCTTCAGTGAGCTGGAGAGATGTGAGAACGGAAGGGAGGGGCAGAATGGGGTTGAGGCTAGAGGAGTGTCAGGGATGGGGGAGTGGACAAGAGCTGTCTGATCAAAATGAGCATAGTCCTCAAAGGTGATATTATTCAGTACTTTCTGCCACAATCTGCTAATAATATGGCTACCCATAGATGCCAGCGGTTTGATCACTGTTGAAGAAAACCAGAGCTGGACAGTAGGAAAAACAATAAAAAAGAGATTTTATTCAGGACCTATTCCAATAGGAGAAAAGAGACCTCAGTACAGAGATGGGTTCTATTCCAAATATATAGCATGGACAAGTGACGATTTATAGCCAAGGAACAAGTTGGCAGTGGAGTGGGGTAGGGGGATCAGATAACAGATAACAGAATGCTCTGTGCTTTGGAAAAACAGGCCCTATAGGTAGATGTATATCTTAGGAAGAAGTTTAATGAACCCAGATTCTTGCATCTTCCCATACATTAAAAAAAGCACTAAAACCATTAAGTTGAGATATCTGTTTTTTTGTGACTAGCAGAGATCTTTTACCAAGAATGTATGCTTGATTGCACATATTCCCTAGCCAAAAATCATAGATATAGAAGATATAGGTCTATATACACACACACATATATATATACACACATATATATACACATATATATATACTGGTTTCTCCCCCTACCTCTTTGGAGCAGTTCCCTCAGAGCTACTGAGAGGTTATTTCCTGGACTATAGTCCTCACTGAGGTCCTTAAAAAAACTTAAATTCAGAACTCTTACGTTGTGCATTTTTCTTTCAGTCAACACTTGGAAAACCAGAAACTCTATTTTTAATGGGAACTATATTTTAATTATTATTTTTAAAATACAAAGATGTGATTTAGAAAACAAAGACTCCTCACAGGTTTTTAATGAAAAGCAAATCCCTTCCACTTCCACTGCAGGGGGACATGGGTTCGATCCCTGGTCTGGGAACTAAGATCCCGCAAGCTGCACATTATTTACTACAGAGCAAAGTAGTATCTTGTGATTATTTTTCCATTCTTGTATAACCAGTTGTTCCCCTGGAATTTCAAATTGATTCTTCATCTGTTCTTCCACTATTTGTCTTTCTCAATATTTTGAAAATTTTCCAAGTTCCCGGTCACAGCATATATTCTACTAAGAGCTGGTAGCTCTCTCAGTATTTTCTATTTTAGTTTTAATGTTCCATCGTGTTTTCATCTCCTTCAATTTCTGGATTGTTCAGGAAGGGAGAGGTAATTGCAGTTATTTTGTAATCCATCCTTTTCAGTTCTATCAGGTGCCATTGTTGTCTTCTTCAGGGCCCTCAGACCTCCACATTTTGAACACCTGTGACTTAGTGTAATTTATCTCCTGTGGCTCAGGCTCACTGTTGAGCGGCAGGAAGAGCACAGGCTTAAAAGCAGTCAGACTCAGATGTAAAACCCAAATCTGCCACTCACCAAGTATGTGATCTCATGCCGTAGAATCCCTCTGGTCCTTCAATTTGCTACAGTGCATTAAGGAATGGATTAGAGAATTCTTCAGGAAATATGCATTTCCTTATTGAACACATAACCTATCCTTGGACACTATTCTAAGCTCTTTACATGCATTTTCTCATTGAATCTTCACACCAATTTGTGAAGTAGAGAGTATTATAATCCTCATTTTGCATCTGAAGAACCTGAGGTCTATGGAGTTTAAGGAATGTGCCTAAGGTCACAGGGCACCAAGGGGTGGAACCAGGAATCACCCTCAAGAGTCTGACTTCCGAGCCCTAACTCTCAATTCATACTGTATGCTTCCCGTGAGTGTGAAAATGCATCTTGACCAACTGTTCACCACGATAATAAATCATACGGCTTCTCTTATGCATCATCCATGTCCCAGGATTTATCTGTAAAGGATGGTCAGCCTAATGGAACATTCTGGTAAAACACTGATCAGCGGTGACTATTCTCTAGGCAGAGCCCGAGGCCAGCAGTGAATAGAGTGAAGGGTACATTCCATCCAGCAGATGTGGTCCCAAAGGCTGAGCTTTAAAGAGCCAGCTCCTCTGTTATTTCCTTAACCACCTGACCCATTATGCAAAAAGTTCACTTTCCACTGCACTGCAGCTTCGTACACAAGTCTCCATCATTTTCAAGTAGCAAGCATATCCTTATTAACCTCCCTCATTGGCTTATTGAAAATATTACAGGAGAATGTGATTTCCCCAAATTACTGGTTGTCTGAATCTCTTGAAAAGTATCTCAAGTGGTTGAGATGACAATTTTATACATACATAGATATATATATATATTCCTGGGTCTCACATCTAGAGATTCAGATTAAATAGGTCCACGGAAGGCCACATAATATATTTTTTAAAAGCTTCTCAGATGATTCTGATGATCAGCCAGATTAGGGAACCACTGCTCAAAGCACTAACTCTGTTATCACCGGGGGAAATGATAGCTTTCTTCCCCTGCTTTTTTTCTTCTTCTTCTCATAGGAACACTGCAGTCAGCTGACGTTATTCTTCAGTTCCTTTCTTTGATCCTAAGAATGACTGTCCAAAGGTTAACCCATATAGTCTCTATTTAGATTATTACTGAACTAAAACCACAAGTTGATTTCTTGGCAGATATTTCATTAACCATAAGCTATAGATTGATTTTTCAGTAGATCTTTTTCCTTCTGCCAGTTTTCCATATGAATTTCCATGAAAATATCCCGAATTCTCATTTTCCACTGTTCACCTCGCCCAGGCCTTTCCCTCGGCCCCTCTGCTCCTCCCGCTTGCCAATTCACCCTCACATCCAAGTTGTCCTGTTCCCTCGCCGGCCCATCCTAGATGCTTGCAGAAGGAACTAGCCACAGAAGTGGCCAGAGAGGCATGTTCATCTGGAGGACGAGAAGAGTGCAAGGAAAGATAGTTAAGAAGTCACCTAGTTATCTAATTCCCTGCTGCTTTCTTCCCAGCCCCAGTGGCTGTGCTTTTTCAACAGGAAGCCAGCAAATTGAAGATAATCGTGGGAAGTTTTTATGAGAGCAGGAGTGGGGAAGAGACCAGGGCACAGAGAGGAAAGATATCACTATCAAAAGATTGATGCCTTGTACTTTTAAGACTAGAGAAAAGACTGAGAAAAATAGGTGGAGAGAGAGATGTATTGACCTGGGTTAAGAGCAGCTAAGGGACTTGTACCAGGCTGTCAGGAAGGATGAAGTCTGTGACCTTGAAAATAGAATTATTTGCTGTGCTAGAAGTGATGCAGGAATAAAATTCCTCATTTGTAAAATAAGCCCAGTTCTGATAACCTCAAACTGATGGGATGTGAGTAGGGAATAAATGAAAGAGAGGCTTTTCATGCTGGGTGAGTGAATATTTTGTTTTCCACCGCCCCCCCCCCACCACCTCAAGGAATGGGAGGGGCAGGAGGCATTCTGATTTGACTTAAAAATCACATTGTTGATTCAATTATACAACTGACACTTTAATTTCTGATGTTTATCGGTTCATATCTACTTGCAGTAAAGTAAAAGTATTCGGTGGATTGTTACCACTGTTATGTCCAATTTACATAATCCTGAGTTTGCCAGACTGTTTGGTTATCAAATGCCTGGCACTTTCTTTTCACCTGGAGGACATATCTGCAGGACAGGAGACACCAGTACCAGCTGGGGCAGTGAGGATGTAGAAGGGACGGGGCCAAGGTGTATTAGTTCTTTTTTAAAATGTCACAGAACAACAACCAAGGTTAAACAAATACCATAACATAGAGACATGCTGTGCTCCAACCTGGAACACCTTCTGCCTTGCGTGGCAAACTTTTACTTACCATCCATTTATGCCTCAAAGCTATTCCAGAATAAACTATTTCATGGCCACTCCAGGTATTTCTATCTATTTTTTTTCTATTCTGCCACAACCGTGTGAACTGACTGTATAAAGTACTCTGTTCATCATGATGTATTTTAAATAATTGGATACATCTACTTCCCAATCACATTTTGAGTTTCTCCCAGGAACTGTGTTTTATTCATCTTTATAGTCCTTCCAGGGCAGAGCGGTGACAGATAGGGAGGAGAGAGCTTACAAATGAGCAACTGTAAACATGATAGAAATAAACAGCCTAAAATATTTTAATGATATATAGGCATGAGATTCAACCTCGTGCTCTACCCACTCAGGGAGAGACTGAAACTCTAGCTCTGACTAGGATTGAATAGACAAAATCCAGTTGCAAGATAAAGATAGAGGAGATTTGTCAGGGCTGAGTCTTGTTGATGTGGTAAATTTCTGCTGTATAGAGGTTCAGAGCTCTGGCTTTGAGTCAGACAGCATGGAATTTACCAGCTATGAGGCCTTAGGAAACTCATTATCTCTTAAAGCTTATCTCCTCATCTGTAAGATGGGGAAATTAATAAAGTAAGCATAATCCTTGGTACTCAATAAAGAAGAAGAATATTATTATTAAATAAGATAATGAAGATCATCATCATCATCCAACCAGATTTGTACATCGAGAAAAAACTTTGTCCTGGAAAAATAAATTATTAATCACGAGCCATGCATTGTGATTGTCAGAAACTCTAGTATCAAATTCAGAAATGGAGACAAAGTACTAAGTCAAGGCGGTCTGTGCGCCTGTGAGATATGCAGGGATGTTTGTGTGTCTGTGGACTGTGGGTATCAGTGTGTGTGTGTGTGTGTGTGTGTGTGTGTGTGTGTGTGTGTGTGTGAGACAGAGAGAGAGTGAGAGTGAGATTGGTGAAGAAAGGCTTTGGATAAATAGTGATTGCCAGGTTACGGTTCATCACATACGCTATAGAAGAATAAATGACTGTCCTCAGTTTTATAGACTGAATTGTGTCCCCATAAAAATTCATATGTAGGAGCCCTCACCCCCAATGTGGCTGTGGAGATAGGGTCTTTAAGGAGATAATTAAAGTTGAATGAGGTCATAAGGGTGAGGCTTTAATTCAATATGATTGGTATCCTTATAAGAAGACAAAGAGACACCAGGAACACATGCTCACAGGAAAAAAGGCCATGTGAGGTCTCACGAGTACAAGGCTATCTGCAAGCCAAGAAGAGAGGCGTCACTAGAGAAACCAACCCGGCTGGCACCATAATTTTGGACTTCCAGCTTCCAGATCGGCGACAAAATTAATTTCTATCATTTAAGCTACCCAGTCTGTGGTATTTTATGATGGCAGCCATAGCAAACTAATACACTGAATAAGAGCAGTCTTCCGTTTCTCACAAAAATTTCTCTCTCTCTGGAAGCGGGGATTTGGGGACCATATAGTTTGATCCTTAAAAGGCATCCTCAGTGGATTCCACCATTGCCTGTGCACAAACAAGTGTTCCTCCTACTCAGGGCCCGGGAGGACGCCCCAGCATCAAAGTCCTTTGCAAGGCTTGACCGGGGAGCAGATATTTATGGCAGGTTCTTTTTATCTGTGAAAGAGATTTCTTTCTAGGGTCACATGAATAGCAGATGTGAAGCCACGATTTCAATCCAAAGATGCTCAACTCGGATGTCCTGTACCCTTTCTATTTTTTTTTAAATTTATTTATTTTATTGTTGGCTGCATTGGGTCTTCGTTGCTGCACGTGAGCTTTCTCTAGTTGCGGCGAGCGGGGGCTACTCTTCGTTGCGGTGCGCAGGCTTCTCATTGCAGTGGCTTCTCTTTGTTGCAGAGCACTGGCTCTAGGCGCACAGGCTTCAGTAGTTGTGGCACGTGGGCTCAGTTGTTGTGGCTCTCGGGCTTAGTTGCTCCGCGGCATGTGGGATCTTCCCAGACCAGGGCTCGAACCCATGTCCCCTGCATTGTCAGGAGGATTCTTAACCACTGTGCCACCAGGGAAGCCCTGTATCCTTTCTATTGATACAGCAGCATTCTCCCAGTTTTCCCAAGTTGGCACATAGGAAGCGGTCATAAAGCTTGGTTGAATGCTTGACTGAAAATTGAACAGTATGTTAACTTGTCTTATTAATAATATTTGATCATATATATATATAATATATATATGTACATATGTATAAACTTTAGTTTATGGTACTTGATTTTGGACAGGAGGAAAGAAAACTAAAAAAATATAACTAGAGGGTAAATTTGCATAAAGTAGTTGAAAAATCAAATTATCAGGAGCCTGCACCAAGGTGTTTAAATTTGCTAATGAAATCTTCAGCATTACCTTCCTCATGCTGGATTTAAATACACAGATGTACTTTTTATTTTTGTCTCTTTTTTTAGGAGGATCAGTTTTTATGTCCTCCCTTACCTTTAGAAAAAACATCTGTTTGGGATTTCTCAGGTTCCCAAGGCTATAGCTAGAGCATGGAATTAGCTGATGCTCACAAGGGGCTGCCAGGTGCTTACACGTCCTGCCCCAAGCTGTTCAGGCTGCTGCTGACTGCACTGACACTGCAGGAAAAAAGAGCAAGCAGTCTCAGATTCTGCTTTAGTCAAGACACAAGAGGAAAAGAAAGAAAGAAACAAACAGAGAGAGAGGGAAGGAGCCAGGGAGGGAGGGAGGGAGGGAGGGAGAGAGAGAGGAAGGAAGGAAGGAAGGAAGGAAGGAAGGAAGGAAGGGAGGAAGGAAGGGAGGAAGGAAGGGAGGAGGGAAGGGAGGAAGGAAGGAAGGAAGGAAGGAGGGAAGGGAGGAAGGAAGGAAGGAAGGAAGGAAGGAAGGAAGGAGGGAAGGGAGGAAGGAAGGAAGGAGGGAAGGGAGGAAGGAAGGAAGGAAGGAAGGAAGGAAGGAAGGAAGGAAGAGGATCTGACCCACCTGCCTATTTCCTTCTCTTAAACACACAGAAAACTCACTTTTTCCCAAAGCTTTAAGCTGGAATTCTGGGGGAATGCAAATCATTAATATCTTCAGATTGTTGTAATACTTTATGTTTCTAGAGATTCACGTTTGTTCATTAGTAGTCTCTCTCTGCTTATGTAGCAACTAAATAAACTTGATTACCATTTCACTCTGCATAGTCACAGATCATGCAGAACTCGGGATGGGCTTTTTTTTCATTTTCATAAGAGTTCAACAGTGAAATAAACAAAAACATCTCTATGTCAGACACCCACCACTCTCCAATTTTCATTTCCTAAATATCTGAGGAGAGAGGAGGGAGGAAATGATGACAAGTGACATTACTCCTGTAATAGGCTTTACATAGTTTGATTCTGTCCTTTTTTTTTAAAGGCACCTTTTATTTTCGCAATTTCTATTTCAAGTATTTTCTTTCTATAGTTTCTGATGGCTGTTTCCAAACTCAGAACTTTTTCCATTCTATCCCAGCTCCTCCTAGACATTTCTAAAAAAATGAGAATAGAGATGGTAGTTTGGGATACTGAAGAGTAATTTAATTCTTTTGACTGTATCAGCAAGTTAGTAAATTTTGAGGTTCCAGAAGACAATTCAGGTTTATCTATCAAGGATAAAGATTCTAAATACTGCAAATAGAATTATATATCTGCTTATAAATTTGATGAATATTTTTAAAGGATTAGAGTTAATTCCTAAGATTTAACTAGGGGAGAGGGGAGGACCAATGAACACTTTTCAAAGTAATTACAACCAAATACAAAAACAAGATATTGAACCTAAAACTATTTTTGGCAAGCCACAGTATTGCAGTATGAAAAAAAAAATGTGCTTCAAGAGAATCAAATGAGAAAAGCAGAATTTGAAACTAAAAGTAAATACCTGGACTTCCCTGGTGGCGTGGTGGTTAAGAATCTGCCTGCCAATGCAGGGGACACGGGTTCGATCCCTGGTCTGGGAAGATCTCACATGCCATGGAGCAACGCAGCCCACATGCCACAACTACTGAGCCTGCACTCTAGAGCCCACGAGCCACAACTTCTGAGGCCGCTCACCACAACTACTGGAGTCCCCGCACCTAGAGCCCGTGTGACGCAGCAAGAGAAGCCACCACAATGGGAAGCCCGTGCACCGCAACAAAGAGTAGCCCTCACTCGCCGCAACTAGAGAAAGCCCATGTGCAGCAACAAAGACCCAATGCAGCCAAAAATAAAAAATTAAAATTAAAAAAAAAATAAATAAAATAAAATAAAAGTAAATACCCGGAAGAGTCATGATTACCTACGTATCCCTTTGACAGATATTTGCACATGAAGAAAGCTGGGAGAATAAAAGTGATGCTGAGAAGCTAATGCACAAACAACCTTAGAAATGATCTAATTTTTCATTCTCTATCTTCTTACTAAGCAATAATGACCAATCGAATATTACAAAGTGAATAGTAAGTAGTAAGCTAACTAAAATTAGCCAGCGTTTTTCTCTCTGGAAAGCAAGTGTCTGTTGGAAAGCAAAACAAGCTTCAGTAAGAGCACTTGCAAGAGACAGAAAAGCAAAGAATATATAAATGTCTGAAATGTAGGGTTTATATTCAGAATTTCTTTCCCTTTCTTTCCTTTCATATTTTGATTTAGAAACCAAATGTCCTCAACCCAGATACAGAAGGATTAAGTGACTGTATGAGCTGAATTAACATGTGTTTGGGTAGGTTGATTACATATTAGGGAACTGAGAATGAGGATACCAGCTCTAGAGGGGTAAGAGGAAGGTACAAACCAGAAGGACAGTTTGGCATAGCTATGGTGGCTGTCGCCCTCTCTTCTCCATACACAGCATCTCCAATCAGATAAATACTTCTTGCTTTTGTTTTTTTTATGTTAAGAGTACGCTGTAAATTATTAGAACTAATAAATGAGTTCAGCAAGGTTGCAGGATACAAGATCAATATTAAAAAGTCAATTGTGTTACTATACACTTGCAAAGAACAATCCAAAAATGAAATTAAGAAAGCAATTTTACTTCCAATAGCATCAAAAAGAATAAAATACTTAGTAATAATTTTAACAAAAGAAGTGCTAAACTTATACTCTGAAAACTATAAAATATTATTGAAATTAAAGAAGATATAAATAAATGGAAAATACCAACATTCCCCAAACTGATCTACAGATTCAATGCAATCCATATTAGAATCTCTGCTGGCTTTTTTCTAGAAATTGACAAACTGATTCTACACACATATGGAATTACAAGGGACACAGGTCGCCAAAACAATCTTAATAAAGAATAGGAAAGTAGGAAAACTCACATTTCCCAATTTCAAAACTTACTACAAAACAACAGTAATCAAGACAGTATGATACCAGACCAAGGAAAGACATATGGACCAATGTCCAGAAATATAATCATGTGTCTATGGTCAACTAATTTTCAGCAAGGGTGCGCAGACTATTTAATGAGAAAAGAATAGTTGTTTAAGCAAATGATGATGGGACAAATGGGTAATTGTGTGAAAAGAAAAAAAAAAGAGAGAAAAGAGAGAAAGAAAGAAAGAAGGAAAGAAAGAAAGAAAGAAAGAAAGAAAGAAAGAAAGAAAGAAAGAAATTGGATCCTTATCTCACCCATACACAAAAAAATTAATTAAAAATGGATCAAAGACCTAAATGTAAGTGCTAACGGAATAAAAAGTTTAAGAAGAAAACATGGGATAAATATTCATGATCTCAGATTTGGCAAAGGATTTTTAAATATGACACAAAAAAAATGAGCAACGATAGATAAAAACAGATAATTTGAAAGTCTTCAAAACTGAAGATTTTTGTGTTTCAAAGGATACCATGAAGAAAGTAATATCACACAGAATGGGAGAAAAAATTGTGTGTCATAAGGGAATCATATTCATAATATGAAAAGACCTTACAACTCAACAACAAAAAGACAAACAAGCCAATTTTTAGAATGGGAAAAGATGCTGAACAGGCATTTCTCCAAGAAAAACATACAAATGGCAAACGAGCACATGAAAAGATGCTCAGCACCTTTAGTCATCAGGGAACTAAAAAGACAGACAATATCGAGTGATGGTGAGGATGTGGAGAAATGAGAACCCTCATATACTGCTGGTGGGAGTGTAAATGGTGCAGCCGCTTTGGAAAATAATTGGACAATTCCTCAAACAATCACACATAGACTTACGATATGATGCAGCATTTCCAGTCCTAGGTATATAGCCAAGAGAAATGAAAACGTATGTCCATAAGGACCTGTACATGAATTATTATAGCAGCACTATTCCTAATAGCCAAAAAGTGGGAGCAACGCAAACATTCATCAACTGACAAATGGATAAACATAACGTAGTATTATCCATTTAACAAAATATTATTTGATCATAAAAATGAAAGACATAATGTTACATGCTACAACACCAATGAACCTTGAAGACATTATGGTAAGTGAAATAAGCTAGTCACAAAAGTTCTCATATTATATGATTCCGTTCATACGTAATTCCAGAATAGGGAAATGTATAGTGATAGAAAGAATAGCTGCTTAGGGCTCAGTGATTGCTTGGAGTTGGGGGTTATTGTGGGAAAGAAAGGTGATAGTTAAAAGAGTATAGGGTTTCTTTTTGAGGTGATGCAAAAATGTTGTAAAATTGACTATAGTGATAGCTGTATATATCTGACTACATGAAAAATAATTGAAACTGTACACCATAAATGGGTGAATTATATCCCAATAAGGCTGTTTCTTTAAAAATTTAAGTGTACCATATCAGTTATCTGAAAAGTTAAGACAATTATACTATAAAATGTCTCATATGTTATGCATTTTCATCTAATCCTTCATTGCTCCAGTCTTTCCAAAATTGCAGGACAATTATTTTTTGTAGTATTAAACACATCAAAAATCATCTCTGTGTTGTAAAGCAACTATACTCAAATAAAAATTAATTTTAAAAAAATCTTTGTGTCCCAGGGCTTGCAGAGAACAATTAAAACTCCTTAGAGTTCAAGTTTCCTCACAATCTAGCCTTATAGTACCTTCAGAAAACATATTTAATTTAAAAAGTTATATGAACACAAGTAAATAATGCCACATAAAAGGGTATATAGTGAAAAGTACAAATCTCCTTCCTACTTCAAATTCCCAGTTTCTTTCCCTACAGGCAACCAGTTGCCAATTTCGTATGTATCTTCCATAGGTGCTTCCCATGACTGTTCTACACCCAACCTATCCTGATCTCTCCATGCATACTGTACTTATACTCTTATCGTTTCATATGCATAAAAGTGATGTTCTCAATGAAAGAAAACTATATGCTATACTTTTTTAAATGTCACCTATAACACCAAAAACCCAGGACCTTCCACATTATAGATATCCCAGCAAATATTTGTCGACTGGTAAGGTTAGAGGAAACTGCTCAGAAGAATCTTGGCTCACTACGGATAGTGGAGACAAATACCGTAACAAGGGAAAACATGTAGAAAGGGGTAGAAGTATATAGAGGAAACATTTTCTTCAATGTTTTCACAAATGCATATGGATGAAAATAGTCTACAGGATTAACTTCCATTGAGAATAACCAAACTTGGTATTGTTCTTCTGTTAATTTTACATAATGGCAGAGTAAACAATACTCCCTACGTGGAAATTCATGGCCAAATAACTGTGCTCTTGAAACGTTACAATTACATCTTCTAAAGTAATACATTTTTGTTTTGATGTCAGTGGAACATTCTACTAGATTACAAATTCATTCCTAATAACATAAAAGATTTTCTGAACTTGTAGCTCAAAGCCTAACAATGAAGATAACAATGTAACAAATGCTCTATTCACATCTCTATAAGTACTTGATTCTTGGTATTAAGAAAAGTAATGTTTCTCTTCAACTAACTTTTGTAACAGTTTCTCTTTTAACGCCTTTTCCTAGATATAGTCTGTGCCTTTTCTGAGTTAGTCACTATTACATTTACTTCCTTTTTTCTTTCTACCTTCTTTATAATATTTAATGACAATCTTAGTTTTTGTACTCTCCTATTTTCTCTTTGCTTCACTAATTAGAAACAAAGCAAATATTCCTCTGAAGGTCAGAAACACAAGTGTGATGGATTCACCTTGCATTATTAAGAAATAATAATGTTTTGAGATTGAACCTGGTTCTGCAATATCCACCAGTCTTCATCTTCCCAGGGTACTATTACTGGCAGCACAGTGCCTGGACAAAATGCTTGCAGTGAAACTAATAAACCTCACTAGTTAGTGAGTTGGGTGAATGAGCAGTCTGAATATATTAAGGTTTGAATTTGTAAAATGTTAAAAACAAACAGCTAGCCACTTTGCAATACAGAGAGTAACAATCAAAATACTCAAGTGATTTATTTAAATGTTTCCAGCTATAGAACTTCAACTTGGACTTGGATATGTTTATTTGCTCATACTGTTGTTAAAATAATGATATGATTAAATACTCCATTTCTTCCTTCTGGAGAGTCGCGATTAAGTTTACATTTTATGTCAAGATTTCTTTTCAGCCATGTGCCTCAACTTGACTCAAACTAATATGGCAAATAGACCATATTGAAACTTGCAAATCTATTTGCACCTGAAAAGAGAGAAAACATGCCAAGTGAATTCCAAATTTTTGTATGCGTTTTAGATAAATTTGGTGATTGATAACTGAGCTTAAATATAACTTCCATAACCTCATCCATCTATGTAATATGTTTAATAAAATGTTTACTTAAGGGGC